>NW_024539568.1:0-385756 GCF_016647785.1 Suillus fuscotomentosus
AGTTTGTTGACCAGAGTTTGTAAGGGTTCGTGAAAAGAACTCCGATAGATAGATGACAAAGGAAGGCAGACGACGAAATCGAGTTACGGTACTCTTCAAGTTCGGCTGCAAAACACTTGCTACAGATGAAAATTAGTATTATAAGGACCATGTCGCTGCTTGTCCAATGTACTTACTCAAGGTTAGGACGGGACCCCACCCTCGAAACGTCCGCTGGGTAGAGGCTATTAGTATGTATAACATAGTTTGTTTACTCTGTTCGATTTCTTATCCCCATCGAAGTAAGTTGAACGTGTAGCGAGCCGCGTTCAAATTCCGCATCAATGGCGTATTTCATAGCTCAGTCAAGTTTATTTTATTCGCCGAACCATGCAGAGCTCGAAAATGACCTCTACTACAAGCCAACTGGAACAAAGTCTAAGAGGACTTCAGGTGAGTGACTTCTTCATCTTCAATTAATTTGACGCGTACTTACTACTGCCACTCATTTCGTCCAAAGATTTCAGATTCTGACTCGCAAGAAACGTCTACTAAGGTGCAATGGGTGCCCTCTAAATACACTCCAGACGTAACTCAGTACGTTCTCATAGAGCCTTCCCGGGCTCCATGCGGCAATCGTTGGCTGTTTGGGTTTCCTCTTATCAAGAAGGAACTTTGGGACATGGGGACCATTGCTTTCAAACAACTTCAGCCAGACGAACCTTTACCAGACAACAATGCCTTCATCGCCATGATTGGCTCAAATGAAAATTTAGCAGGTGCCGGTTGTCCTGAGTGTCGTCTTACATACAGACATTGCCCAGACACTAGCCGTTTTACCGCATCTCCATGTAAGTTATGACCAACCCAATTCTGTATTGTATTGTCCATGTCCACATCTGCTTTGATTCTTTGAATGCTCTCGACAACACTCCAACGGACTTGACAAGCACGCTTCCATTGGTTCCGGCAAGTACTCGAAGCTTTTGCGCACCTTGATTTTATCTTGAAGGGCACTAAACATCCAAAGTAATTTCAACTCAAGGCTCTCTTATCTGTACTTGCAGGAAGGCATATGATCCTTCAAGCTGCGGCTTCTAACACACTCAGAAACTTCGTGAACGCATTACTTCGGAAAATTCCATCTCTCCACGTGGTCATACCAGGCTTTTCTGAGATGGTGTGTCAAGAGGTTTATGACCACGGAGTGTTTTCAGCAAAGAGAGAAATTTCCTCCTTGCTGAGACTGTGAGAGTCCACTGTCCATACTAAAGATTCAGGTGGTGGAGCATATTGCAGTTGTGATTGATAGTAGACGGGTAACTATTAGCACTAAGTAGTACTTTGACAGGTACGGCACTGCTGAAATTCAAACTCCGTGTTTCGCACTGCCAAATCATTGACCAGCCTGGCTATATACGTACGCCACATGCCGACTTGTTCGTGGTTATCCGAGTCCCGAGCCTAGGAAGTCACTGCTTTCACAAAGTTGCAGTTTCACCGACAACTTCTACTTTGATCCGACTAGAGTCACTAGATGAGCCTACTGAAATTATTATGCTGAAGCACATCAATCATTTAGATATCGTCCCTCAAATTCCAAATCTCAACGTTAACCCTGAATGCCATCATCATACGTCCATTAAGTTCCCTCATTCGCTCACTCCCATCCTCTAATAGCATGACCCTAGTCTCGAATGATCCCAGTTGATGGCCAGTCATCAATGCGAATCTTATTAGCAGCTATTTTTTAAGTCTGTTCAGAGCCAGCCGCATGATGATCGTGATAATTTGATTAAAATTGGCTGCGGTTTCTCAGTTGCGGCTTGTGCTGCAATAATGTACGATTGGGGTGAGCGATATCAAGTATAAAAAGATTACTGACATCGTGGAATTTCTAGTACTTACGTTCGGACAAGAAGTAGGTCGACACCGTTACAGGAGCAGCCATTTAGCTCAGAATAAATTTATAGGTGGAACTGGTCTGGGTGAGCGGACTCCCACATCAAGAGAACGATGTGAAAATACCACAACCAATCCGCGGCAGAGGCAACACTGGTCCCTGATGACCGTATTGTATCTCATTGTATGTAGCTTGTGTTTTTAAGCATGGTTAACAAGTTGGACTGACTCGAACATATCCTAGGTGCGATATGTTGCAATAGGATATGCTGTGTACGTTTCTACATCTAAGCCATTGGTGTCGCGCTCATCACCCATCTCTCACGATCAGGGTGTTGCTATTTGGTATGTCTCTTCACACAGACTCTGTTTCATTCTTGTGACGGGTGGCATCCAGTCAGTGTTCCAACAGCTTCAATGTCAGACACAGTGAGTATAAATAATTTATGTCTTCCATTCCCGTCCAAACAACTGAACTAGCATGCAGAGGTGAGTGAGATTCTCGAACAACTCGTTGGTTCAATATAACGACTCCTGCAGTTGTGAGTTTGTTACGAGCTTGTGATCCTCCGAAGCTGATAGCCAATGTTGCTGAATTTGTCAGGCCTTATCATATACGATGCACTTAATTGGACAAGTCAGGTTGTAGAAGTAACACTGGGCAGTGAGCTTTACACCTTCGTGATGTTGACTTGACTGAACACCATGCAAGTCATCATGATCGCTCGGTTGCATGCCATATATCAGCGATCTAGAAAGGTGCTGATTGTATGGGAAGTCCTTGCACTATGTCTCGCGGTCCGGATTGCTGTAAAGCACTTCCGTGAACTGCAACAAGAAGTATTACTGAGGACTGTTTTACGGTGTTAATGCAAACTCATGTTAGTTATTTTGCAAGGTGAGCTATGATGTGAATGTAATTCTCTTGTTTCGCTGAAGTTTTGCACGCGCTAGTTTTTTTAGTCATCTATTGCTTTCAGATTGCTGGTTTATTATCTTCAACACTTTTAGCAGGTATGTCGATCTATCACTGACCTCTACGTGCAACTATGATCCATTAATTCTATAGGACGTGTTTTCCCTAAACATTCAGATTTATTATGGTTTCGCTCAAATCTTCGAGATGGCACAGCTGTTTGTGCTAGGACCACGCCTCATCCTTCGCGTTCGAGAATATCATGCAATTGAGGCTACTTAGTCAAAATTAACACTAGTTAACTCCAAGTCAGAGCGACAGTCATGGTGTTGTTCAGAGTCGCAGTTTGCTCATTGGGCACCAATAATATTTTTCTGCAACTGATATGATTTCATACCTTTGTACGATTGAGGCATATACATTTCGGATGGCGTACTTTCAAAACGGTTGATATATAACAGCCATTCATGGCGTCTTCATCGAATCCTACTGCATGTAGCGACTACATGACCACAATATTATCTATATTTGTGACATTCTACCTAACATCGTTGTACACCGCATGCTTATATTTCTACGTCCATCCCACTTCGCGATGATCCCACATCCCTCCTGACTGCGTTATCAAGATGTCCTAGATCCAAATATCACTGTTATGATAGCGCAGGTCATCTAAAATCCCTTTAAAGGCTCTAAGAGACTCTCCCCTGGCGTCCAGGAGATCAAATTGATACAAGGTACCATTCTCTGCTTTGGGGAGAAAGTCGAGGGAGTTCAACGAGGGCATAACACGCTGGACTTCCCTCTCCTCTACCACGGAGTCATCAGACGATGGTACTCGCGGTCCAGTGCCGCGCCAAGTTGGATCGCGCTTCTCTGACATTGTCCGAGGAACTAGATCGCTACGGTCCACAGTGCTATACACCCAACGACGACCAGCAGCTATGATGACTCCCAAGTATTTGAGAGTACGATCAGCCTCAAATGCATGAAGAACCTGCTCCTGTACTTGACTCTTCCAGATACGTTCCCATTTAAACATCGTACCGGCAGGTGGCTCCGGTTTGATTTCAACTATCATGATCACCCGGCGGATTACATGACCAGTAATGACTGGGAAGGGCTTTTGTGCATGCTCGAGTATTTGCACAAAGTCCGGAATTCTGAAGGATGCATCCGACAAGCCGGTAGTCTGTCTGGGTGGAGTTGTTGGGGGAATACCACCTAATGGAATTTGATATGGCGATGAGGATTGAGGCAGTGGACGGGTGTTGACTGGAAGGTTGGAAGCATCCTTCGCATGAAGAGATTGCAAACGAGTGACACGCTGTGCAATAGGACTTTCAGGGTACGGTACATGACGCAACGAGCCTGAGTGTGGAGGGCTAGGTGTAAGGGGAGGCAGTGGTCCTCCGAAAATTGCCTGTGGATCAGGACTAAAATCTGGGGTATGGTTGTATGGCACTAAGGGTGGTCCAGGAAGGGGGCTCCCTAGAGTCATCGAATGCCGATCTTGTGAAGGGCTGCCCATGACTACGTCAGACCAACCGGAGCTACCACTCTGCGGCGAGCGACTTGAATCATGGGATGCAACGAGGGAATACTGCGGAATGCAGGTGCACGCTGTTCGGGGTGCATCCGCATTACGGAATATATATCTTTCCAAGACTTTGGACCACACCCCGTACCAGGAGCATTCTCTGGTATCGGCTTGAGCAGCCTGGATAGATAATGCGAGAGAGAAATCATGGGAATCCCGGACGACCATTGAATGGGAACTCGGTGGAGTCACACGAGTGGACCCTCCTACTACAGATAGCTGATATTATAGTAGTGAGCAGTGGTGAGGACTTGAGTCGTTACATTCACTTACCGGCGATGTGGAAGTCCGGGCACTCGGGGCTGGTTGGCGTAGTGTAGTTTGAGCATGTTGAGAGTAGGTAGATGGGGTTGTGAAATGTTGACGAGGTGGAAATGACTGTGCAGTTGGACCTCGAGGTTGGCGAGATGACATTGCAAGGCTCACTGGGTCTCGGAGAGTCGCTAGAATGGTATATATGGGCTGCACTTGTGACTTTATACCCATAACACCAAGATTATTCAGACATTTCAAGGCCACACTTGAACACTGGCGGAGATAAGTAGTCACAGGTTGCAGTAAACCGTTATCGATTATTGCATCAACTTTTTCGACACCGCCCAACAATGCCCACTCACCATGATTCTTACTCCATTGAGCACGATCGGCGCAAACCTTGTTCTTTTCGTTCAATGTTCGTTTGCAGTTGTGACGCTAGAGTGATGTTCGATTTACGATGGCCCGTGACTACCATCATGCATCACTGATAGGTCTCGGCGTCGCCCACCCTCGCTGCCTACAGTAATTTCTGCACCGTCAAGCATAATCGCGACCTTGTCGGTTTTGTTCTGGGCCTGGAACCAACGGTGAATTGTGGCAACTGACAGTCAAATCTACATCACTAACACCGTACATCAGCTTCGACGCCACCCATAGGCCACCTCGCCCACCGTTATTTTCCAATAAGTAAGTTACGTTCGTATGACCTTCTTTCATATGGCTCCCCTTGCCACGAGCAACGGACTTTCTGCAAAATAGAAAACCTCTGATATCAATCGGCCACGTCTTGTGAGAAGTCAGATAAGCTATCCGAAGTTACAGTTCCTTGACTTCCGGAGGAATGCTGGTAACTTGCGCCCCTAACTTGAAGTCACCGTGCTGTAAATGGATAGTGAACAACGATTCAAAAAAAAATCACCGTGCTTCGCAGAGTCCAGAGAGAGAAGAAGACAAAATAGGCATTGTCTGTGATTATCAATGTGTCGCTAGGATGAATAAAATTCAAATAGCCGAGGAATTATCGTGAACTCGCTGATGGCATGGATGAAAGTTCACCATAGTTATAGGTGCCAGAACACCATGATGCATCTGGGAATGCCTAGTCACGACAGCGGCTGCACTGCTTGAAATGATGCGCATTATGATCATACGAACATGAATGCAGACCATAAGAATGCAATACTACCAGCGGACTTCTGTGTAGCATTGGCCCAGACTCCACAGAGCCGCATTCAAATATTCAAGTCCGTGAATCTTACTCCATCGAGCAAACAATGGGTGCGATATGATTATGTAATTGATTGTCCAGTCATATCAGTGGCGTGGACGTGTGCCAAAATGTTATAATGGCCAAGCTGAACTTCGATTGATGAAACACTTCTTGAAAAATGCCCTCTACTGCAAGCCAACTTGAGCGAAGTCTTAGAAAACTTCAGGTGGGTGCCTCGTCAACTTTCATCTGTTGTACGCGTACTGCTACTCATTTTGTTCACAGATCTCAGAGTCTGACTCACAAAAAACATCTACCGCGGTGCAATGGGTGCCCTCTAAATACAGCTCAGACGTATCTCAGTACGTTCTCGTAAAGCCTCCCCGGGCTCCATGCGGAAATTGTTGGCTGTTTGGTTTTCCTATCACCAGGAAGGAACTTTATAACCTGGGGACCATTGCTTTCCACCATGTTCGGCCAGGCAAAAGTTTATCAGACAACAGTGCCTACATCGCCATTAATTCCCTCACATTTCTCGAGGTATATCTTGGTCTTCGCATGTGCACTTTGGCAGGTGGAAAGGTGGTTGGAGATTCGAAGGATATCCCATCGGAGTGTGTGACATCGGGAGAGGTGCTGTTGTTAGTATTGTGGATGGATACGGAACGTGAGGCTACCTGTCCAACGCAAGATCAAGTGCATTACCTGAAGATGAAGCTTGAGCGCCCACCGGGATGGTGGGTAGAGATCCCAGTGCGTATGCATATTGATCTCGAGAGCCCTTGAGCTAACATCCTTACAGTTTTGTTAATTCGATGAATATTCCGCCATCGTTCCATGGCTGGCTGCGATACCCTACCTACTTATACCAATTCATTTGTTTTCTGCAATAGAACCAATCACTCCATCATGTCAACCTCCATCGAGCCAAATGCCTTTCTGATAAGAAATGTTGTGTGTCTTCGCTGAGTTTTTTTTGCTTTCTAGAAGCAAGTAAGGGTTCCTTATACCCCTGGTCTGTCCAGCGTGACTGATCACCTGAACTAAGATCCGCCACCGGGTAAACGAATTTGACTGAATTTGATTGTTTATCATATTATCTACAGGACCGCTTTTACTTTCCTTGAGACTCGTCGACGCGCTCGTCGGCGAAGGAATATTGAGGCGAGCTGAAGAGCTCCCTCTCAAAAGTACGAGTTTATCGGGCAGTTCTCGGTGCACTGACGTTCTGTTCAAACAGGTTCAACCCTGGAGGAGACAGCTGCAGTTAGCAATGCATACGACAACTATACTACGCCTGGAGTAATGCAATAGTCAATAGATCATCAGATGATGATCTTGCTTGTGATGCCCAGTCAAACGAACTTGAGTTGTAAAATAGGTTGAGTAACACGGTTAAATGCTGGTCCAAACTGATTATCTAGGACAGGTCATATCCTTACCGTAGGCACCGACTGTTCTAGTTCGACTTGTTGTTATATTTGTGTCTCTGCACAGTGTAACAGACGGCGGCAGAGGTTCTTGCCGCCATCTTCTTATATCTTTATCACCCCACTGTGGCATTCCTGTGTCTTAACAGATCATATTTCCAAGTGTCCTCCCAGGTCAGAACTGTTGGGACTTACTCGGCTATGAAATATTGACCATCAATGTCGCTCTCTTCTTTAGGATCCCCGTAGTCAGTTCCTTTCGCGATTAACTCATTTCTGGTGGGTATTTAGACATAGGGTTCTCCGCATCCTTTGGCTTGCTTGATGCCGATGATGATGAATCACATCTCGGGCGGGCCCGGGGTCGTCACTCCGGCGATAATAGTGGTGCTCAATATCTATCTTCTGCCGTTATTATCCACCTTCCGAATTCGGGGCGTGGTTTAAAGCTCACGACATGGCGGTTCCGGACGTTTCATAAGGCAACTAGAACAAGAACAAAAGCAACAGTTGACGACGTTCAAAAGGGGCCGGGCACATCGGGATATTTATCAGTGCTGAACACCTACAACACTATTTGGGAGAACAAACGCTCGGCCTCTGGTTTTATGAATTAAAAGGAACCTGTCGATGGAAGAGTTATCATTTCAATCCTCGAAAAAAGTTGATGAAGTTTTGTGCTGCTTTGTTCCACGAGTGTGGCGCACGCAAATTAGTAATAAGTGCTACTATGTCGCTGCTTGTCCAATATACTCAAAGTTGGGAAGGGACCCGCCCTCGAAACGTCCGATGGTTAGAGGCATCGTTTAGTTTGTTGTCTCTGTTCGATTTCTTATCCCAAGTTGAACGTGTCACGAACTGCGTCGAAACTCCGCATCGGTGGCGTATTCCATAGTAGTTCAGCCACGTTTATTTTATTCACTGAACAGTGCAGAGCTCAAAAATGACTTCTACTGCAAGCAAACTGGAGTTCAGCTGATACTCTATTTTTCAGGCATTTTATGAATAGTGCGCTATTGTTCCATGGCTAGCTGTGTTACCTACCTCACTTGGACCGACCCCATTCATTTTTTTGCGGTAGAACTTCTAATTATCGCAAGTTATCCGTGATACATACACTTAAAGTGAGACTGAACAATATATCGATATTGTAAACGAACACTGCGGAAGGACTGAAAGACTATTTGTTGATCCATAACGCCACGTGATGCATGATGACTCGGACTTGCATCCGTCCATTCGTCCCCTCTCAGCCTCAAAGAACGTCTTCCTATACTTGACGAGTTGTCAGCTTCACTTGTGTCGACAAAGGCAAACATCAGCGGATCTGTAAAGGGATAGTATGACAGCAGAAAAGTATTGTATGGGAGGTGGTGGTCCAGTTCGTCACATTAATTTTTCCACGTGTCATAGCCTTCGCAGGGGAAGACTTTTTGAGGTTCATAAACGCCCAGGGCACTGCAATGCACAGCTGTTGTGCCATGCATAAGAGGCGTGGCAAGCGATATACATAGACGACATCGGCGCCTGAGTTCAATTGGTCACTTGGTCACTAACCTCTTGGTATGATCAAATCTTATATGAACACACAGTGCCATAGAATTGATGATTGTCTTCAGCAGGTACACTGTACTCGAGGTGGCCACAGTCATTATCAATAACGGGCCTGCAGTACAAGTACAGTAGACCCTGCTGTCGCTCTTTAACCGTGTCCAAGGAATCTCTGGCACGTACCTGGCTCTTTTTTTCTTGATCGAAAAGACACAGGTCATGGCGTCCACGTTAACGCAATCCACCACCGCAAACACCACAATGTTTCTGGCACCGGCAATGACCTTACGGGGTCATGAAGACCAAATTCGTTCTATATCCTACTTTCCGAAAGGCAAGCGAATGCTCAGCGGATCTGATGATCTTACCGCTCGGCAATGGGACATGCAAGTGGGTAAAGAGATTCCCAAGTTGCGGGATGTTTGTAAGCGGCAAATCCGTGCGGTAGCAGTTTCCAGGGATGGTCGATGGGTTGTCACTGGTGGTTCACATTCTGGTCGCGGGGAGCTCAAAGCGTGTGATGTTCAGACGGGCATCGTCAAGACATTTGAAGGCCACTCAAAAGAGACATATTGCATTGATATATCTACAGATAGCGCGTTGCTTGTGAGCGGGGCAATCGATCGCTCGGCTCATATATGGAGCTTGGAGACCGGAAAATTGGTGGCTGGACCATTCACAAGTCTTCAGGGTCTGGGCGCAGTTCGATTCTCGCATGATTCGAAGAAACTTGCAGTAAAGTCAGATGTGGGGAAGTGTCTTGAGGTATGGGGCGTGCACACACGAAAGTTGGACGTCAGAACAGGAACGTTTGGTTACGATCCCATGTCATATGCATCCGTGTTCTGGACAAAGAAGAACTTGACTATCGTTGCTGCATTCAGTTTTACGGATGACCCTGCTAGGACGATCTATGAGTTCGATGCATCCACCCTAAAGACTGTCGGAACTCCTTTCGAAGGGCACACCATGGTTCTTGCCGGCCTGGTGCTTTCATCTGATGATACTCTCCTCGTTACCGGATGCTACGAAACTATCAAGCTCTGGGCCTTCGAGTCCCGCCATCTTCTCGCCTCGTTCAACGTTCTGCCTCTCGGCTCCTTAACCCTTTCACCCGACTCACGTCAACTAGCTTATGCAAGTGGTAGTGACATTTATATTTACAACACTCCGGCAGAGATCCTGGCCAGCATCGGGTCTGCATCGGATGCACAGGCCAGTGTACGTAGACTTATACAGATTGTGTGAGAACTAATACATGCATCTTCACAGACCAGTGCACACAAAAACTCAAGCCTCGCTGATTTACTAAAGGTATGTGCAATGCATACATCCCATTCTTCTACTCATCATGCTACCCATTGCAACTGTTGTAGTCTGATGCAACCCGCCGTCCTCGTAACCCAGTGACTATTTCGTACCCCCCTAGGCCAAGACCTACACCTACAGTAGACCCACAATCATCTATTTTCGTCCGCCGCTTCCGCAAACTCCTTCGATTGCCTCGTGCGAATGCAGTTTCGAACAATCAGCCTCGTGACCCCCTAGATGTATGTCTTTTGATCTTTTTTCTGCCGCAGTTGACTCGAAGATTACTTTCCAGTTCCCTGCTACATCTGCCCTACCTCCCAACCACTCTTTCTTAGCCCAGGCAACAAACGTTAGTCTTCACTTTTAGTTGATTAGCAGTCCATGGCTGAGAGCGTATCCAGTTAGAAACGAGTTCTCCCCGTCACGCGAGCGACCTTAAGCAGTTCCTGCGGCAGCACCTTTCCTTTCGGCGAAGACCCAGCCACGAACCACCTGAAATTGAAGTCGCACCTGGACGCAAGTTCACTGTAACGTAGATCTTCCTGCTTCTTACCTTGATGCTGATTGAAGCCCTTCAGCGGCTTGCAGCTGCTAAGCTACCAGAATACAAGAAAGCCAATGATACTCGACGTCAATCTCGACAGCAGCCTGTCGCGTCGTCGTCCACGGCAGCAAATGACCCACCGTCCGAGTCGTCTGACCTGGATTCTCTTCCAGACGTACACTGGTGCAAGGCGTTCTTTTGCTACTACTCGTGCTGGTCTCATGGAAGGCTGAGGATGCCTCCACGGTGGCGTTTGGAGCGAGTTTACCCACTCCAGCAGGCTGGCACGACGAGTGGCAGTGGTGGAGGAGCTCACGGTCGCAGTTAGATCCATGATCTACAAAACTCACCCTGCAACACATTTCAATGGATCTCGACAAATCTCTGTTGCGCCATGCGCCATCAGAGAAACCTTCGCTCTGACGCGAAATTGAGGCTACTCAATCAAAATTAACTCCAAGTCAAAGTGACAGTCATGGTATTGTTCACGATCGTAGTTTGCTCATTGGGCACCAATAGTGATTTTCTGCAACTGATATGATTTCATACCTCTGTACGATTCAGGTATATACATTTCGAATGGCGTACTTTCAAAACGGTTGAGATATAACTATTCATGGCTTCTTCATTGAGTCTTGTATACTGCATGTGGCGACTACATAACCTTGTTGTATACCACATCATTGCATCTCTATTCCGCCTCGCGATAATACCAAACCGTCCCTCCTGCCCACACCATTAAGATGCCCTAGAACTAAATATCACTATTTTTATGGCGGAGGTCATTTACAATTTCTTGAAAGGCTCTGAGGGAGTCTCCCCTGGCGTCCAGGAGATCAAATTGATATAAGGTGCCATTCTCTGCTTTGGGGAGAAAGTCGGGGATGTTCCACGAGGGAAGAACAGGCTGGACGTCCCCCTCCTCTACCACGGAATTATCAGACGATGGTACTTGCGGTCCAGTGCCGCGCCAAGTTGGATCGCGCATCTCTGACATTGTGCGAGAAACTAGCTTGCCACGGTTCACAGTGCTGTACACCCAACGACGACCTGCAGCTATGAGGACTCCCAAGTATTTCAGAGTACGATCAGCCTCAAATGCATGAAGAACTTGTTCCTGTACTTGATCCTTCCAGATAGTTTCCCATTTGAATACCCCACCGGGCACAGCATATGACTGCGGTTTGATTTCAACTATCATAATAACCCGGCGGATTACATGACTGGGAATGACTGGGAAGGGCTGTTTTACATGTTCGAGCATTTGCACAAAGTACGGAATTCTGGTAGATGCATTTGAAAAGGTGGTGGTCGGCCTGGGTGGAGTTATTGGGAAAGTACCATCCGATGGATATGGATACGGATATGACGACGACGACGAATATTGAGGCAGCGGATAGGCGCTGACAGGATTGTTGGAAACATTCACAGCGCGACGAGCCTGCATACGAGTGACGTGCTGCGTAGTCGGACTGTCAGGGGATGGTTCACGACGACGAAAATCTGGGTACACAGGGCTAGGTGTCAAGGGAGGTAGTGGTCCTCCGAAAATTGCCTGTGATTGAGGACTGAAATTTGGGGTAGGGTTGTAGGGCACAGGTGGTGGTCCCGGAAGGGGGCCCCCTGGAGTCATCAAATGCCGATCTGAAGAATGGCTGCCCATGGATATGTCAGAATCGGACCGACCGGAGCCACCACTCGGCGGCGAGCGGCCGGAATCATGGGATGCAATGAGGGAGTATTGTGGAATGCATGTACATGATGTTCGTGATGCGTCCGCCCCGGCAAACATATAATTTTGGAGGACTTTAGCCCACACTCCATACCAGGGGCATTCCCTTGTGTCTGCCTGAGCAGCCCGGATAGATAAGGCGAGGGAAAAATCACGCTCATTCCGGATGCTCATTGAATGGGAGCTCGGTGGAGTCTCTTGTTGAGAGCCGATGTGTCCGAGGGAAGTAAGGCCGAGAGAGAGAGAGCTGAGAAAGGAAAGGACGATACGGCCGAAGAATAGAGCACATCGAGTGCGAGCGTCTCCAAACGGAGAACGTCGACGACGTGTCAACGTCGGCAATCTTTTCGTTCTTTAAGTATATATTTTTCATCAAAGCTATTGCTGGCAGACTCACCGTATAAGAGGACGCTGTTTTCGTCGAAACGTCTCAGATTCGAAACGAATACTGAGACGTAAGTACAAGTCCCACTGTAACGTTCGAGCGCAAGCGCTGACGTACATCTAGTCGTACCTTTGTTCTAGGTACAAACAATTGTTAATAGAGATTCGAAACGAATACTGAGACTCGTACCTTTGTTCTAGCGTGTCGTAAAACCTCCCGCGTGTATCGTTCCTCCACAGGTTATGAGCCCTGACTCCTCCATGGACTCGTCGACTCCCAGCACCAATTCAAACCTTTTTAACATCCCGAAGCTCGCCGAAGATGGCTCGAACTGGATAACCTACAAGGAAAGGACGTTAACGGCTATAGGTGCACGAGGACTTACGAGATATACCGATGGACGAGCTAAAGAGCCTACGCCTTTCGTAAAGAGCTCTACGGGGGCCGTTACGAAGCCGGATGGTACAACACCTACGCAGAAAGAAATCGATGAGCTCGACGCAAAGACCGATGAGTATCAACAAAAGAACTCACTCGTAAAACAGCAAATATTTTGCACGATCACAGATCGGCTGCTGTTACGTGTCCAAAAGTTAGCATCCGCGTCCGAAATCTGGAAGGAAATATGCCACATACATGAAGGCAAAACCGAACTCGTCCAGATAGATCTGAGACGGAGGCTCCAGGAGACGAGGTGCGAAGAAGGTGGTGACGTCAAGGCTCATTTTTCAGAGCTTTTGCGCCTGAGGGAGTCGTTAGCTGGAATGGGGGTAGCCGTCATTGATACGGACTTTCATGCCATCATCCTAGGGTCCTTACCTGAATCCTACCGGCCGCTACTGTCGTCGATGAACGCAGCGGCCAAGATAACGAAAACTCCCCTCTCGCCCTACGAACTCATCACCATCATCACAGAGGAATACGAGCACCGGTTACTCACCGAACGACGTCCCAACAAACGCGGGACCAACAGTGCGCTCTCCGCGAGAACAAATGCAGGGAGGAGCACGAGCTCGCAGAGCTCGGCTCCAAAATCCAACCCCGACGCAGTCTGTACGAACTGCAATTGTAAGGGCCACTGGAAGAGTGACTGTTGGCGAAAAGGTGGAGGAAAAGAAGGTCAGGGGCCGAATCAACGGCAGAGACAAGGAGGACGCACCCAAAAACAAAGTGCCAATGTAGCCAAAGAGCCGGAGCCAAAGGACAACTACGCTTTCGCTACGTCAAACCTCGCAGTCATAGCAAAATCGATGGACGTACCTCCAGAGCGCCGAGGAGCAATAGTAGACTCCGGCGCGACCTCTCATTTCTGCCCGGATAGGGCAAAATTCATATCCTTCGTTGAGATCGCCCCGCAGAAGATATACACTGCGAATGGAGCTACTGTCAATGCGACAGGACGAGGAGACGTGAGGATGGACTTACCGTTGGGCTCGAAACGAACGACCGTGACGCTAAAAGACGTCCTATATGCCCCCTCCATGGCATTTACCCTTATCTCCACCAATAAGATCGCCTCCGCCGGTTTGGCCGTGCTGTTCGAAGGAGGAATGTGCAGGATACTGTCTGCTCCCCCCGAACGAAGGACGATCGCAGAAATACCCCAAGTCCAGGGACTTTACGCTGTAACGTCCGACCGTAAGCATCGTGCCAACGTCGCCAGGACAAAGCTTACCATCAATGATGTCCATCGTGCCCTAGGGCACGTATCACATGCGGCCCTTCTTGACGCAGTCAAGAAGGGCCTAATCCTGGGCATAGACATAGATCCGGCGCCCGCCATCCAGTTCTGTGAAGTCTGCGTGAAAGCTAAGTCAGCTCAGCAGTCCTTCCCAAGAGAAACGAAGATGCGCGCACTTACATACGGAGAACTAGTCCATACGGACCTCTGGGGACCGGCGCAGACGACGAGTTTGGGAGGCTGTAAATATTATGTCAGTTTCACGGACGACTTTAGCCGGCAGACGCGACTCGAGTTCCTCAAACAAAAGAGTGACGCACTTACCGCGTTCAAGTCCTATGAGGCATGGGTGGCCCGTCAATCACCAGGTGTGCGCGTGCGCAAAATCCGTTCGGACAGAGGAGGAGAGTATCTGAGCGCCGAGTTCGATCAATACTTGCGTCAGCAAGGTATAGAGCGGCAGCTAACAGTGCACGACTCACCCCAACAGAATGGTGTCGCCGAACGACTCAACCGGACACTCGTCGAGCATGCGAGAGCAATGCTCCTAGGCAGAGATATGCCAAAGTACCTGTGGGCCGAGGCCGTTAGTTACGCCACTTGGCTCAAGAATCGCCTACCTTCAAGGGCGATCCCAGGTAGCACGCCCTACGAGTTGGTGCGCAAGTCCAAGCCGGACTTGTCGCAGGCCCATGAATTTGGGGCCAGGGTCTTCGTCCATATGCTGGAGGCTGGTAAGCTGGAGGCGAGGGCGGAGGAGGCAGTTTTTGTGGGGGTAGACGCTGAAAGTAAAGGATACCGGGTGTATTGGCCCGGCAGACGGCGTGTCTCGGTGGAGAGGAATGTGACCTTCACGCCGATCCTGGCAGCCGATGGTATGCCGGACGAGGGGGAGTCTGCTGTAGTCAACGAACATAACAGCGGCAACGGTAATAATAACTCACCTAGTAGCGTCCAGCCCATCACCATGCCACAGCAACCTCAACCTTCTACTCCTAAGCAACCCCAACCATCTACTCCTCAGCAACCTCAACCTTCTACTCCTCAGCAACCTCAACCGTCTACTGCCCAGCAACCTCAACCATCTACTCCTGAAGCGAGGTCGACGAGGGTAAGACCACCCCCAGGGTACTATGCGGCGCTGAATGAGGGCCAAACGGCAGCCCTAACCATGGAAAGCCTGTTGGAAGCGTCAGAACTCGACCTCTTGGATGAAGAGGCGCATATTCACCTAGCATTGGCCGCCGTCCAACCAGAACCGACCCTCCAACAAGCCTTGAAGGGCCCAGACGCTGCAGAGTGGCAAGAAGCCATCAATTACGAAGTCAGTCAACTCGAGAAGCTAGGTACGTGGGAAATCGTAGACGCACCTCGAGGCGTAAACCTTATCCCATGCCATTACGTCCTGGCCACAAAGCGCGGGCCGGACGGCGAGAAGCTGAAGCTTCGCGCGCGCCTAGTTGCAAATGGGCAGCGCCAGAAGTACGGGGTCGATTTCTTCGAAACCTTCGCCCCCACAGCCAATATGAGCACGATACGTGCAGTCCTAACGATGGCTGCTCAGCGCGACTGGGAAATACACCAAGTCGATATTAAAAGTGCGTACCTATATGCGAGTCTGCAGGAGGACATATATGCGAGCGCCCCCTGGATACTTGAAGGATGGTCAGGAAGGGAAGGTACTGAAGCTGAAAAGAAGCTTACCTGGACTCAAACAAGCAGGATATGAGTGGGCGCAGGAGCTAGCTGGAGCCTTCAATGAAATGGGCTTCAGCAGGTCAAAAGTAGATCAAGCCGTTTTCTACAAACGCACCTCGCGCGAACACGTCGTCATCACCGTCTCTGTCGACGACATGGCCGTCACCGCCAACCATATATCCCATATCCATCGGTTTAAGTCCGAGCTGCGCGCGCACTTCGAGATTAGCGACCTAGGGGAGTTGAGCTGGTTATTGGGGCTGAAGGTGACGAGGGACCGCGTAGCACGCACCTTGACGCTTTCACAGAAGGCATACGTCGAGACGATCCTCGAAAGGTTCCACCTGGAGGACGCGAAGGTCCTGCACACGCCCATGGAACCAGGTACTGTCCTTTCCATAGATCAGTCCCCTGCAACACACGCCGAACTCCAAGCTATGCGAGACGTACCATATCAACGCGCGATCGGTTCGTTAATGTACGCAGCTACGAGTACCCGGCCGGATATCGCTTTTGCGGTGGCAACACTGTCGCAATTTATGAGGAATCCGGGGAGACCCCATTGGGAGGCCACCAAACGCGCCCTGCGGTACCTGAAAGGCACCGCAGACTATGAGCTGACGTTGGGATCCAGCGAGGGGGGAATCGAGGCGTTCGTCGATGCCGATTGGGCATCGCAGCCACATAGGCACTCCATGAGCGGGTACATCGTACTGCTCCATGGAGGCCCCGTTTCGTGGAGCGCGCGCAAACAGCCTATCATAGCCCTGTCAACAGCTGAAGCTGAGTACATAGCGTTGACCAGCGTGGCAAGGGAAGTACTTTACCTGCAACTCCTCATCCGCGAGCTCTACGACGTCCAAGACCTCCCCACACCCGTCTTCTGCGACAACCAAGCTGCTATAGCGTTAGTCTCGACGGGAAAATTCCAATCGCGCACCAAGCACATAGACCTGCGATACCACTTCGTACGCGGCCACGTGAAGGACGGTACCTTCAAGATAATCTACTGCCCCAGTGACGACAATGTCGCGGACGCGTTCACGAAGCCATTGGCACGTCCCCGACTCCAGAGGTTGAGGACATTGATGTGTTTGGATAACGCTCGAGGGGGAGTGTTGAGAGCCGATGTGTCCGAGGGAAGTAAGGCCGAGAGAGAGAGAGCTGAGAAAGGAAAGGACGATACGGCCGAAGAATAGAGCACATCGAGTGCGAGCGTCTCCAAACGGAGAACGTCGACGACGTGTCAACGTCGGCAATCTTTTCGTTCTTTAAGTATATATTTTTCATCAAAGCTATTGCTGGCAGACTCACCGTATAAGAGGACGCTGTTTTCGTCGAAACGTCTCAGATTCGAAACGAATACTGAGACGTAAGTACAAGTCCCACTGTAACGTTCGAGCGCAAGCGCTGACGTACATCTAGTCGTACCTTTGTTCTAGGTACAAACAATTGTTAATAGAGATTCGAAACGAATACTGAGACTCGTACCTTTGTTCTAGCGTGTCGTAAAACCTCCCGCGTGTATCGTTCCTCCACATCTCTTGTGTGGCCCCTGCTCCCACCGATCGCTGATATTGTAGCGGTGAGCAGTAGTAAGAACGACTTTATATTCACTTACCGGCAACGACGTAGAAGTGGACCTCCAGGTACTCTGGGCTGGTTGATGCAGTGTAGTCGAAGTGTTTTGATTGCTGAATCTTTGAGAGTAGGTAGGTTGGTGAAGCAAAGATGGTTCTCGAGGTTGGCGAAATGACATGACGGGGGAGCCACTAGAATTGCGGTTTATGGGCTGCACTTGTGAATTTATACCTACGACACTAAGATTATTCAGACATTTCAAAGTCACATCGATCCTTGAAAACCGGTGGAGATAAGTAGTCACAGGTTGCAGTAAACCGTTATCGATTATTGCATCAACTTTGAACTTTTTCGACACCGCCCAAGAATGTCCACTCACAGTGATTCTTACTCCATTGAGTACGATCGGCCCAAACCTTGTTCTTTTCATTTACGTTCGTATGACCTTCCTTACCAATATGGCGTCCCTTGCCATGAGCAACGGACATTCTGCAAAATCGAAAACCTTTGATATCAGTCAGTCGCATTTTGTGAGAAGTCAGATAAGCTATCCGAAGTTACAGCTCCTTGAGGAATACTTACTACTTAGTAACTTGCGCCCCTAACTTGAATTAAAGTCACCGTACGGTGCTGTAAACGGACAACAAACAACGATTCAAAAAAAAAAATACCCGTGCTTCGCAGAGTCTAGAGAGAAAAGAAAAGAAAAAATAGGTATTGTCTGATGTGTCGCTAGAATGAATGAAATTCAAATCTATAGCCGAGAGATAATCGTGAACTCACTGATGGCGCGGCGGAAAGGATGAAAGTTCACAATAGCTATAGGTGGAACATCATAATTATTTGGGAATGCCTAGTCACGATAGCGGCTGCGCTGTGCACTATGATCATATATACGAACATGAATTTAGACCATACGAATTCTGCATATATACCAAGTGCCCACTAGTGGGACTACAGCCGCATCCAAATCATTCAAGTCCGTGATTCTTACTCCATCGAGCAAACAACAATATTTGGGTGTTGTCCAGCCAGCATCAGCCACAGTGGCGTGGGCGTGTGCCAAAGTATTACATATTGACCAAGTTCGTTTTGTTCGTTGACAAAACACTTCTCGAAAATGCCCTCTACTGCAAGCCAACTTGAGCGAAGCCTTAGAAAACTTCAGGTGGGTACCTCGTCAACTTTCTACTGTCCTACGTGTACTGCCGCTCATTTTGTTCAAAGATCTCAGAGTCTGGCTCACAAAACACGTCTACCGCGGTGAAATGGGTGCCCTCTAAATATAGCTCAGACGTATCTCAGTACGTTCTGGTGAAGCCTCCTCGGGCTCCATGCGGAAATCGTTGGCTATTTGGATTTCCTATCACCAGGAAGGAACTTTGGGACATGGGGACCATTGCTTTCCACCATGTTTGGCCAGGCGAAACTTTACCAGACAACAATGCCTACATCGCCATGAATTCCCTTACATTTCTCGAGGTATATCTTGGTCTTCGCCTTTGCACTTTGGCGGGTGGAAAGGTGGTCGGAGATTCGAAGGATATCCCATCGGAGTGTGTGACGTCGGGAGAGGTGCTGTTGTTAGTATTGTGGAGGGATACGGAACGTGAGGCTACCTGTCCAACGCGAGATCAAGTGTATTCCGTGAAGATGAAGCTTAATCGCCCACCGGGATGGTGGGTAGAAATCCCAGTGCGTATGCATATTGATCTCGAGAGCCCTTGAGCTGACATACTTGTACTTTTTTTAATTGGGCGTAGCTATTTTGATGCGGCCACTGGCGCGCCATTAATGCAAGTATTCCTATATGTTCTACATTTGACTCTCAGATCAGGTTGCATGGTTCACGATCATTCCCTTGTTATTTTATACATCATAGAGACATTCACAACCAGTACATCAACCAATGACTATTTTATTTTCCTCCCTCTCTGGTCCCTCCGAGTCGACACCTAACGGGCGCGCATTCTTCAGCCAGCAGAGAACTATGTACAACTTGGAATTCCAACTTCAACAGCATGCTATTGTTCTGTTCCTCGTTTCGAGCTTTGACGCGTTTTTTGACATCACTAGCCTTTCAACGCGCAACGACGTAGGCGTGACACTTGAAGACACCATAATCATCTGTGAATGCCTAGTCTAGGGTTCCGGGAATTTGCACCAGGCAAATTTGCCCGGCAAATTTACTGCGTCAATTTCACACCCTCGAAAACATAGTGTCAATTTGGGTGAATTCGTGTCTACTGTACCCAGAACACCTGAAAAGCCAAAATCTGATATACTGGACAATCCTGACGTGCAGCAGTCCTACTTGGAGCAGACAAGGCATTGCAACATTAACAGAAACCATTCAAATTCGCCAGTGGCACCACTGGAAACCTGATGTAAGTTGACTCCACTGGCGTCACAGCCGCATCCAAGTCCGCGATTCTTACTTCATCGAGCAAACAATGGGTGTCCAGTCACATTAGTGGCGTATGTCAAAATATTATGATATTGATTGGATATTGATCAAGTTCGTTTTGTTCGTTGACAAAACCTTCTCGAAAATGCCCTCTACTGCAAGCCAACTTGAGCGAAGCCTTAGAAGACTTCAGGTGGGTGCCTCGTCAACTTTCATCTGTTGTACGCGTACTGTTACTCATTCTTTTTCAAAGATCTCAGAGTCTGACTCACAAGAAACGTCTACCGCGGTGCAATGGGTGCCTTCTAAATACAGCTCAGACGTATCTCAGTACGTTCTCGTAAAGCCTCCCCGGGCTCCATGCGGCAATCGTTGGCTGTTTGGTTTTCCTATTGTCAGGAAGGAACTTTGGAACATGGGGACCATTGCTTTCCACCATGTTCGGCCAGGCAAAACTTTACCAGACAACAATGCCTACATCGCCATGAATTCCCTCACATTTCTCAAGGTATATCTCGGTCTTCGCGTTTGCACTTTGGCAGGTGGAAAGGTGGTTGGGGATTCGAAGGATATCCCATCAGAGTGTGTGACATCGGGAGAGGTGCTGTTGTTAGTATTGTGGATGGATACGGAACGGGAGGCTACCTGCCCAACGCAAAGTCAAGTGCATTCCGTGGAGATGAAGCTTAAGCGCCCACCGGGATGGTGGGTAGAAATCCCAGTGCGTATGCGTATTCATCTCGAGAGCCCTTGAGCTGACATCCTTGCAGTTTTGTTAACTTATGAATATTCCGCTATCGATCCATGACTGGCTGTGATACCCTACCCATTTGTACCAATTCATTTGTTTTCTGCGATAGAACCAATTCACTCTTGTATTTTATGTACAGTCAACATGACACAGAACGATACATTCGTTGGACCTGTGGTACAGCTAGCGCTGTGATTGTCTACCAAACTGAGACCCTGCGCCACCTTGGCCCGCCACCGGATAAACCGATCTAACTGGACGATTTGAATAATATTATGTGTTAATTTGGACTTCTACTATAGTTTGCTTTTCTTCTCTTTCGCAATCTCAAGCCTCAACGGCTGAGAATCGGCGACAAGTTTTCACAATCATATTCTCGAGTCCTAGATCATAGACGACAGAGAAAGACAGGCCTTTCTCCTCCTAATCATTGTACATACTACTGTGAGTACACTATCTAGTCTTTCAACAACATTATAGGCAGTAACATGGTCGATGTAGATGACCCACGCGGACCTGGTGACTTCCACCCTTGACATGGTAATGACGAAAATTTTAATCCCTTTCATGTGCGTAATTGGACTTACAAACACAATGGCACAGGAAGTTCTTTCGATGGATGTAGACACTTTACATCCTGATGTCGAGGAAAGCCTGTACCGCTTGCGCGTAGGCAGTCAAGTGAAATACATCACCATCGAACCGGGAACATTCCCTAGTGATGTTTTGCCCTTTCCTATGGACCTCCTCCCCCTCCTCCCACATCTGCCGCCAGGTAATTGGGTTGAGGCGCGAGTGGCCCAGTACGCTTCGAGGCCGGTGGTGTCCAAGATTGCCAGGTTTGATTTTGAGATCCCGCGGATGGAAAGAGAAACTGCGGCGTATCGAGCGATCAAAGGGTGTGGCGTGTGCCCAGAATTCCTTGGGCACATCGTCGAAGGGGACAGGGTGATAGGGTTCTTAATAGAACAATTGCACGGACGACCGGCTGGTCCGGAAGACTTGCAGGGATGTCGCAATGTGCTGCAGCGCCTGCATGGGCTAAACATCATTCATGGCGATCCGAACAAACACAACTTCGTCGTGGCGTCGGACGGAACTGTTACATTGATCGACTTCGAGAATGCGATGTTGTGCAGGAGTGCTGAGCAGAAGGATGAGGAGCTCGCTACTTTGCCTGCCCAGCTGAGTGAGACAACAGGACGAGGTGGCGTGGTTCTGACACACTTAGCCTACTGAACGTATTCTTCGGCTTTTCAAACGTGTAGTGGAAAACATTTGTCAAGTTAACCGACGCAGATGAAAAATATATAGCACTGTTGATCAAATTACAGCTGTGCCTAAATCTTTTGCAAGCGATCCTGCATGATATGGCAACGCAGACACCACAGCAGGAGTGCCTGTATGCACATGTGAGTCCGTTGCTCGCATTCAAATGACTAAGAAATACATAGTCAAAGGTGTAGACACGAGTCACACGACGAAACTGAAGCCGCGAACGCGTCTAGGAGGTTACGTGCCACACGAGTTTTCTCTCGTGCGCTGGCCGCTACGGAACCTGCAACAAAGTCGAAAGATATGCTGGCACAAGTCATATCTCAGCAACTGTCCTCTCGAATATCTCACCAGAAAATATTCAATAGTAATACTGAAACACTGACGAGACAATTTTATTTGACTTCACCTTCACAACACACGTATTGTAGGAATAATAACATTTAGCTTACACTTGTACTGGCTGGCTTTGCCGGTTCTGCATGCAGCCTTCGCGTTAGTAACGCCATGAAGAGGATGTCAAAAGATTGAGGTACCTTTATTCACTGACGCATTTGTATAGGTGCAGTGTCTTTCACGAGATGATTCTCGCAATAATTTCCTGCCTGGCTCAACGGTTCCCTAGCGTACGAGGAACAACGGACGTTTGTACCTTGGCGTGCTTCGCATTGGACAAACTTTGAGTCCTTCTGGCATCCACAGGCATGTGGTGTGTAAAACATCGTGCACACTGTGAGCAATCACCACTGTCAATCAAAAAGATGAGACAGAGTGCACCGAACCACTGGTACTCACTGGTTGTTTGTTTCGGTTGGGCGGTCAAGTCACTGAGATGATGGTAGCGCTAGGGTGGGCTCTGCTAAATGCGTGCGCTGGACTCTACAACGAAGTGATGCCTTACTAAGTACTGCTGCTTGGGCCGGAACTCTACCTAACGCCCTGCCTGCGCTCCAAACACCGCCAAACAACCTCACCCAAGGGGTCCCCCGCTCCAGCGCTGCTGACAATACCGAACTTTTTTCATTTTCAAATTGGAAGAATGATCCTGTGGGCGCTGGCGGGATGTTTAAAAATCAGCTGCAGCCTGCGGATAATCGATAGCTTCTTATCAATCACTGATCTAAGAATCAGACATAATCAGACGGTGTCAGACAGACAGATAGAAGAAAGAAGATGGTGGTTCCATCAGATGATTCGTGAAACATCTTTCAGGGTAATTGAAGGGCAACCTATTCAACCTCCATCAAGCCAAACTCCATTCAGGTAACGTTGTTCGCGTCTTTACCGAGTTCCCTTCCTTGTCTAGAATAAAGTAAGGGTTCCTTGTGTCCCTGATCTGTCGCGCGTCCAGTGTGACTGATCCACTGAAATGAGATACGCCACCGGATAAATGGATTTCACTGACTTTGGTTATTCATCACATATGCAGGACCACTTGACCCCTGCGTTCGTTAATGTTCAATGCACTGTTGAAAGCATATCGAAGTGGCTCGAAGAACTGCATTGAATTCGCATCAAGCTTTCGCCAGTCTAGCACATTGATCTGACGATGGTCTCCGCCGAGTTGCCAGTGGTGCCACATGATGCGCACCTGCCAAGCTCGGAATACTCACCTCATTCGTGGCAGAGGCTCGCAGCTACCCTATCCTCTCGTCCGACTGACGCCAGCTAGCATACGGTGATCACCCATAAGAGTGGCATGATCTGTATATGCAATACCACAGGTTATGGCTCGCATCTGATCCGTGCCGGGAGTATAGTCCACTCTCTCAAAAGTACGAGTTTATCGGGCCATTTTCTGTGCACCGACAGTCTGTCCAGACAAGACCAATTCTCGAGCAGACGGTGCAGTTAGCAGTATAACAAGGCTTACGACCGTCTTGCTACGCCTGTAGTATTCCTAAAACAATCAATGGATGATCTTGTTCGTTATGCTCAATCAAATGTACTTACACAACAGGTTGAGTGGCACAGCTAAATTCAGGCGCAGGCCATTTCTACATCGTCTATCCAGGACTCAGGACATGTCCTTGACATTCTAGTTCCATATTGATGGTGTCTCTGCACAGTATAACGGACGGCAAAGGTTCTGCTCTATCATCTTTTTACACGTTGCAAAGCTCCATTATTCCACCACAACATCCCTCTATCTTAACAGATCAGGTTCCGGAGCGTTCTCCCAGGTCAAAACGGCTAGGGCTCACTCATTTATGAAGTATTTTGTATACATCTCGCTCTCTTCCTTGGGATCCTTGCAGAAAGTGGAACTGTCCTTTCGCCAGTGACTCGTTTCTGGTAGGTATCTAGAGATGGGGTCTTCAGTTGTCGATGAAATGATGAAGTCTGGCCTATCACATCTCGCGCGAAGTGACCATTCCTGTGATAACATCTATCTCCTGCCACCATTTTCCGCTTTTCGACTTCGGGGTAGTTTAAAGATAACGACATAGCGGGTTCGAGCGTTCGGAGACGACGACTAGAATAAGCACAAAGGCGGTTGGGCACGTTCAACCTTTCCTCGAAAGATAGCTAACTCGCTCGAGAGGGCTTTGTCTGCTGGGGCCAATCGTCAGTCCGTCCACGCTGGATATTACAAAGTTAACAAGCCACCATCGAGGTCGGCTTGCTGACAGCACAAGAGGTCTCGCCTGCTCGGGAGTTTTGCTCGTAGGAACACGAGTGATGGATTCCATATTGGTGAATTCCATCGCTGCAGTAACCAATACGATTATAACACCGGTAATGGTCCTTGAAGGAAAGCGTTTTCGATCGATACTCCACTTCCGGACGGCGAGGGAATGATCAGCGGATCTGAGGACAGAATTACTCTGGGATGGGATGTGCATGCAAATCAAAAAGAATTGGATGCAGATGTATGTGGCAGTATCAAAGGACGATCAATGGGTTGTCGTTACTGGTGGAACTTACATTTGTGGCCCAATTATTAATATATTCCGAGCTGCAAGTAGTTGACGTATAGCCAAGTCGTTCAGCAACAATGACTACTTCAACGCCAGCATCATATCTGTCGTGCACCACTGGTGCACTCATGCTGATGGTACGTTGGCAATCACTGAAAAGGCTGAACTTTCAGAAATGGATCGGATAACAACATTACGGCCGACACAGTAAGATGACTGGCGTTCAACGCAACGGAGTGTATTGGGCGCTGGAGCAAGTATACAGTACTTAATGATGTACGGCAGCTGTATGATCGTATAAAGGAGCAATAGTAGGCTGTAGAAGGCAATGTCAGGACAATGACACAAAGGCGAAAGATGCAACATACAGGTATATTGCGTTCCCTGCATGAGTTTCGGCCTCAACAAAAGACGAATACGAGAATAAAAGTTCACCACATACCACTTTGTTCCTCCTGGCATGGTAGGAGCTATGAAAAATAAGCTTTTTTAGAGGAGGTGATGTGATGGAGACGCGGAAACTCACGGATGTAAGGGTCGGGATGCAACTTGCTTGCGAGATTCGCCTCTGCCTTCTCAAGAATCTGGGCGAGGGCTCTCGGCTCAGTCACGTCACTGATACATGCAAGCACCATCTGCTAGTTAGACCAGAGTGACGACCGCATTCACGTCTACTACTGACCGGTTTCTCTCAAACTCAGCTCTAATCATCATTGCACGACCACGCCAGATATCTCTGCGAACAACCCAGTCCAGTTCATTTTTCAACATACGGCGGTAGAGTGACTTGACATAGAGCCTGTGAGCCGACGAGAATGAGGTAGACATTGTAGTTGGTGATGAGGGAAGTGAGACTTAACTGGAATAAACATCAAATTCTTAGGATAACCTAAAATAATTCATTTATAATAATCAAGTTTTTACAGGAATGTTTTTTAAGCTGTACACCGGATGTGAAGCAGTCATAAAACGGTCACGATGGACCCGCATTCAAGACTCTCCCAGTTCAATCAAAGAACACCAAAGGCTGGACCATTTTCACCCTCCGTACGATTCGAGCCAACCCAAAAAGTCACCTTAGACAAGTACACTAAAGCCTACTCATCATCCATGCCATCGGACTCGCCACTATTTACCTCTCGCCCTATCGCGACGAATTCGCGGGTGAAGCAAGATGAACAATTCAAAAAGGACATGTTTCTCGCATATGTGAATAAGGCCATACGCGAGAAGCTCAATGTGAGTATGGGGTATATCACTTAATCGCGTGCTGATCGTCGTGCGCAGGGGCATAGCAAAGACTTTGATGACGTTGTTGACCAGTTTAGTCCGAACAAATCCACGCTTGCGCCTACCGTGTCATCTCTGCAGCTTCGTATCTGGCTTTCTGCACTCTCACATGTCCTTTCTCGCCTCGAGAGGCGTCACGCGCCACTGGTAGAGGCAATTGTCCGCCTACCATGGTCTACTATGGATGCTGTCTTCGTTAAATCGTATATCGTATTCATCGGCATGCTCATAAGTGCGCGCCCAGAATATCTATCACTTGTTCTCAACAGAATCGCGATGGGCTTCACATATCGTGAGTTATTACCATCTTGAAAGATATTCAAGCAGTTTTGATGCGTCACTCGCAGAATCTGGTCTTCTCGCTGTCACCTCAAACTTAGAGGGCTCCACCCCCTTAACACGACGTGTGATCTATGATCGACAACATACTCTTCTCGAACATCTCTTAAACCTTGTACCAACCCTCCCATCATCTCTAGCTCCCCTCCTCGTACGAAACTTCCCTCACAAGCGTCAGCCACAAGCTGCACATGTAGCTTATATACGAAATCTGCTGCGTATAACCGAGTATTGTGATGAACTTTCAGAGAGGGTCCTGGGCCTTATAGTGGATCGTGCTTTGATGGTTGATGTGAGTGGGCTCTTTTTCTGTGCGGTTGGATCCTAATTGATTTAATTGCACGTAGGTAGAGATTCAAGTAGAGCTCGAAGAGCTTGAAGACGCCGAACCTACAGATGGCGAACTTTTTGAATTTGATCCGTTTGATACCATAATAGGGCAAGAGGGCAACTCTTCTGATGATGAGGATGTTGACGATAGTCTGAGCGATTTATCGTCTGATGCATCGTCAGACAGTGATGCTGAAGATACCCCCATGGACACCAGACACGTTCATGATATGGTCTCGAAACTTGATGCTATCCTCAAGCTTGTATTTGACCACTTCAACAAACTACATTCATCCATACTTACCGTCGTACCTTCGTCTCCCTCCATTCATCCAACAACTACGCACGATCGCGACCCGCAATCGCACGAGCCACATACCCTCCTCGCAATACAATTTCACACTCTCCTAGCCATCTTCGATAGATCTATCCTCCGCACTTTCAAGTCCCGATATACCCAATTTCTCCTTTTCTGGTATGCTTCCCTTCACCCCGAGTTCTCAGACCTTTTCCTGGGACTACTTGTTGACAAAGCCCTTTTCGGAAGCGCAAGTGCGAGTAGCGTGGAACGTGCGGCAGCAAGCAGTTATATCGGGAGCTTTGTCTCGCGTGCACAGTTTATTGATCGTGAGGGCGCACGGAGGGCCGTTAAAGTCCTATGCGCATTTCTCGGAGCGCACTTAGATGCTGTAGAGGCTGGCAATGCTGCTAGCAATAATCACAGCGTTTTTTATGCAGTTGTCCAGTCTGTATTTCTGGTATTTTGCTTCCGTTGGCGCGACTTACAGGAGGAGCCGGACGAACAAGAGGTGGGACGGAAGATATGGATAAGCGAGCTAGGAGTCGTGCAGAGAGTTATCACATCTGATCTCAACCCTCTCAAGGTTTGCTAGCCGTCGTCTTTGAAAAGATTCTTTGGCTAACTACCGCAAAATAGGTCTGCTCTCAGAATGTCGTACATCAATTTGCTCGCATCGCACAAGCAACTGATTTTACATACTGCTTCTCCATTCTGGAAGCAAACAAACGAACACCGTACCCTGTATTTGCCGGTGTAGCACCCGGTAGCGCTGGCCCGGAGGACTTGCACACTTTTTTCCCTTTCGATCCCTTCAAACTGCCCCGCTCAGGCGAGTACATACAAGGCGTGTATCGAGAGTGGGCAGCGGTGGCTATTGACGATGAAGAAGAAGAGGATGAAGATGATCTGATAGAGGAGGACTCAACGTTTAATGAATGGGAACACGGACAAGGCGGCTCGTGCATACCAATCACTGCTTCGAAACGGGGAGAGTCAGACGACGATGGGTTGGGCGCGTCTTTTGGTGGAATGAGCATCAGTCCAGCTCGGACAAGGACGGTTGCAATGGCAATTTCCGTCTCGTAATTGCTGGCTGCCGTCTTCATTCAACCGGTTCCCATCCACCACTCACTATGCCTCCCAGAACTCCAAATTATGCTATTACGAACACCAACGATAAGAAATCAGACGACGGATTTGGCTAGAAGATAATATTAAAGAACATGTTTCGGAGGCCTTTCCAGAGCTCATGTCGCCTACTGCGGCGCTTCTGCTTTGTACCCCCCACCGCGTCAGTATGCTACAAACGAGGTTATCACGAGGAACGAGGTGATGACAATAACTAGTTTCATACCTCAACTGGGACGTCCTGCGCCAAAACCTCCTCAATCTCCTTATTAATATTTTGCGTCTCTTCAAGAGTTCCCCACGCATCTTCTTCGATTCTCCGTCGTTTCCTATTCGTTTCCTCAAACTGTGCGCGTTCTTCTTCGGCTGCCTGCAGCGCTGCATCCACAGCCACTCTCCACTTCTCAATCCCTTCAATCCGTGCTCGAGCGAGGTACACCTGTGTATACCCCCGTTCGTCCTTCTTGAGCTGTCTGCCTTTCGGTTGTTCAGTTTCTGTGCTATTAACATCGGGAGGTTCTGGCGTGGCATCATGATGGGTTGCGTCTCCACCGGACATGATATGGTAGAGATGGCTTAGCGCGAATAAATGTGCCGTAGTGAGGTCGTGAGGTCGTAAAGAGGTGGATAAGGGGAATGCGGACGTTTTCCAAAGGTACAAGGATGATGAAGGAAAGAAACATGTGGGGAAAGGCAGGCACTTCCGGTTGCCGAGGTCAACGTAACGTGCCTCGAGGCGTCCGTTATATTACGCTTCGCGGTGACGTAGATGTGCTCACTTTTTAATACCAAGCGAGCGCTTCAGATGTTATTGTCATGTCTATTAAGAAAATTGCCAGTATTTGATACCAATATACCACATATGTCGTGTGCGGGTTTATAATGCAAGAGCTGAACAACGCAGTCTAAAGGTACCGAAAGGTGGACTATTATGATACAATAACTGGTACGTTTGCATAGTGCTGAATGATATTTGTTGTGTCAAACGAAATCTCTGAGTCGGGCTGGATAATTTTGGATGCCCAGCATCGTCCCCTCCAGGGCTCGGCCCTCTTTGGAAGCTCTGGCGAGAGGGTGTACAGAACGAAGGTAAAGTCGGATAGATCGTTGAGGTGTATTAGACGCATCGTGTTGTTACCTTGCGTGATAGACGGGGTCACATTCAGTGCTCCCTTTTCCTGTAGCAGACGTTAAGTTATTTGGTTTCTGGAGGTAGCATCCACGAATAACACCATACCAATTCGTAGGGAAGCCAGGACCGCCCATTGGCGCTTTCAACGTTCAATTGCACCACAAGGGTGCCTTTAGCAGGCCAATCCTCTCCCACACTCCTG
Source organism: Suillus fuscotomentosus (assembly GCF_016647785.1). Lineage (NCBI taxonomy): Eukaryota > Fungi > Basidiomycota > Agaricomycetes > Boletales > Suillaceae > Suillus > Suillus fuscotomentosus. Next base: position 29,855 of record NW_024539568.1, read on the forward strand.
ATTTTGTCAAGGGTGATATCCAGGCTGTCACCTTCCTGAAGCTCATGATGGGGATCCTTGCGGAAACAAGAAAGTTGCACGGTAAATGGAACATTGGAGGAACTAAGATGTCTCGTGAGGAAAGGCTAAGTTAGAACCGCGAAGTCTTGCGTACCTGCTCGACGAAGCTGCGGGAATAATGCGATCTCCGACCGCAAAATCAATGGTAAGTATACCTGGTCGAGTAAGGCCCTGGCGCCCGAACCAGGTTCCGGGCATAGATAGGGTTGGAATTTTCGGTGACGACGAAGGATAGGAGTCGGTAGACGAGCATGTTGCTATATTCTGAGGATCTACGGGAGACGGTCCTGAGTGATGTGCTAAAGATATCGCCATCACGACGTCTTCTACAGGAAGTGACGATGATGGAGTCATCTGATGTGGAACAGAGGCAGGTGCCGATGCTTGAACATTTGCCGAGTTTGGGTCGTGCGATGATGGAGCCTCGTCACGTTCCATGATCTGTTTGACTAGGAGTGTGACGTCCTTGACAGAGCGATGTATAGAATCCTGGAGGGGTGTGAAAGCCTTGTGGTCAATTGGCAAATCTACCAATGTAGCTTCGCTATCCTTCCGTGACCCGATAGATAACGTGTCTGAATCTAGCCAAACACGCGTAGTCCGAGTGGATTCACCGTGTGTCTCCATGCCGCGTTTTAAGTCCTCCTTGTTGATGTGTGGATCAACAGCGCCAACTCGAGGGTTCTTCGGTGGGTGCAAGGCACTGAGGGCGTCAATTTGAAGTTTCATATCTCTAGATTGCTGTAGAAACTCGCGGCAACGATCATCGGTGAGCATGGCTGCACACGCTGTGATGTCGAGAGCTGTCGAAGAGTCTTGAGATTTGGCAGACATAAGAAGAACAGGCGCAAGCAGTTGCCTGCACCTCTCTACAACAGATGCAGATCCACCATTGTGTGTAGTTGTTGACTCCGGTAGTAGGGGTTCACGTAGCATGTCAAGACCTGTGGTCAACAGGCTAATCACCCCAGCTTCGAATGCAGATGGTAACAATCTACCGCTGGACCTTTCCGCTAGGAGAGTCTGAAACGGAAAGTTGAGGGTAATCCTTGTTGGTCGTAGTTTCGTATACCACTAGGAGTTCAATTGGTTGGCGTAAGTAACGCAAGTATCGTGACCGAATTTTTTAATTTGCCAGTAACCGAAGGCTGAGATCCGGTAACGTAATCGTATACCGTTGAGACCCGTGTTCCAGGGCCCATTCACTTTCTTCTTCAGATGCGTAACTCCACACGCCCTAAGAACGAGGAGGATTGCGGGCTTAAGGTGTGTGGTCCAGACGATCGAGTATAATGGTTGTACTTTAACACCTTCCTCTTGATGAAGGCACCTGGTGGGCTATTGTCGTCTCGGTCGACTGCAATTTCCTGCTGATGATGATCTACGCTGAGCGCTCGCAGAATTGACTTTTTGATGGAGCTTGAAGCTGATATGATTGTGTTAGATGAAATGACCCCCCTGTATCTCACAATAGCTGATGCATGTCGCACCCACCACATCATGCTAACGTGTCTAATGTAGACACTTTTGGGCATATACAATCATTCAATGTGATCTCGTAATTCATTCCCTACTTCCATGCACAGGACGTCCTCCCTTAAGCTTCATCATGCATCAGGTTCCGTTCTATGACTTCGTTGCCTTCTGGTCACACTTCACGCACTTTTATCCATGTGGAACAACCCATAGCCCTGGGTTAGCCGCATTCAGTCGTTCTCTGGGTCTGCACGTGGGACAATATAAGACGCCTCGCATGGTTGTTCTTCGCTCTCATCTTGAAATCGACAGGACTTGCTCTGAGTAGCGCTTTTAGCTGATTACTCTTTCCAAACCATACGCATATCAGTAAGTTTTTTCACCTCAAGAGACGGGAGCATCATGCGACGTCATCATCAACAGGGTTACGCATTACCAATATTGTGCAAATTCGGAGATGGGAGCTCTAAAGGATATATTTTGGAGTCTGTCGAAAGATCGATTTTGCAGATTCTGGAGTCTGTCGAAAGATACAATTGGGCGATTTTGGAGTCTGTCCAAAGATACATTTGGGAGTCTGTCCGCAGGGAGTCTGCCCGAAGATAAATTTTGGCCCAGGAGTCTGTCCAAAGATAGATGTTGGGATCTGCTCAAAAATTGTAGTCAACTCATCGTCAGAATAGACGGACTCCTGGAAGCAGAGACGGCTCTTGAGAAAGCCAGAGATGATGCTGATGCTGCCAGAGCACAGATCGCCGAGCTCATCAGGTCGAATCAAGAAACGCAGGAAAGGGCTATGGCGGCTCAGCAGGCCGCTGAGCAAGCTGCGGTAGCTTCACAGGATCAGGCCCGTAGGGAAATGGAGGCGATGGTCCAGGCTGCACAGGCTGCCAATGATGCCCGCTTACTGGCAGAAGCTGCTGCCCATACCGCTAATGAACAAGCGAAGCAAAAAGCAGTGGAAGCAGAGGAGGAACGTAAGCGAACTGCCGCTGTACAAGAACAAGCCAAACGAGACGTCCAGGCTACCCAGGAGCAGGCTGAGAGACTACAGGAAGCTGCCGATGAGGAGAGGAGGAGGGCGACTGTAGCCCAGAAGGCGGCCAACGTGTCGAAGAAAGTGGCAGAAGAGCAAGTAAAGACGGCCAATGCTGCCAAGGAGGAGGCTGAACGCAAGTTGAAAGAAGGCATTCGACCTGTGGCGACTCCCTCTCCTGAAGAAGTTAGCGCCGCCAAGCGGAAAGTTCAATATCGCGAGGACCTTTTTCACTTTGCAGTAGCCGGGGTGGCAGGAGCAGGGAAATCATCTCTCATCAATGCCTTTTGCGGTTTACGCAATAAGGACCTCAGATCTGCTGCCACTGGTGTCACCGAGACAACGCTAGCCATGGCTAGAATCCCTCACCCCGACGCGGAATACCCCCTTGTCTGGTACGATATCCCAGGTGCAGGCACGCTCAAAATCTCAGATTGGCAGTACTTCAATGCCCAAGGACTCTACGTCTTCGACTGCATCATCATCCTGTTCGACAATCGCTTCACTATGACCGACATTGCCATCCTCACCAACTGCAGGCGTTTCCGGATCCCCACGTATATCGTGCGCTCTAAGGCAGATCAACACATTTCTAATATCATGGACGATATGGCGAACGATAGCGATGACGATGACGGTGATGAGAGCGAGGATAAGAAGAAGAAGCTTTACCAGGCTGCACGGCAGCAGTTCATTCAGCAGACGCGTAAGAGCGTGAAAGACAACCTTGAGGATGCGAACATTCCGGACCAAAAGGTTTACATCGTTTCAAATAAAACGATGATCGGTGTCGTGAAGAGCAAGCAGGCAGTGAAGGTCATCGACGAGATCGAGTTGTTGAACGATTTGATTCAAGAAACCCAGACTAGGCGAGCACGTCGTGATGCCGAAGTGGACATTATTATGAATGAGAAGTGGTGGCTGATGATAGAGATCTTTAAGTCATTATATTGCTTCCTTCGGGCTCTTACCAATGCTGATGTTGATCCGTTCTCGCCATGACCATACCGCTTGTGACCGATCTTGACCGCAGATTTGCACATACAGTACCTTCTTCCCATGTTTCTTCCTCTGTGCTGATATTATTACTCCTCCGCGTGTTCTTACTACCGCTTACTAATGACTACTATAGGTTCGATGGTCAGAGATTTGCCAGTAACCCGGTGAGGGAGCTCAAGACTCGAGAGATCCGGTAATGTGATTGTATGCCGGCGTTGTTCCAGGATCCGACGAAGCCCTTCCTCATTCAAGTCCATTCGTCTAATCAAACCTCCTTCAGATGGTAACTCCATACGCCCTAACAACGAGGAGGATTGGGGGCTTAAGGTGTGTGGTCCAAATGATCGAGTATAATGGTTCTACTTTAACATTCAGGTGAACTTAGGCACTGGGGGACTATTATCGTCTCGGTCGACTGTGTAATGTGTTAGATGAAACCTAGCCTGAGCAGTGTTCTAACTATAGTACACCTTCCTGCAGCACGGCCTCCTATCAGGATCATCAACGATTCATCGTGGCCATTCAGAATACGCTATATCTTCTCTGCGACAGTCACAAACTTCATCGATATTTGGCTATCCTTCACGGAGCACCCATCAGGTGACAGTGCTCTCTTTGGTGCCTGGCAGCATTCTGTTCACGCATCAAGTCCTTTTTAATGTCTTTTTGTTCTTCACTACTATAGTACTCCTATTATGTCTACTGCGGCCCCGCCCGGTACTGCATATAAGTATGCTACTACAATATCTTGCAGAGATCTGATAGGTAGACTACAGACAGGGCAGTATCTATCTGGTAGTGAATCTGACGGACCGTCACGGACGGACGTTGTACTGACAACCCAACGTCGCGGTCAATAGCTGATACATATCACACACACCACATACCATGTTAACGTGTTTAATTTCCATGTACATTTTGGTCATATACAATCATTCAACACACGATCTCGTAACTCATTCCCTACGTTCATGCACAGAACGTCCTCCGTTCATCTAATTCCGTTCTATGACTTCATTGCCTTCAGGTCACACTTCACGCGAACCCATAGCCCTGGGTTAGCCGCATTCCGTCGTTCTCTTGGTCTGCACGCGGGACAATATAAAATGCCTCAAATTGTATTCTATGGTCTAAGATCTGTTATTCGTTCTCGATTGAAATCCACAAAACTTACTCTAAGCACTACTATTAGCTGATTTTCTTTTCAAAACATACGCATATCAGTAAGTTTTCTCGGCTCAAGAGATGGGAGCATCATGCGACCTCGTTATTAGCAGGGCCACGCATTACCATTGTCGAACAGATGGGATCTTATGCAAGTCGACCAGAAGAGCCCAATCTATCCCTCGAGGAGATGGAAGTGCGCCAGGACGCAGAGGCAGCTGCTGCGTATTCCCAGAAGAATGCTGAGGCTGCCAGAGAGGAAATAGCCGAGCTCAACAGGTTGAATCAAAAATTACAGGAAGAGGCCGAGGCAGCTTTTCAAGCTGCGGCGGCCACAAAGGATCAGGTCCGAAAGGAAATAGAAGCAATGGCCAAAGCCGAACGTGCTGCCAATGAAGCTCGCTTACGGGCGGAAGCTGCTGCTCGTACTGCCAGTGAAGAAACAAAACAGAGAGCAGTTGAAGCAGAGGAGGAGCTTAAGCGAACAGCCGCTGTCCAAGAACAAGCCAAACGAGATGTCCAGGCTGCCCAGGAGCAGGCAAAGAGACTGCAGGAGGCTGTTGATGAGGAGAGGAGGAGGGCAACTGTCGTCCAGGAGGCGGCCAACGTGTCTAAGAAAATGGCAGAAGAGCAAGTAAAGGCGGCCAATGCTGCTAAGGAGGAGGTTATCACCGAGCTCCGCAGGTTGAATCAAGAATTACAGGAAAAGGTTATGGCAGCTCGGCTGGCCGCTTTGCAAGCTGCGGCAGCCTCGCAGGAGCAGGCCCATAAGGAGATCATGGCGATGGTCCAGGCCGAACGTGCCGCCAACACAGCTTGCTTACTGGCAGAAGCTGCTGCTCGTGCCGCTGTTGAAGAAGCCAAACAAAAAGCAGCGCAAGCAGAGGAAGAGCGTAAGCGAACTGCCGCCATACAAGAACAAGCCAAACGAGATGTCCAGGCTGCCCAGGAGCAGGCAAAGAGACTGCAGGAGGCTGTTGATGAGGAGAGGAGGAGGGCAGCTTGTGGAGGAACGATACACGCGGGAGGTTTTACGACACGCTAGAACAAAGGTACGAGTCTCAGTATTCGTTTCGAATCTCTATTAACAATTGTTTGTACCTAGAACAAAGGTACGACTAGATGTACGTCAGCGCTTGCGCTCGAACGTTACAGTGGGACTTGTACTTACGTCTCAGTATTCGTTTCGAATCTGAGACGTTTCGACGAAAACAGCGTCCTCTTATACGGTGAGTCTGCCAGCAATAGCTTTGATGAAAAATATATACTTAAAGAACGAAAAGATTGCCGACGTTGACACGTCGTCGACGTTCTCCGTTTGGAGACGCTCGCACTCGATGTGCTCTATTCTTCGGCCGTATCGTCCTTTCCTTTCTCAGCTCTCTCTCTCTCGGCCTTACTTCCCTCGGACACATCGGCTCTCAACACTCCCCCTCGAGCGTTATCCAAACACATCAATGTCCTCAACCTCTGGAGTCGGGGACGTGCCAATGGCTTCGTGAACGCGTCCGCGACATTGTCGTCACTGGGGCAGTAGATTATCTTGAAGGTACCGTCCTTCACGTGGCCGCGTACGAAGTGGTATCGCAGGTCTATGTGCTTGGTGCGCGATTGGAATTTTCCCGTCGAGACTAACGCTATAGCAGCTTGGTTGTCGCAGAAGATGGGTGTGGGGAGGTCTTGGACGTCGTAGAGCTCGCGGATGAGGAGTTGCAGGTAAAGTACTTCCCTTGCCACGCTGGTCAACGCTATGTACTCAGCTTCAGCTGTTGACAGGGCTATGATAGGCTGTTTGCGCGCGCTCCACGAAACGGGGCCTCCATGGAGCAGTACGATGTACCCGCTCATGGAGTGCCTATGTGGCTGCGATGCCCAATCGGCATCGACAAACGCCTCAATTCCTCCCTCGCTGGATCCCAACGTCAGCTCATAGTCTGCGGTGCCTTTCAGGTACCGCAGGGCGCGTTTGGTGGCCTCCCAATGGGGTCTCCCCGGATTCCTCATAAATTGCGACAGTGTTGCCACCGCAAAAGCGATATCTGGCCGGGTACTCGTAGCTGCGTACATTAACGAACCGATCGCGCGTTGATATGGTATGTCTCGCATAGCTTGGAGTTCGGCGTGTGTTGCAGGGGACTGATCTATGGAAAGGACAGTACCTGGTTCCATGGGCGTGTGCAGGACCTTCGCGTCCTCCAGGTGGAACCTTTCGAGGATCGTCTCGACGTATGCCTTCTGTGAAAGTGTCAAGGTGCGTGCTACGCGGTCCCTCGTCACCTTCAGCCCCAATAACCAGCTCAACTCCCCTAGGTCGCTAATCTCGAAGTGCGCGCGCAGCTCGGACTTAAACCGATGGATATGGGATATATGGTTGGCGGTGACGGCCATGTCGTCGACAGAGACGGTGATGACGACGTGTTCGCGCGAGGTGCGTTTGTAGAAAACGGCTTGATCTACTTTTGACCTGCTGAAGCCCATTTCATTGAAGGCTCCAGCTAGCTCCTGCGCCCACTCATATCCTGCTTGTTTGAGTCCAGGTAAGCTTCTTTTCAGCTTCAGTACCTTCCCTTCCTGACCATCCTTCAAGTATCCAGGGGGCGCTCGCATATATATGTCCTCCTGCAGACTCGCATATAGGTACGCACTTTTAATATCGACTTGGTGTATTTCCCAGTCGTGCTGAGCAGCCATCGTTAGGACTGCACGTATTGTGCTCATATTGGCCGTGGGGGCGAAGGTTTCGAAGAAATCGACCCCGTACTTCTGGCGCTGCCCATTTGCAACTAGGCGCGCGCGAAGCTTCAGCTTCTCGCCGTCCGGCCCGCGCTTTGTGGCCAGGACGTAATGGCATGGGATAAGGTTTACGCCTCGAGGTGCGTCTACGATTTCCCACGTACCTAGCTTCTCGAGTTGACTGACTTCGTAATTGATGGCTTCTTGCCACTCTGCAGCGTCTGGGCCCTTCAAGGCTTGTTGGAGGGTCGGTTCTGGTTGGACGGCGGCCAATGCTAGGTGAATATGCGCCTCTTCATCCAAGAGGTCGAGTTCTGACGCTTCCAACAGGCTTTCCATGGTTAGGGCTGCCGTTTGGCCCTCATTCAGCGCCGCATAGTACCCTGGGGGTGGTCTTACCCTCGTCGACCTCGCTTCAGGAGTAGATGGTTGAGGTTGCTGGGCAGTAGACGGTTGAGGTTGCTGAGGAGTAGATGGTTGAGGTTGCTTAGGAGTAGAAGGTTGAGGTTGCTGAGGAGTAGATGGTTGGGGTTGCTTAGGAGTAGAAGGTTGAGGTTGCTGTGGCATGGTGATGGGCTGGACGCTACTAGGTGAGTTATTATTACCGTTGCCGCTGTTATGTTCGTTGACTACAGCAGACTCCCCCTCGTCCGGCATACCATCGGCTGCCAGGATCGGCGTGAAGGTCACATTCCTCTCCACCGAGACACGCCGTCTGCCGGGCCAATACACCCGGTATCCTTTACTTTCAGCGTCTACCCCCACAAAAACTGCCTCCTCCGCCCTCGCCTCCAGCTTACCAGCCTCCAGCATATGGACGAAGACCCTGGCCCCAAATTCATGGGCCTGCGACAAGTCCGGCTTGGACTTGCGCACCAACTCGTAGGGCGTGCTACCTGGGATCGCCCTTGAAGGTAGGCGATTCTTGAGCCAAGTGGCGTAACTAACGGCCTCGGCCCACAGGTACTTTGGCATATCTCTGCCTAGGAGCATTGCTCTCGCATGCTCGACGAGTGTCCGGTTGAGTCGTTCGGCGACACCATTCTGTTGGGGTGAGTCGTGCACTGTTAGCTGCCGCTCTATACCTTGCTGACGCAAGTATTGATCGAACTCGGCGCTCAGATACTCTCCTCCTCTGTCCGAACGGATTTTGCGCACGCGCACACCTGGTGATTGACGGGCCACCCATGCCTCATAGGACTTGAACGCGGTAAGTGCGTCACTCTTTTGTTTGAGGAACTCGAGTCGCGTCTGCCGGCTAAAGTCGTCCGTGAAACTGACATAATATTTACAGCCTCCCAAACTCGTCGTCTGCGCCGGTCCCCAGAGGTCCGTATGGACTAGTTCTCCGTATGTAAGTGCGCGCATCTTCGTTTCTCTTGGGAAGGACTGCTGAGCTGACTTAGCTTTCACGCAGACTTCACAGAACTGGATGGCGGGCGCCGGATCTATGTCTATGCCCAGGATTAGGCCCTTCTTGACTGCGTCAAGAAGGGCCGCATGTGATACGTGCCCTAGGGCACGATGGACATCATTGATGGTAAGCTTTGTCCTGGCGACGTTGGCACGATGCTTACGGTCGGACGTTACAGCGTAAAGTCCCTGGACTTGGGGTATTTCTGCGATCGTCCTTCGTTCGGGGGGAGCAGACAGTATCCTGCACATTCCTCCTTCGAACAGCACGGCCAAACCGGCGGAGGCGATCTTATTGGTGGAGATAAGGGTAAATGCCATGGAGGGGGCATATAGGACGTCTTTTAGCGTCACGGTCGTTCGTTTCGAGCCCAACGGTAAGTCCATCCTCACGTCTCCTCGTCCTGTCGCATTGACAGTAGCTCCATTCGCAGTGTATATCTTCTGCGGGGCGATCTCGACGAAGGATACAAATTTTGCCCTATCCGGGCAGAAATGAGAGGTCGCGCCGGAGTCTACTATTGCTCCTCGGCGCTCTGGAGGTACGTCCATCGATTTTGCTATGACTGCGAGGTCTGACGTAGCGAAAGCGTAGTTGTCCTTTGGCTCCGTCTCTTTGGCTACATTGGCACTTTGTTTTTGGGTGCGTCCTCCTTGTCTCTGCCGTTGATTCGGCCCCTGACCTTCTTTTCCTCCACCTTTTCGCCAACAGTCACTCTTCCAGTGGCCCTTACGATCGCAGTTCGTACAGACTGCGTCGGGGTTGGATTTTGGAGCCGAGCTCTGCGAGCTCGTGCTCCTCCCTGCATTTGTTCTCGCGGAGAGCGCACTGTTGGTCCCGCGTTTGTTGGGACGTCGTTCGGTGAGTAACCGGTGCTCGTATTCCTCTGTGATGATGGTGATGAGTTCGTAGGGCGAGAGGGGAGTTTTCGTTATCTTGGCCGCTGCGTTCATCGACGACAGTAGCGGCCGGTAGGATTCAGGTAAGGACCCTAGGATGATGGCATGAAAGTCCGTATCAATGACGGCTACCCCCATTCCAGCTAACGACTCCCTCAGGCGCAAAAGCTCTGAAAAATGAGCCTTGACGTCACCACCTTCTTCGCACCTCGTCTCCTGGAGCCTCCGTCTCAGATCTATCTGGACGAGTTCGGTTTTGCCTTCATGTATGTGGCATATTTCCTTCCAGATTTCGGACGCGGATGCTAACTTTTGGACACGTAACAGCAGCCGATCTGTGATCGTGCAAAATATTTGCTGTTTTACGAGTGAGTTCTTTTGTTGATACTCATCGGTCTTTGCGTCGAGCTCATCGATTTCTTTCTGCGTAGGTGTTGTACCATCCGGCTTCGTAACGGCCCCCGTAGAGCTCTTTACGAAAGGCGTAGGCTCTTTAGCTCGTCCATCGGTATATCTCGTAAGTCCTCGTGCACCTATAGCCGTTAACGTCCTTTCCTTGTAGGTTATCCAGTTCGAGCCATCTTCGGCGAGCTTCGGGATGTTAAAAAGGTTTGAATTGGTGCTGGGAGTCGACAAGTCCATGGAGGAGACAGGGCTCATAACCTGTGGAGGAACGATACACGCGGGAGGTTTTACGACACGCTAGAACAAAGGTACGAGTCTCAGTATTTGTTTCGAATCTCTATTAACAATTGTTTGTACCTAGAACAAAGGTACGACTAGATGTACGTCAGCGCTTGCGCTCGAACGTTACAGTGGGACTTGTACTTACGTCTCAGTATTCGTTTCGAATCTGAGACGTTTCGACGAAAACAGCGTCCTCTTATACGGTGAGTCTGCCAGCAATAGCTTTGATGAAAAATATATACTTAAAGAACGAAAAGATTGCCGACGTTGACACGTGGTCGACGTTCTCCGTTTGGAGACGCTCGCACTCGATGTGCTCTATTCTTCGGCCGTATCGTCCTTTCCTTTCTCAGCTCTCTCTCTCTCGGCCTTACTTCCCTCGGACACATCGGCTCTCAACACAGCTGCCGTCCAGGAGGCGGCCAATGTGTCTAATAAAGTGGCAGAAGAGCAAGTAAAGGCGGCCAATGCTGCCAAGGAGGAGGCTGAACGCAAGTTGAAAGAAAGCATTGAGGCTCTGGTGACTCCCACGCCTGAAGAACAAGCCAGACGAGACGCCCAGGCTGCGCATCAGAGAACCTGTGAACAAATGAGAATGATATTTAAAGTAATATATTGTTAAGCATCGCAACAATCAGCGTAAATTTGCCAACCGCTTTCACATGGGAATGTTTGGCATTGTCGAGGAAAGACTAATTTGCAAGTACACGGGCCTGGTAGCCCTATTTGCCTCGAGGACTTTTTCACTGGCACGGGTCTAGGAGACAATGTACTCGCACAGGTTCATGCATTGGAATATGAGCCTGGTTTGAGAAGGACAAGGAAGGAGGTTGCAGCATGCAGAACTACGAGACACTCAGGCGATGCTCATCAGTGAAGAGAACGGTGTCATTTGGTCTTTGCACAATATATTTTTGCTCGCTGCGGATGACTACCGAATGGGCGAGTAACTTGCTCTGGTAAAAAGTGTGAGTAACAGTAGACATCAATTCTCAACGAAAAGTTTGTCTGTATTGACCGAATGTTCGATGAGTGTCGCTTTGAGTGGTATATTGCATAGAATAGTGACAATGTCCTGAGTCGTGTCAAAGTAGGTATCACTGCTCGATGGACGCCGAGTTGCAATGACATAGAAGGACCGGAGTCGCGCACGCAAAATGTTTGTTGGTAAACTGTTGCACAGAACCATGCATTATACGGAGCGCAAATACAGTTCCGAGGTATGTGAGAGTACACACGCTTTCTCAATGCATAGATTTCCCAGTCTGTCGCTGAAAAGCAATATTATTGTGCAATGGAGACTTACTGGAACACAATACTGCATCAGGTCATCCCTTGGGACAAAATCAAAAGCGTACATTTTTGATCGAGTGCACAGAATTTGCGGTTGTGACCGCGTTTGGCGATCATTCGAACCTCGGTGTAACGCTGCAAGCATGCGGCGTGGCAGTGCTAAACTGTAATCTCACACAATTATCGTCATCTTCACTATTTGAATGCTTTTAGCCTTTAGGTGAAGAAAAACGATAAAGTGTTGGCCGACTAGCAACAACACATCGATTACATGCGAAGATAATGCTCGAGCTAGGTGAACACAAGTCCCACGGGCAAAGCAACGTTCAAGGTGTTGGATTCTTGTCTGCTAGATGTAGATTGGGAATCCGTGCGAAAAAGTGTTACCTTTGCGGTAGCAGCGGATGTGTTCAATATGCGAGAGATGAATCAAACGTTTGTCCCGCTTTGACTTCACGACATTTTGTTTGGAATTTTCAATGTTCGTCATTAATTGGACAATTACCATTCTATGTATCTGCAGCGACTCAGTACCTGGCCTCGCGAGTTGACAGCAGTGAGTCATGCTTCGCATCGATATTTCCCTTATTATTCAACGAACATCTTGTGTATTTCGCCCCGTACCAGTTATATCGCTTCACTTGCGACAGGCGTCGTGCCTCTGTGACTCAGTACCTGGGCTCGCGAGTTGACAGCAGTGAGTCATGCTTCGCATCGATGTTTCCCTCATTATTCAACGAACATCTCGTGTATTTACAGAAATAAGAACTTTTGGAAACTGATGGGCAATACCGCACATTTTTTTCCAGTCATCTACAAAATAAATAGATTTGTTAAAATCACCACTTGCGAAGGTGTCTTGTCATAGCCAATTAAACGAGCAGAAGAGACTTATTGACAGCTCGCGACGCGCTGTTAGATATACGGATTTAAAGACAAATGTTTTGATATCGATAATATTAGTAGCTTATGGTACAGTGTAAATGTAGGACTGCACTGAATGCAGTGCAGCAAAGAGTATTCGACGCGGTGATTATAGACGGCAAATTCAGTCACCATGCAGACATGGGAGCAACACGATAAAACTAGCATTAGAGAGTACATTATTGACATCAGTGGACCGGTGAACAAATGAGAATACTATGTAAAGCAATATATTGTGAAACATCGCAACAATCGTCGTAAATCTGCTGACCACTTTCACATGGGAATATCTGGCTTTATCGAGGAAAGACGAATTTGCAAGCACCTTAACCCAATAGTACTATTTGCTTTGCGAGCTTTTGTACTTAGATGGATCGACAAAAAAATTAACGCGCACAAGTTCATGAAATTGAATACAGACCGAGACTGAGAGTGTCACCGAAGGAGGTTTCAATGTGCTAAAACGAAACACACTTTGGTGAAGTTCCCTGTGGTACAGATGTATATCATCTGGTCTTCACACGATACGTTTTCCTAGCTCAAAATGAGCATCACATAAAAGCAAGTTGCTCGAGCATAAAAAGCACGAGTCTGTGTTGCAACAAGACAATAACAGTAGAGTCGTGCATATTGCACAATTATTGGTCGAACTGTCAGTCAAAATAGTATATTTTATTGAGCACAGACTGTGTGCCAATATACATCAAGGCACGGGGTTTTCGGAGTGTCCTTGCAGAGCAAGTCGGGGCATTCTGATCAGCATTGGCAGATGCGAATAGTATGTTCAATTGACATTACAAAGCCGAACAATCGGCAGGAACATAGTGATACGTGTCTTTCGAGGACACGACGTTCATTGCAGCGTCGCTCAGACACACGATATCTTGAATGTGTTCGGCAGGGACAATAGCGATTAGTGTCTTTTGAGGAGATGTCGTTCATTGGTGCGTCATTCAGACACGCAATACTTTGAGTGTGTTCGGGAGGGACATGACGGTTCGTGTCTTTCGAGGGCATAACATTCATTGGTGTGTCGCTTGGACACGCAATACTTTGAATTTGTTCAGCAGGGACATGACAGTCCGTGTGTTTTGAGGACACGACAGTTGTTGATGCATCGCTCAGACACACGATGTCTTGAATTTGTTTGGCAGGGACATGACGGTCTGAGTCTTTTGAGGACATAACGTTCATTGGTGCGTTGCTCAGACACGCAATATCTCGAATTTGTTTGGCAGGAACATAACGGTCTGTGCCTTTTGAGGACATGACGTTCATTGGTGCGTTGCTCAGACTCTTTCGGAGACATGACGTTCATTGCAGCGTTGCTCAGACACGCAATATCTTGCATGTGTTCGGCAGGGATATAAGCATCAACGTCTTTCGAAGAGATGTTGTTCATTGGTGCGTCGCGCAGACACGTGCTACCTTGAATTTGTTTGGCAGGGACATCACAGTCCGTGTGTTTCGAGAACATAATATTCATTAGTACATTGCTCGAACACACAATACCTTGAATTTGTTCGGCAGGGACATCACGGTCCGCGTGTTTCGAGGACATAATATTCATTAGTGCGTCGCTCGAACACACAATACCTCGAATTTGTTCGGCAGGGACTTCACGGTCCGCGTGTTTCGAGGACATAATATTCATTAGTGCGTCGCTCGAACACACAACACCTCGAATTTGTTCGGCAGGGACTTCACGGTCCGCGTGTTTCGAGGACATAATATTCATTAGTGCGTCGCTCGAACACACAATACCTCGAATTTGTTCGGCAGGGACTTCACGGTCCGCGTGTTTCGAGGACATAATATTCATTAGTGCGTCGCTCGAACACACAACACCTCGAATTTGTTTGGCAGGGACTTCACGGTCCGCGTGTTTCGAGGACATAATATTCATTAGTGCGTCGCTCGAACACACAACACCTCGAATTTGTTCGGCAGGGACATCACGGTCCGCGTGTTTCGAGGATATAATATGCATTAGTGCGTCGCTCAGACACGTGACATCTCGAATGTGTTTGGTGGAGACATGATCATTTATGGATCATGAATTTTGAGGAGACGACGAGGGTCGAAGCTATGCATTACACGGCAGATCTAACAATGTTTCAAGATAGCTCTAATGGCACATTAACACTACCATGATATTAATTGTAAGACCAGACATGAGAGTGTAATTAATAAAAATGTAACAAATGTTCTAGAACTAATCAGAGTCAAATGCGGCCGCCTCCATCTCCAGTCTCTGGGCAGCAAGAGCACTGACGGACATTTGGGAAATGACATCTAGTGTCAGGTCCTGCCGGTGATTTCTTCCAAAAACTTTCCTACACGGGACGTTAGCGAATCTAGCGAGTTGTTAACAGTCAGATACTTGCCTTGTCCACCACTCCAGGAGCGCATGTACCCTAGCTCGCGCGGCTGGACCTGGCGGATCTTCAAAGAAATCTACGATGTTATTCCAGAACAGTTGATAATCGAAGTCTGCATCTACAGTGCGCCAGGAGGTGATGTTTGAAAGAGCAAATCGGACCAGCAGAAATAATGTCAAATTCATAGTCAGAGGCAAGAATCGGAGCGTACTTGGCAAGCAGTGTAGGCAATCGCGCGGGGAGTCACCTTCCTCATACCTATGATAGAGGCGACACAAGTCTTGACTCTTGCTTGGTCCGATCATCTCTTGGCGCGTCGGTTGTTCTCGAGGATATCAGCGCCGTCACCATCACCATCTGCCTCATTAGCAGAGGACGGAGAAGTAAAGATGGCCTTGAATCCCTATGATGCGATGAGCTATGATTCAATTGGGAAAAATGTCACGTACCATAACTAACAATTTTGACTTCATGAGACCGCGCTCGAGATTCTTGACGGAAGCTTCATAGCCTTCATACATGAACAACGGCCATGAGTTCTCAGAGACGATGTATGCAGTGGTACGGTCACGAATCCCAGCCCTGACGCTGGACAAATTATCAGCAACAGTTAAGAATGAGAATTATTGCTTACACTGGGTCGTCCCAACGCCATTCCGCTGGACAGAGCATGCGACCGCATGCATCATTAACGAAGCCTCGGTGGTGCTTGTCGTCGGTCCTAATGAGCGGAGTTGGATGACAGTCAATATTCACCCACGATGCCACAAGTTCCTTGAGAGTACCCGTGTCGTCACCACGAGCTGAGTCCACGCCTCGTTTGAGCTACATGGAAGATGAATAGGGGATATAAGAAAGATGCTGAGGACCACCCTTTCTGAGCATATCCTCCGACTCCTCGTGGTCGAGACTCGTCAGCTTCTGGTGAATCCATGGTAACGTCTTGCTGAGTTCGATGTAGCCACGTTGGTGGCGGTCTTGTCTGTGCATGGTCGTCAACAAAATCAGTACCGTCGTGACGAACACAATCAAACCCGAGTCCTTACTCGATAGTAGCGTCACTGTCGCCATCTTCACAATGCCGGTCATTTTCGGCGATAAGGTCTTCTATGGGAGTATAAAGGGCAACCATACGGCGGATTGCTCGTCCCTGTGAGACGTAATAGGTTGTCTTCCTGCGATGGGGAGTTAAAATCACCTGGAGAATTCGAGAGGATGTATACCTTTGCTTTGTTACCTTGTCCTGTTTCAAAATTTCGACTTCCTCCTCAAGAACGGCGATTCTTCGCTTCGCTCTAGCATGCAGAGACGTCGGGATACACAGGGAAGTTTCCTGAGCCCGAGGGCTGCCCGAACTGTTCCCCGATTCCGTCATACCCGAGTTCGAAGTCAGAAAGAGGAGGGCTGCAGTAAGTTGGACGAGGGCGAAAGCCTTCTATGAGGTTGTCTTATATGTGCACGATGTCTGTACCGATGACCTAATGAAAGACGAATCCGTATTGATTGGAATTCCCAAACAAGTTGTGGAAGTTGGCCTTTTTAGGATAGTCTAAGGAACGTCATTAGCTAGGCGCGACAGGGTCTTTCTAACATACTGTTTCTTGGTGGTTTCTCGAACCTTTTCAGGATAGTTCAAGGAACAATGAAAACACTTCTCTTTGATCGGGACGGAGGCAACTTTCGGAAGCGGCGGCTAGCCCAACAAGATGATGACGCGAGTTGGCCCTGAGAGGGTCCTTGATGTTGAAGACACTGAATGGCAAGCGAGATCGACGACATAATAACAAGCCAGAGAGTTTTACAGAGCAGCTGCCTGCGTCCGGATCGTGGGTTACAAAGTTCCTGTCGAAGTCCATTTTGATTGATCCTTTAAAAATTGCTCGTTCCGTAGACTTACATCTAGTTCGATGCCATTCGAAGAGAAGCACCATTTATACAAGAGCTGTTATTAATCATCACCAAATATAACTTTCAGATTCTCGAGACTCTCCGGGTCTACTTTGCCCGATCTATCGCTCCCTCGGAATGCCTCTTTGACGATGGCGGTCTTGCGTTTTTGGATCTGGAGTATGCGGCCTTCGATGGTGTGATCGACCTCGAAGAAGGTTTAATGGATATGGTGAACAGAGATTGAGACAAGCTCACTATAAAGCGTTTGACATAGACGGTTTTCTCTTGGCCTATTCGGTGCACGCGATCGATGGCTGTCACCAAAATCAGTACGATCAACTATAGACGAATACCCGGACACCAACCTTGATTTTCAGTCGCCGCGTTCCACCAGCAGTCCATCTGAGCAATATTCATCAGTGGCATGGAGCGACAAATTCCGGGGACTAACCATGAAAACGTGGTTGGCGCTCGTCAGCTATCGTTTGAAGCAACGTTCAGGAGATTCAAGAGGCAAGTGACTTGCGCTTACGTTCAGACCAACGCCACCTGCTTTCAAGCTGACAATGAGAACCTTGGGCTTCCGCTCGTTCTGCTTGAATTCTGATATGGCAGCATTGCGCTTCTTGAGGTCCATTGATCCATCAAAACGGTACCACGACAGGCGTTCACGGTCCAGCACCACAGAGATAAGCGAAAGGAAGGACGTAAACTGCGAGAAGACAACAGCACGGAAGTATGGGTCTTGATCTCGAATTCGTCCTGGAATCAGCTTAGCTCAGAGTGGAATGGACTATGCAAAGGAACACCTACTAAGGTTTTGTACCAGCGCATCCAGTTTCGTGGATGATCTAAAATCATTTCGGCACAGGAAGACTTCTGACGTTGACGTCCCTTCTTTTTCGTCCCCTGTGGACTCCTGGTGTGGGCTACCTTGACCAGACGACCGGGGAACCTCAATGAGATCTTGCTCCTTGACTGGTCCATGTGAGCACGTCGGGCATCGTGGCACCTCTCCCTTGTCCGTGCATGTCGCAAGATATGATATAATGCATTCTTTGCAACTGTTTATAACATTAGCATTGGTAGATGAAACGGACAGTATTATGCGCACCATTGATGCATACAGGGAGGGATGATGGACGGTGTCTGCATCACATCAAGGCAGATTGGGCATTCTGCATCATTGGACATGTCAAGGTTGGCTAAAACACTCTCAGCATAGGCTGCTTTCAAGCCACTCTCCGAATCACCCTCTGAGATGTCATTCAGCAGGGTGTCCATGTCGATCGCTCCATCTTTGGAGTGTCCAGAAGGTTTAGTCACTATCCCATCGCTAGTATCAGTGACCAGATCTGGATGAAGCACTGCCTGGCGCAGTCTTGAAAAAGAGGTAAGATTAAGATACGTCAGGCATCGAAAATCTCACCTCATAATCATAGCCAGAATGTGGGTGTAGTTTTTGCCTACGAGCCCTTTTGCGTTGAGCTGATCGAAATTCCGCTTTGCTGCATTGTAAATAGAGTCGTATATCTTTTGTTCTGCAGGTGTAAAGTGCAGTGTATCGACAGTGATTTCCTTCGCAGGTAATTCGATGATGTGTTTGCCAGAGTTATCACGCATGTTCTTCTCGCGTCGGAGAAGGACACTCTCGAGGATTACTTGCACTATTTCTATTGCTTTGGGATCGCGAGGAAGGAATGGCACAGCAATGAAACTGGCAAATGGCTTCAGTCTTGAGAAGAATGGAAATTCAAGAGAAGGATAGACACATACGAGCGGAAGAATGAGTACGATGACCATGTGTATACTCCAGAAATTGGCTGATACGAGATCAGTTAAACTATTGTATATGTATACTTTTGTTACTCACAGAAGCGAATGAAGGTCCTCCAGTTTATTGACAATGGGAGTTCCTGATCGTAATTCAGCATCTGGATTATGAGAAACATTAGTGTAATCACCTGTTACGGCCCATCTACGTCTAGCACGAAGAGCATACACAGCTCGTGCGGTCTTACTTGTCCTGGACTTGCAGTGATGAGCTTCGTCCAAAATGACTCGCAGCCACTCCACTTCACAGGCCGTTAATCGAGGAATCGTCAGTTGATCCCTGAGACATACCTTGGAAAATAGAAGATTGACCACCAGACTTGAGCAGTTTGGAGTGTTCGGAGGCAAGTACGCCGTAGGATGTAATAATCACGGTGATAGACGCATCATCCATCGAATTATCTTCTATACCGTCCAGGTCCAGCCTATTCTGTCCGTGCCAGACACTGATTTTGAGGGTCCCTGGTGCACTCGACCGCTGGAGTTCCTCGTGCCACTGGGAGAGCAGTGAGGTAGGAGCAACAATCAATGTTGCAGAAGGGCCTTTGGTAGGCTTATTTGTTTGCCTGAGAGCTCTTGATCGAAAGGCATTGTCAAGTTTCAGCTGACGAATGCGTGCAAGATCCCTGGAAGTATCGTCAGGAAGAATAGGTTCCGGATCTCGGTTTGTATGAATGAGAGCAGATAACATAATGGTTTTTCCCATTCCCACTGAGATAAATGAATCAGCTCTGAACACTGTACAAAGGTTACAGGGACGCACTCCCTGCGTGGTGTGCCAAATTGAAAAGTTGTTGTTGATGAGTAAGGTAACGTCAGATGAGAACTGCACTTTACCATCACTGGCAGGGAATAAGTATATATTAATCAACGAGTGCTTGCTACTTACGCGAGGATCCCTCCTTTGAGTGTGCGTTCGGCCTTAGGAAAGTCAAGACTGAGTTCTCCAGAGTAAGGGTTGAAGTAGAACGGCTTCTCGTCTGCAGTCAGATCGATTATACCATCTCGAGGTTCAGCAGGAAAAGCATACCTATAAGAACAGTTGATCGCTGTTCTTATAGCATGTTTTGGGGACTTACTTGCTCCATAGAGGGTGCATAGACACAGCTTCTCTAGCAGACATTTCGCCTGATTCCCTTGAATGCATCCACCTTGTATGAGTCAGTAGGGGAGAATTAGAAATTCGATGATATTCCGGCCCACATAAGCGCTTGTTTCTGGTATCCCCTTAGTGTTAATGTAAAGGTGCCGGAGAATCCATCTCAGCCATCGATCGATCAGTGCTTCTGGGCTCTAGAGAACTGTCAATATGATAGCCTGACATCACAAAATGATACCCGCTTCTTGTAGATGACGTCAGATAACTCCTCGTCATCTTCTATTTCTACTTCCTCGCCGTCACCAACAATTTCAACTCTCTTTTTCTTGGCATCGCCGGGATGTTGCGTCGGTTTATTGTTCATGCCATCAGATCCATTTATCATGTTGTCATTATCTTGGACGCGGGCTCCCCTACAAGGGCGGAGGTTGACAGCATCGAAGAGAGAGAGTAGCGCAGATTTGCGTTCTCTGAGAGTTTGTTCATCTTGTGTATCTTGTCCCTGATTGAACATCGCCTTCGGTGCCCCCTCCGCGGAAGTACTCGGTGGTTTGAATGCAGATGCACGGATATATACAGACAATGAGACTATCAGGTCTGCACCAGAATGTAGAGTGGCTGGGCAGTCCACCGCTGTGCTGCCCTTGAAGTCGACGATCCCTGAACGCCGTGGTAAATGCAAGGCTAATTCAGATGGAAGATAAAGTACCGAAGTCAAGAAGCCTTGAAACCCAAGATGAAACATGTTGCGGAAGACGGCCAAACTCTGGTTGAAATATGTGAGCACCCTTACATCATTTGCAGATGATGCTCACCGAAACCACAGGTCATTTGTAAGGCGAACTACGGTGTCAGCTTTCTTCAGTCGTTTTGGGTGGCTGCGATTTCAACATAGCACTGAGGGTGAGTTGCTTCTTTTTACCATTAACAAGGAATGATCCAAGATATGCAGAATGACCAGACGGTCCCATACGCACCTGAACCTTGGAAGGAGGTGAGAGTCGCCTCTTCTTGACCGGTCAAGGACGGCCCGGGAAAGCAAGTGACTGGCCCAAGTGAGAGTGTCAGACTGGAGAACGATGGAGGGAACCATTGAGGTACCGAATTGGTCACTGGAAGGGTATAAGTATGGTATTAAAGAGAAACTTGGAGGACTCGGACTTGTCAGCTAATCACGTGGCAGGATGTCTGAATCGCGATCGCCATCATGGTTAATAAAGTAGGTATATTATATGTTTAAAACCAGAACTTTTTCGTTAACTATCGGAGGCCCAGGTCACCGTGAGGAACATTACAAGCTTCTGAGTCGGACTTGGACTCCGAGTCGATGAGCCTAACAAATCAAAAAGAGAGATCATCGAACGAGTCATCGTCAGACTCTCCCGTATCATCTTCCGATTCTGATCCCTCCAGTCCATCACTTTCGTCTCCGGACTCCTCGCAAAGATCACCGTCACAGTCCATCTGTTGTTCATCGCCCTCTTCTTCATCGCACTCGCCATCGCTTCTGCCTTCACCAACGTCCATAGCTTCCACTGGTGCTGCTAACCAGGAGCCAAAACATTCTCTAACGGTCCTCCGCAAAGCCACTGGATGTCCTACGCCCAAGTCAGTATAGCGCAAGAACATATCGCGGTCAACAAAACTGGTAGCTCTAACAGGTAAGAGTCATTCAGCAACAAGAAGACGCACTACACTCACATCCCGACATAATACTCTTCCCAATCATCCTGTTCTTCGTTGGGACGTGCTAAAGATTTCCCGTACCGAAGCGCACTCACACCGCGCCCCGAAGCGAATGAAGGGATTAAATGAGCTCCTCGGATCACTTGACCCGGATCAAGAAATCCGAATGCGTCGTGATCCGACTCCTCCACGAATGCCACCTTGGGAAGGCGGGCGTGCTGTATGCCAGACTGATATTCCGACGGTATTAATGGTGCGAACCATCGGACATAGAAGACCTCGACCTGCTGTTTTTTGATGCGACCACCAGACCCTTCAAGCCAAGTATCCATGTGATAGATACCGAGTACGCGAGCATACCAGTATGGATGGGTAGGGGCGGTTTCTCCAGAAAGCACCATCACATCTGCGTGTGTGCGGGGGTTGATAATATCATATTCGCGCCTCATGTCGTAAGTAGTGTAGTGTACCTTCATCGTCTGGACCGAATATACCGTATTGTTAGGTATAATAACCGTGTTGCGTTCCTCGTCCGTGAATGTGTGATCACAATCACAGACATCCAACTTCTTTAGCCTGTACAAAATATGGTCCTTGAGTTTCGGGATGAAATCCTGAAAATCAACATCATAAACAAAACGCGCCAAAAGTGCAAAGTCATTTTTACCTTGGTAGCTGGGTCGCCGTCAGTGTTCCTGGAGGAATGCGAACAGCAAAACTGGATTATTTCGACTACTTGCGATAAAATGATGGTCTTCAGGGAAACCATGGAGTGGGTGAGTCGGCTGGAGATTGGTCGCCCGACAAAGTGATATTTGCTGCTTCCCTGACTCGCTGTAGCACACGACGCCTGCGCTCGTGTTTTGCTAGCTGCCCTGGAGTGTCCAACTTCCTCGTTAATGGATAGAACACTTTCAAGGCTCTGTGCGCCAGTTCACCCTGGTCAGTAACATAAGTTCCGCAGTGTTCTTGAGAGCTAGGGAACAGTACGCACGATCTGAGTGGTAAAAGAGTCGGTAGTGCCGAAGAGCTTGATAGTGCGCACAGTAGTCACCCATTGCATGAAACTTATAAGTGTTTAAATTGAACTTTTTCGCTTTTGGCCCACTAGATTCTGAAGAAGGATTATTGGATTCGGCACGCTGGGCCAACCTTCATTGGCGAGCTGCCGTTTCTCTTTGTAATTCCACAGTGTTAAAGGCGGCGCACGTAGAATCACGGAATTTCTGCAACTGTCGAGAGAGGGTTTTGAATGTGTCCTCGAAAAAATTAAGGGTTGACTCCGAATGATTTCTTAACTTTGCAAGTGCGTGCCATTGAGCGAATCTATACAAAAGAGTCTGCACGATCGTGTCATGACTGGCAGGAAACAGCCCTTCGAATGCTGGTATTGCACACTGTAGAGGTCGTCAGGACGCTACATAGATAACGATAAAGTTAAAAGGCAAAAAACCTGCAAAATGTCTTCAAAGTCGCGTGCGGCCAGTCTCTTCATCTCGGATGTATTGTTTGCAAAGGTTCGAATGACCCCACTACCGAAAGTTGGGACCTGACGAAATCTGCAGCGTCATAGAATTTGTTACTGGTAAGTTACGTAGAAACACTGGACAAACGCCGACCTGGAGTCTAAGGTTGCAACTAGCTGGGTTCCGCCTGGCAGTGCATATAGAATCCTGATGAGGTGAGTATATAGAGCCTTCCAAGTACCCAACTCGCACTTGTGCATGAAGTCCACGACGAGCATCCGGAATGGGTCGAGGTGCAGCGCTCCGAGCTTCTCAACAAATTTGTTCTGCCGGTTACTCACATGAGCTAATATGACATAGCTACGAAAAATGTGCACTCACTATGACAGGTACCCAGGACCCCTCTCCAAGCGTCTCTTCAACTTTCACACCGTCCACTGTATTTCCCCACTTATAGATATATTCTCGTGCCGTGGAGATATTGCTCTCGACATAGACTCTGAGATTATTGAGACGGCTCCTCATGTCCTTAAGGAGGCCTAGAAAATTGAACATACTTTTCGGCGTGAGACAGCGCGGGCAGGGACACAAGCCCATGTCTTTGATGGTGGCAATTAAAACCCTAAAATTTTTTGAGTAATCCACCAATCTTTATCAATATAACGTACTTTTCAGGATAGTCAGCTGAATACGTGAATATACGAGGAAATACCCTGCGTAACACTCCATCGGCACACTTTAATATGATACCATGGCGGTATGCTTGAATAAAATCTTGATCTAGCAAGATATCCCAGCATGCGTGGAACAACTCGCGTCGGCAATGAGCGTGAAGAGCGGCCATGCCACTCTTCGATATGCGAGGCAAGCTGCTTAGGATATCTTTGACCTTATCCGGCAGCTGGTGTGCAATGCCAAATGGTGCTTGAATGTAGAATAGGAAGACTTACCGACGGTAAAAACCCTACAATGTGACATGCACTGGATTTCGGAGCAGAACGTGCATATTTGGTCAAGTTCCCAAAGTACATATAAACCGGCCAGGCTTTCGCCGTTCCGAAGTTCGCCAGATGTGTGGCATCGGAAAAAAACATCAGGCCCACGATTACTCGTTCCAGCGAACACCCGGGCTCTCTCGGGAGCTTCTGCAGCTCGTCTTGGGCATCTAACCACGAGTCAGACGTGTACAACTCGTCATATATTCGCTCCTCGTGACCATCCAACGGATCCTTCCATAAACGCCTGAAAGGTAAAAGATGGAATGCGTTCGCTTGGATATCGGCGAAGGCCGACTTGATCACTTCAACAAGTGGACGGAAATGGAACCCTGGAACAGAAAAAGATCTAGCATCGCCCTCACCCAATTTCGTAGGAATATCGATGGTGACATTGGCTTGGGTCCAGTCATCTGAAAACTTGATATTCTTGCTGCTGCCGGGGTCATCATCCAATTTTCACAAACTCCTCTTCACCGAGAAGTTCTCTAGGTGCGTTATGTCAAAATCTTTCGCCAGCATTACTTCCTTGACGAGACGGGCGACTTCAGTCTCGGATTTTTGGTTGCTTCCTGAGTTCATCCAAGACATGAGCCGGTAGATCGTTATGTTGGAAAAGGGGTAAGGAGGCGGGAGGATACCAGGTGAATCAGTCTCCTGCGTCATAGTTGGACACATTGTCGAAAGTAGCTGGGATGGGACGAATTTATCTGGTTCGAAGGATGGGCGGCGGGGGTACAATCGACCGAGTCCAAGAGAATTGAAGGGAGTCTGAAGTGTGTCTCGTAATGTCAGTAGAACTCTCCTTATTCTGGATTGAGGCGGGGCAACATTTCGAGTGCTATGATCAACATGATCGGAGATATTGACGTCCTCCTCAGGAAGAGAGATATCCTCATAGGGCTTGGGTATCCGTCTCACTGGCCGATGGTGCGAATGTTCTTCTCCTAGGAAAATTATTTTAAAAAAAGGATCAGTAGACTTCGGGAACACACCGCTGCCAGGAAACTTACTAGTAGTACCCAACTGAGCATGTTGATCGATCTCGGGTTCTGTGTCGTCGAAGCTATCAGCCATATTAAGCTGCTGCTGCGAAGTTTGCCGGAAGTGCCCATGACTTTCCGCTGCGCTAGAAGACGGTCTTCTATGGCCAACCTGAATCTTGTACCTGATGGACGGTTTACATGAGGCAATGGGCTTTGAGCGGTCACTGTGGCCCTCTGGCACATGCTGAATAGGCTGCAATACGGTAGTGTTCTAGATATATGTTTTCAATCGCTAACCTGTTATAATTGCATGGTGAGACAGAAAAGGCTCCTCACCAACGAGTTGGAACTGCCGCAAGATAAGCCTTCTGATGAATTGGCAACTGTTCGCTGCACCATGAAACCGTTCCGAGTCAGTGGAGATCTGGCTGCCTCCTTTGCTCTCTCATGTCTTTTCTGACTGGCTAGAACTTTGTATTTGTTGTAGGATTGGCAGGTTGCACGATGCCTGCTAAGCCCTCGACTGTCGGTTGCTTTCTCCCAGGAGCAGCCTGAAGCTTTGCAAGCCTGAGATGCCACCATCGACGAATAGTAGTAAATGACTGAGAGCCAAAGAAGAATGAGACCGGGCCATAGAATTAGTTTTTTGCGCATTCGCCGAACAGCTGTTTAGCGGACTCGAGTCGCTACTAATGAACGTACGGTGGGCTCCGTACTAGTAGTAGTAATAAGGTTCGACTCCAGCCGCAGAGTCACTGCTCAGCAGCACAGCCGCGCCTCAATCATTTGCAACTTGCACTTCAAGTCATTCTAAGGTCGGAATGCAGGAAGAACTTCAAGATCAGTCACATTAGTGACTTCAATACTAGTACGCTAGTCAAACAAATGAGTTACTAGTAGTAGTTGATACAGTGATAATCTTAATCCCATCTCGCTTCTTCTTCAACTTAAACTGCCGTGGCCGCATACTGCACCAGTCATGACATTTTGTACATATTTACATCTACCATGGATCGATCTGGGAATGTTTGCAACGTCAAGAACACAAGTGAAATGGTATGTACTGTCATTCGCAACACGGTCAGTATTGTGGCATCTGCAAAAATTCAATGAATCACTTACCTCAGACAGCCAACTGGGACATAGGACCATCCATACTATCTGTAAGAATGGTGTCCAAGCATGTCTTCAAGCGATCTTCAGGAGTTGGATCATCGAAGGGTAGAGACAAGTTACGCTTATCGGCAACATCCTCCAGTTGTTCAAGTTGGCGCTCTGCAACAGTATATTCTGTGAAATCATGAGTATATGCAGCAATACCAAAGTCTGCGTCATCTTCGAGTTGGTTCCTACTACGTTTGACCAAAAGCTTCTCGAAGAAGGAAGCTTCCGCTATGCTCTCAGCGTACTTCTTGGCGTCATTCAACAGAAGCGTTTGGAGAAGAATAGCATGTCGTTCGGTTGTTTCGAGTTCCCAAGCTGTTGTGAGAGCTCGCAAGCGCCTAGATTCGCGATCAGATCGCTTTGCGAGGACAGCTGCACGGACGGCGCTGTCAGGCAAAGCATCAATGCCACGATTGAAGACATCGAAACCCTATTGTAATGCCTGTCAACATAAGATGGTCTGTGGTCAAAATTAAGCTAGAATACCTTCTGGACATCTATCATACTCATATCAGTCTCACCAGAGTACTTTCCTAGATGTCTTTCAACAAATCGGAGCTCTAGTGCACTGGGAGTATCATGACACGACGTTGCAGGCCGGAATCTTTTGGCCGAGCGCATTGCATAACAAGGCATGTGGCGGGTTACGGAGGGAAGAGATGGAGGTGCATACAATGGGACATCGGAGTCATGATGTCGATGCGTGATGGAGTCTAGGAGTATATCATGGGGACTCGGATTACTGGGAGTCTCTGAGTCAGTCACCTCGTCCGATTCGGATGGCTCGGAGCTGTCTGGCAACATGGATTTAGCCAGGATATGGTCAGCCATACGTGCTACATGGTGAAGATCAGGACTGGATCCTCTGTGAGTGTTCATTGAAGGCGCTCTAAGAACTTCGCGGATGCTGGTATATGGGATGCTAGCCATAGTTCAGTCATGTTTGACTACAATCGTTCCGTCTGATTATATAAGTCGGCGGTGTTTAAAAGCAACCCTGCCGTATTTGGTACCTGGCAGCTACTTGGTGGGAGCATAGTCCCGAAAAATATCAGTGAACAACCTGAGTAAGGTATCACTGCACCAGGTCTCTGTCTTGATACACTGCATTGCTAGTTATATATAACTAGAGGCCCACGCCATGCCCAGTTCAACATGTCATAGTGATAAATGCCCAACCGACCTTCTTTAAACTGTTCAATCGCTCACCGATATGTCAGCATCAGCTGGCGATTGCTGGAAGGGTCTGGCGATAAATCAAATCGTGACTAGACTCGGACTATAGCAGACAGGGAATATATCTGATTAATGAAATTCGGTCTAAGTTTGGTTCAAGTATCAACAAACAAATTCAAATAAACATCAAGAAGCACCTTGCGGCGTTCCTGTCCCCCGGAGCCCTGGCGCTGCCAACGGTATTAAGTAGTAGAAAATAATAAGCGACCATCTGTTTAAGTTACTCTAGAGTATGAATATTTTCTTTGTCTTCGTCGTCAGGTTGCACTCGTGCCTTCCTTTTCCCTTTTGCATTCCTTCTCATCTTCGCGCGTTCCTCCTTAATATGAACTTTGTGAACACTAGCGTGAAACATGTATGCAGCACCCTCTGGCATCCTGATTTTCTCCTCGTAAAATTGAATACTAAAACTCGCTGCCGTCACCAAATAAAGTATGCCGCGATCCTTCAGCTTATCCACATACTGCGGGAACTCCATGGCAGGGTAGCGAGCATCGATGATTGCAAGGACGTTGTCAATGCCCTGCGGCGGTTGCCAGTCATCGTCCGATTCCTCGTCACTCTCCATGTAGAGTGCATATGTCCTCTTGAGTGGTTTTGGGCCTTGGCCTTGTTGCCCGAAAGGTGGGCCGTTACTAGAAGCCAGCATGTCGTTGATAGCAGGTGAGATGTGAACGTGATTGTGGATGACAGGCGATACGAGCTCGGTAGGCACACGCTGAAGTGGCGATACAGTTCGTTCCTTCCTTGTCTTCCGAAACTCGTCAAAATGAGGTGTGCTAGGTAATGTAAGACATGTGGCATCCTCTGGATCCCGAGTTTCATGCTAAAAGTCATAAGCATAGTGCAACGTGACGCTTGCAGGCCAATACATACCAAAAATTTCGCCCACTCCTGCAGGTCTCGGGTACACAACGGATAGTGCGGATTCATGCCTGGCTGTGATGTATCCACCCAACAGAATGCGGCGTCCTCTCCAAGTCGATGTTCAGAGCAACGCAATTTGCTCTGGACAATCTGTAACTCCTGCCCATATGGCAGAAGCAATGCTTTAGATTCCATCTTCTGATCCCCTGCAGAACACCATGACATAGCACCTTCCCGCCGTTCTGTTGACTTTCCCTTGACCATAGGCTTCTGCAATTGTCAATTGTTACCCTGACGTCTGAGTGCGGGCGACCCTCATAAACCACTTACGGTATTGACGATTTCGATTGCAACGTTCTTCTTTTTCCGACCGGACATCTGCTCCCGTGCAGCTCTGAAAGCATTGCTGATATCTTGCGAGTTCAGAAGCCGGTGGGGTGGGTCTGTGCGGTGGGCTGTAGACAGGCGCCAACCCAAATTTTCGTACGTCTTTGGGACGTCCATGGTGGCCCTCGTGGAGTCTAACAGGTCCTGGGCACTCAGATCTGATTCGGAGTATAGACGGCCCACGTATGTCGTACATTTATCGGTCTCCATGCTATTCAGAGGAATCCGAAACTCAACTACAGCAGCGTGGCCAGGATTAGTATTCAAGTTACTCAGCGAGTGCCATAGAGTCACCTTTCTTTCGCTCGGGCTCGAGCTCTGGCTCTGCGAGTGCAGGAAGTTCTTGCACTGCTCCGATATCTTGAGCTCCTGCCAATGCCTCATATGATGATTGAACAGTACGGGTTCGGTTGATTTCTTCGCCGTCTACATCGGGTAGTTTTTGACGAACGCCCAGTAAGTAAGCCGCAGTTTGCACCCAAGATCGCTGACGAGCAGAGAGCATAGAATCAATGGAGTTGCTGATGTTCTGTGATAGAGGTGACTTCTGACCCACTTGGGAGCAGTTCGGATTACAAGCCTGTGCGGGCACGGGGGACAGAGTTATTGATTTGGGTGACATCATGCACTAAGATGACTCTGGGACGGATTCGCTCACCTCCGAGCATTTATATTCTGGTCAAACGGAGTGGTCATAATTTACTCTCATGCGTAGTAGGTCGACTCACAAAAGAGGAGACTGGTAAGTTCCAAAAAAGGCTCGACAAACAACCTTGTATATGCGACCCTGACACTAGCGCTGTCAGGACTTCGTTCTCTTCCGAACAAGTATGTCAATTGAGCGGATGTCACGGTATATCATGATAACTTACAGATGAGCATTGATATACGAGGTAGTAGTACGCAAAGTAGAGGACTCCGAGTCATGATGATGATGGTCTGGCACATGCAAAAGAAACCCAGACCCAGAGATCTGGATTATAGTATTCGGGGGTATGCGTACGATCCTAAAGTGTCATCCAGATACGGTAAAGCAACAGAGCACAAACAACGTACATCAGTGAGATTAAGTGCTACAGCATCTGCATAGGTTTTCGTGGAGATTTCGGCGACGCGAGCTGTTTCGTTGGTGACATATGCCAAGTCACCAATTTTTGTGCTAGCGTAACGTGAGACCGGCTGTAATAAATTCGGAAAAGGACTCACCGAGCTGCAAAACCGACTGACGTGACAGTGTCAATGCCACAACAAACTATGATTTGAAGTAGGTAAGCGCTTACACTTCAATGCCTCTATAAAGCGGTGAATATTCAAGCCAGTTCGGCCTTCGCCGATAAAATCGGAGCGTTCTAATAGGTTCAAAATATGAAGAAGTATGAGTTCTGAAGTTGGTGCGCAGCTAGTGTACACTCTTATCACGATACGTTCCTTGGAGAGTGTGATCCACCTTCACAGTGTAATTCTCCAGATCTCCATTAGTCATTATTCCTCCAGTGGCTTGTACCTTCAAGTTGTGTATGATTGAGTCAGCTATGGCCAAAAATAACCTAAATGTAGGTCCAACATGAACCACAGCGAATATCAAACCTTGTAGAACACATTGGGTCCTTCGGATGCGATAGTAGCAAGCGTGCGTGAGTAATTCGTCCGTCTAATAGTTTCGCCTTCAAGCAGCATAAGACCCTCTGGAACGAAAATAGCTCTCCAGTCCTCTTTAGGGAGCATGAGTCTTGCAAACATCTGCAAGACGGTGTGTGGTCAATCATTGCCTCGGATTCGCATGCCCAGCATTTTACCTGCAAACATCGCGCTAATTCTTTATCAACTGCCCATCCAGCAGCAAGATCTATGCTTGGCTGCACGAGTCTAGTCCATAGCAATTTCCCCCAGCATTCATGTGCTTCCTGGAGTCCACGAACTTCACCGGGAACACCAACTGCTAATCCACCCCATCATGATCGTGCAGCAGCTGGATCATCCGCATACATGGTACTATTTGCCAAGGTTGGCGCGGTTTCTCTAAAATCAATGGTATATACTTCCGAACTACCACCCTCAGATGAGGGTGGAATGCAAACTGTCATGAATCCCCCTCCACCTATGCCCGAGCTCATTTACGTCAAAAACATGAATTTCGGAAACGCAGACAACTCACGAAAACATGTTGACCACACCAACACAGAAAACAGCACTGATAGCGGCGTCGACAGCATTTCCTCCTTCCTTCAAGACGGTGACACCAATGTCTGAACACCGTTTATTCTCGGAAGCAACGGCACCGTGTTCAGCCTCTATGAGATAGGCAGGATTACGGGTTTGTGTGCAAGATTGGGTGGGTAGGTGCGGGTGAGGTTGGTATCTCTGCAGCAGAAGCATTGCTAGACAAATAGCAAGTAAGGCAACGAATGCACCCCTCTGCCATCTACATCGACCTTTCGGTTCCTTCGTATACAGGTAAAGCGGGAGCTCGGCTTCAGTAGAATCAAATGGTTGCTTGAAACTATCCACCGGAGGGGCATCTTCTACGGTGGGTAATGGTGATACTCGTTTCCTGTAATCCATAAAGTTGAAAACCAAGTCGACTGAAACCTTTATCTTATGGTAATGAAGGTGACCGGAACCCGGAAGTAGACATCAAGTTGTTGTCAACTTTCGGCTACCCGCAGGCCTGCTGTGTGGATTCTGTGCTTTGTTGCCACACGATACCATATTCGCACCTTTCTCGGACAATGATGGGAAGGACTAATACAATTAATCCAGGATTCCGAGTGATGCTCCACATGCTGGCACGTGCAGGGGCCGATTCGGGTAATTATGGCCTTATGTAATTCAATTTGGCAATAACTTCATTTTTGATTCACTCTTGTAGGGAACCACGATACGAAGTCCTATTTATTCACCATGACAGACCAACAAGACAAGCTGACAGTCGCTGTCTCAGGGATCCCAAGTGGAGGCGCAACGATGCCAGCTCACCGGCACCGATCGCTAATGTTTCAATATGACAGCTCAGAGGCCGACAATGTTTCGAATAGTATTGGCTCTTTGAGCCATGCGAGGTGAGTCCGAAATCCATATTCTATCAATATACCCCACTCACCAGAATACCTCACGAGAGTTTCAGCTTTTCACCGATGATACACAGGAATAAGAGGAACTGATATGTTCAAAGTCTCAATTGCAAATTGAAGTGATGCTATGTTACAACATTTTGTCAGGCATTACGCCAGGACCTCTGAAATGCAGGAAAACCCTGGGACTCAATACTCGTTTTGATCGGATGCTGGCCCAAGTGCACGTCTCAAATTCGTACAGTCTTGATCCGAAAACGCGTCGAAAGCGTGCGCATTCTTCCGGGTCTTCCTCTGTCAGCAGTTATGATCTTCCTAAGACACCCGGGCCTGTGGACGCATACAGTCATGAGGATAGACTTGGAAGTGACTTCTCTGTGTCGAAAATGAATAACAGGGCGTCGAACCCAACAAAGTCTCCCTCAGTATATCGAAAGGTACGATATATGCGCGTGCTTTTATGCTCATGAGAACTCAAACTTGGCTATTGCGGTGTCAGGGTTCTAAAGTATGGCTACAAACAAAGGCCCTACCGATGTGGCTCGCGAGTACGTTCAGTGCCTTAGAACTCAAGCATCCACTTCAAGAATTGCTTCCTCTGGCCCACGAAGACACGACCGAAGCCAGAACTCAGAACGAACCCCGTCCATGTTCTCAAGAAGCCAGGGAAGGTCGCATGTTTGCATTCTCCCCGTTCGATTACTTATGACATGCATACATCAGCTACTGATTCCTCCTGCCTTTGATTATTCTGACATCCCTTTGTCGCATTCGCCTCATTCCTTCTATGGTGTCATTGACGATGAAGTAGCAACTGGTGGAGGCACGTGGCGCACGTGTAGAATCCGACCTTTATAATGGACCCGTTTGCGGCTCACCTGTATCTGGACACGCCATCCGACAATTATCATCTCCTCAGTTAAATGGCCAAAGCAGGTGCAGAAAGTGTTCAACGCAGTGATATGCATAGCCATGCAGGAACAACCTTCAAACCCAGCTTGGCTATCTCAAGGCAGATGCGACGTAGCCAGGTGCGCTTTCAGTTCTGCGCGATTATCTAACAGAGATTGGCCGGGGACACCTTTTGATATGGTTGCCAAGCACTCCGACGGATACACAAGGCTGACTGTTCTCGGCACGAACATCGACCCTTCCAGCGTATCCTTCGCCCCACGCTGGCTTCAGCGTCGAAGAAGGCGAACCTCACCATATCTGGGACACTGAGAGTAAATAGATCGTATTTCGAGGACGCTCCCGTTTGCATAACAAAACGAAGACGATGATGAGCCAGCCGCCTAACTAGTACTAGTATGTGTAAATGAAGAATATATGTAATTTTGGACTAGTTTGAGATCAAAGGGCAAGTAGCAATCTGGTCGACTAAAGTTTGTAACGCAGCCTTTTGCTCTAAGGTCATATTATTAAATCTGTTAACTGAGCGTCGTGTGGTAACTATGATTGTTCCTGACCCATAACTCACTGTCAATCACCGTGCCCGTTCAGCCGCTCTTCTAAGGCCCAGCGAAAGAGAGTGCCTGTCATGGTGAACAGCGGTCGCAACTTCTCGACCGTCATTGTGGATACACCATCGGGCGATGGTTCAGTCAAGCAACTGCCGATATATCGATGATATTGATACCTGCTGTCGTACAGCAGGTATCCAATGTATGCCATGACGGCTGGGTTCCCAAAAAGAACAACAATGGTACGCTCATCGATCTAACAGCCTTGAGATGATTGATATCGAGGATCGATTCATGACTTACCGTTAGCGTGACATCAAGAAATCTAGAATCATCCTCCGTTAAATATAAGACTCGAATCCTGCGATTGATAAGGTGCGAGACGTTCATCTGGTAGATTTGTAGGTCATATCGGAAATAAACAAATAACCTCGCGACATCCTTCATGTCACTTCTGACAGAGTCGACTATGTTTACGAGGCCCTTTTTCAGAGAAGTGCGAAAATTCTCAGCCCATTCGCGAAGGTCCGCTATTCTCAATTGGTTAGCGACATCTTCGGATCGGATACTTGAGAAAACATACCTGGCTGCCTGCCGATTGCAGTTTCCCAAGAGGTCTGTACCATAGCTTTAATTTCGGCTGTTGTCGGTAAGAGTGATTCATTGAAAAGTGAATATTTCATCTCTTCACGAAAGTCCAACGAAGCATCTCCGGAGTTCGACGGTACAAACATGTAAGTTTGAACAAGGTTTTCTCCCCCCTCTGACTCAACGCCACTTTTGGCCTTCAGGCGCCGGGATGATGCGCGCATACTAGTTTGAGCAGTGCGTTTGGATCGGCCCCGCTGGGGGGCCTTAGAAATTTGACTTGGAGTCACAGTGGGCTGGGCGGTGAGCCCAGTCCCCGGCAACGATGATGGCCCACTGTTGGGCACTGGGCCGGGAATATGGGTATTTTTGGGTGTGACTTGGAAGTCTTGATCATGGGAGGGCCACTCTTTGGGCCAAACCGCGTTGAAGGAGGTTTGGATAACTTCGGCAAGTTGGAGATTCTGGGGTTGATCCGGAGCCCACTGGGGCAGGAACTGATCATGATGATGATGATGATCTGATGACGGCTGAGCCAGCGCGAGGCTTGGCACGACAGGCTGCGGTGGGAGTAACGACTGACGCTGAAGTTCTGCGTGATGATAATCACGGTAAGGATCGTGTCTGAGTTCCATTGGCGGCACGTTTTGGGGGGGCCACCGCCCACTAGTAGAACCGATCATCCATGGGAGTTGATAATTGGCATGGTTGTGACCAACTTCAGCCCCAGCCTGAGGAGTGTCAAAGTTGAAGAAGCGATCGAGCTCGCGGGCATCCGATGACGCAGCCAGTGATTGTTCAAGCTTGTTTGATGGGCTATGGCCATGGTTGTGCCGGCTGGGGCCAATGCCAGAGGCGTTGAAGTTCATGATGATGATCGGAGTCAGCTGCGGTACTATCGAGTGCAGAGATGGCTAGCAAGATTTGGATTTTACTCATCTTGAACTTTGACTTGGATTCAAGGCAGGCTCGTACAACAACACGTGGACTTTATCGATCAACTAGTGAGTGTACGTTTGTCGATTGAGTTCTGAGTAGTAGCCCTGATAGGAACTTTGATCATCGCAGCGACGAATTGGCAAGCCTTAGCCGCGTTGTCAACAATGAACAAACAAACAAACTCACCGAGTTGGCAATCATGGAAGTCCTTTCACAGCATGATTCCTGTCAGGACTCAATGGCAGCCAGAGAAGACGAGAGATGGCACTATGATGACTGCCATGGTACTGGCACCATTCCGGTCTGAGTCCTTCCGAAAGTTGGTGAGAATTTTTTTGTGACAGGCTGGGAGTCACGACTAAAAAATACTGCCCAGATCCCATCATGATCATGTCGCGACTCCATACTTGCCAGAACGACTTACTGTGAGTCTAGAGCAATCGACAGTCATTCTGTGCATTGGATCATCTCTGGTCAGGTAGTCGTCGACCTTCAGGCAGTCAGGTAAAAGAACTTACCGAAAACAGTCTTGCCAACGCAACGCCTGTGCCACTGTGAAACAATGGTGCGTCACGTCCTCAGTTGACGCCTGTGTACCCAACTGACATTTAGAATAGGTCCGGTTTCTCAACTATGGGCTCATGTCTATCGAAGATATCGACGTGGATGTGGCATAGCCCCGAAGGATTATGAAAGTGTCGGTAAGTCTCGTCCTTTTGGTATCTATGTCACTTGTCAATTCATCGCTCGAAGCATCACACATTCAAACTTGGAGGACCTCAATCGTCTTGACCTTTGGTTTTCGCGGCGAAGCCTTGTCTTCACTGTGCGATCTGAGTGATAGTGTCACCCTCACGACTGCTACCGCTAACGAGACCCCGATAAGTGCCATACTTGAAATGGATCGGAACGGCACACTTAGGAATTCCAATTCCAAGATCGCAAGGTATGCAGGACTTCACTTTCCTAGCATAATGGTGGCATATGCAGCAGGGAACTATAGTTGTTGTATCCTCTCTCTTCAAACCCTTGCCATGCGACGTAAGGATCTCGAGAGAAACGCGAAAAGGGAGTTTCGTAAGGGGTTAAATTTGCTGTATGCATAGTACACGCTGGTTCCGAACTGTGCGCAAATCAGATTTGAGGTGTGTGACCGGCTGTGAGCAATTGGGTACGTTTTCTATTCCCTGTGCCCGCAGATATGCTCAACGCTTAATTAGCCGCAAAACCACATAGCTCAAAACCGACGGGTAACTCTCCATCAAAACGTCGGTCGTGGCATTGGGCTTGACAACATCGTTCTACCTCGATCTCTCGTTTGATGTCCTACCGCATCTTGACCAGAGGTGGTTCCTTTCATGTCTTTTCAGTGACAAGAACATTTCTAGATCCAGTTATACAGATCATTTAATGTTGGTTAGTTATCATAGCAGAGTTCATTATACCCACTCATAAATCCTTCAATCCAGCAGTACAACTTATCCTCACCGGAAGGCAGATGCCTACGTGTCAATGTCAGTCCCGATATACGAATCATCTTTCTCCATAGTGAGCAGAATCTAATTTACATCATTGTCGAGACAGCTTTGGAAGAAGCAGTGGTGAACATAACTTCGAAGACTCGAGCGAGACGGATCTCGGGCCAGTACCGACATAACGTCCAAGGGGACTGTGTTACCTGGTGATGCCATGGTTATTGAGGACCCAGGACCCGCCTGCCGTTCCCCTCTGGCACATGAGAAACACGAAACTCGAGTGTATTGGACCATATCTCCCCGGTTCTGTGAACCCAATGGATGATGGTCCATTACTCTACGGCACAGCTTTAGTTCCCAAGTATCGAGAATTCTTATGCTAATTCCCAGGTCCGTACTTTCTGTCCTCCTTACGTTGGCGTTTCTGGAGTCATCAGTATGTTGATATCATCATCTTACATCGTCTTTTTTATATCTCCTGTCAGGTTGGCAAAGGGCTACTATGGACTCAGGGCGAAAACCACAGAAGGTACTATTCAGCTCTTGTCCTTGCACAAGCGACTTACCTACCACCTGCGAATCAGGCAGTTGAAGGCCCTCACACCAGCATTCAGTAATGCGGCGATTTGAAAACTCACATCGGTGTTTTATGACTCAGCATATAAGGTGAGGATTTGTGGTGTTCATCGCTGAACTTGATATCATACCTTACAGGCCAAAGGAAAATGGGATGCTATTGTAGAATCGAGCAAAGATGACGATGCGGTCATCGAGGTCCAGAACTGGTGCGTAGCTTTTCTGACTTAGCAAGTGCCATTCCTAATCGAAACGACTCAAAGGATGAATCATATATCGTACGCGCAGATATTTTGTCGTTAACACCTCGAACTGACGGAACATCAGTTTGGACACGGTTGGCATTACTGGTTTCTCCCATGATTTTGGTTCCCTCGATGGAAAGCGCGTCAGCGTGAGTCTCTGACGAGGAAGATCGAACTCGGTGCGACTCCTTCACAATTCGGATTGAAACAACTGATACACGACGCAAAGAAGCATCCCGAGGCAGGCGCAGGAAGAATGGAGCTCTTGTGAATCGGCGCAAATTCGTTCAGGCTCCTCTGGTTGGGGTTCGTTTCAGGGTAGACAGTGATGATAGGAACAGAGGTCTGTAAATTACTCGTCTTGACTTGTAAGTTGACATTTGGGGCAGATGATTTCAGAACAACTCTGGCTCAAGCTAATGCCTATATCAAATCCTTAAATTCGCTATCGCGTTCAATAACATCATCCCCTCCAGCATCGTCTCCGTCATCTACAAGCAGTATTTCCGCAACAGATAATGACAAGTCCAGAGTAGATATAATGAACCGACTCGTCTGCATTCTATAACGCAATCTTCGCGTCTGCTACAAAATTAATCTACCTGAGGTTGTTCAAGCAGTGAGCAGTTTTACACGCCTTCATCAGTACTTATTGATGCCACTTTTCAGGATAATCCCTGCTCTCTCTGATCGATGCTCTATGCGTTGCCAGAGCCGCTGCCTATCAGCTCGCCAGGCATGCATTGGTCGATTTAGATTCGGCAGAGGAGCTGCACAAACAGCCCCTGGAGTGGTTCATTGTGAAGTATTATATTTGTTATGCCCTGCTCGATAGGAATCTCACATTTTCTGAATAGATCTCTAGCACGAGATAACAAGCATGCTATAGAGAGGGAACAAGTCATTAAGCTCATTCGTGCTATCGTCGACATCGCTTCTGAACCTCGACATCGACGCGGCATTGCAGGAACAAAGACCATTCCTCTTTCGGAACCCATTATGCGAGCATTTGTAGCAGTTGCCGAGCATGCGGAAGATCCGTTTCGACCCGTTTGTGTACAAACTCTTGCTGAAATGGGTGCGTGATTGTTTTTTGAAATTTCCCTGCAACTGATCAAAAAATTGAAGTTCTCATCGACATTGATCTCGTGGCGCGATCTGGAGGCATCCGATTCCTTTTGCATGCCCTAGGTGAAGGCCCAGTCGAAGTCGGGCCAATATTGGCAGCCACATTCTTGCACATCATCGACTCTTCTCGTACTCATGCATACCTGGATCTTGGAACTGACTTGGAGGCGTTTAATACATTTGGAAGCAACCAACCTTCAGCAATGCACAAAGCTTTTATCCGGCTTGCATCAGTATTTCGTATCATTCTCAAGATTATGCCCAACAAGCGGAAGAATCTGTTCAAGAAACTTGGCATAACCATGGAACAAATATCTAACGAATTGTTGATTCGCAGCCGCCGGGAGAAGGACGTGAATATCAGCCAGGGAGGCGAGGAGAATTCCCTCATCGGATTGTTGAGTATGCTTTTCGAGATATTGATCGTAGTGTTTTTATTAATGTGCCCAGCCCTGGAACCGGACTCTCATGTGACAGATCAAGATATTTCTGACATTATTGACCTCGCAGAAGATAACTTCAGTATGACTCTAGTGAACACTGAGGTGAACGCACTAACTACTCATTCTCCAAAGGATCATTTCCCGCCGGAACGTTACTGCTGTGATCTCAATGAGATCTGCCACACACGGTTTCATCTTAAGCGGTTTAAACCCACTCTAGAACTCTGAAGCGATTGTACGGCATTTGGACTTAGCGTAAGCTTTTCAGCGTCCATCTTAGACATTTCTAGTTTGGAATGTCTGTTCTCTTAACTTTGGATACGTCATTATCACCACTATCATGAAAAGGTACGTTCTCGAATTTTATTCTGTTCCCTCGCACATGCCACAAATTTCTAATAGGCCTGAGACAACTATGAGGACACCTCTGGCATCACACGCTGACCTCGAAGACCTCGATTCGCAACCCATACGGTCTGATAATACTCGTAAGTCCGTCCGAAATCTTGTAATTTCTGAATGGCTTACCTAGAAGCGGTATTCTCTGAGTCCCAGGAGGTATTCCAGTTCCCGCACCTCCATTTCAAACATCCGGCGTTCCCTCGCGATCCATAACACTATCATCGTGCGCAGCTCGTCTGACCAGATCGGAGGGGGCGGATTAGGAGGAAGTGGTAAGGCAGGTTCATAAACTTGTTGGCGCACGCGCATTCGCGCGGCGACCCAAGTGATATATATTAACGCCTTAAAAATGTCAATATCGTAGCTCGCGAATGAGTGAGTGACTCACAAGTTGCCTTCGAGTCATCGTGAACATGATGTTCCGTGGCCTTAGTGGGTATTGGAGGAAGTGTTGAGGCTGTAGGATATCGGTGAGTAGCCGCGGCCAATGTTAAAACAACCCCAACGCACCTGGTGATTTTGGTGTCCATCTCCATCCCTGTTTCCGTTTCCAGCTCCTCCGTTAGCATTAGCGTAGTTATCCATAGTACTAGAATGGTAGATGTAAAACCGAATCGAGAGTGAATAAATCCTTACTTGCCTTGGGTGCTTGAGTTATCGATCAGCGTCTGAGAGAGCCGCGTCCCGATTTGGATAAAGATATATTTATAGTGTTTCCGGCATTTTCCGGAGTGGCGTGTGCTACTATGTACATAGTGGCTTGAAAGTACGGCCTGGTGGTTGATAGTACTAGTACTATGTGCTAGGAGTTTAAACTAGCAGATATACGAGCTGCCAGACGTTTTGTCTTAGAGCGCAAACTTCAAGTTGTACCGGCTCATACTACTTCTCCCGATGGTTGTTTGTACTTATTGAAAGCTAAAGCCTTAAGACTGCTGTCACGGTCACGAGACTTTCTTCAAAGTCAAGTCCGACTTAAAGTTCAGGATGGTCTCTACTAGTTTACCTCTCTACATTAAGTGAACAAGCTTTTTTCTCTGACCTTCCCTCCGAATTTCAAGAAGATGTGGATGACTTCTTTGGTGCCACGACCCGAATTCCTCGCGGGCCTGGTTAGACAAGGTAAGCAACCAGCAAAAGCAGCTTCCGGTGTGTCCCAACTCTTCCTAAGTTTGTGATTGAGCGATTCACAAAACAACATCAGGGTGCAATGCGCGATTTCGCTCCCGCGACCGCAAGACACGTTTTACAATGTCCTCCATGTACCTCGCGTTTTTTACTTTTAGCTGCGAAGTTGGACACCGATAGATCTCCTTGGATTTGCCTTATTCCTAGTTCTCATCAGGGCATTTCCTTCTATACCATTGCTTTTGAAGTGTCATCACACCGCAGCGGCATCATTCCATCCAATTGTTTCTAGTCTGACGTTGACCAGATACCCGCGTCACAGTCACCGATGTTCAGCCCATCTGGCTCCAAGAACTCCTTTGTCTTTCTTGAAGGAAGTCCGAAGCCAACTCCGTCTCCATCTTATGCACAGCCGGATCCACTTCTAGACAAGGTCTGAGACTCTGAGCTCAGTGTAAGATTAGTGTCCAATGCTAACCGTGGTGTCAGATCCACCCCTCTTTATTGCCTTCATACATACCTGGCTCGACTCGTACATACGCACATGATTGGTCTCGAACTGGAACCGGAGGAGAAATAAAGCCAAACGGGCGGCACTTTGTTGATGCCTATGGGCGCATCTGCAGTTTACGTGGCGTCAACGTGTCTGGCTGCAGCAAAGCATAAGATTTGACCTTACCTACGTAAAACATAATGCTGAACGTTTTGCAGTCCAATGAACCATGACCATGGTACATTTCCTGGCGACCACGAAGTCGTTACGTTTGTTGGCTGTCCATTTCCACTGGAGGAAGCACCCGAGCACTTTTCCCATCTTAGAAGATGAGGCTGGACCTTTAGTACGTCTTTACATAGTCTAACATTCTTTCGGCATGGTAACACTTTGCTAGTTCGCTTTCTCGTGACTTGGGAAGCTGTCGAACATGCAGGACTGTACGCATCGAAATCATCTCTCTATCATATCACTAATGCAATCCTTATAGTAGCATATACGATAAGGAATATCTGACATATGTTCACAAGCTTCTCTTCTTGTTACCCTCGTTCGGACTTAGTGCATTCGTCGTCGTTCATCAAGAAGTACTCTTCTTACGTAAGGTCCACTCTACAATCACTACCACCAGAACTCGCAGCTTGCTTTTCCTGTCCAACCTCATCCTCAGGGTGACTATAGGGTGCAGGACAGCACAAGTGATTGTTATTTTGGTGGCTCTTACCGGTGGCACTCATCCCGGGCCCACTACCGTGGCTCAGAAGGTAGCATCTGCTTTGCATGCGCAAACTCTTGGTTGACCTCATATGTATTTAGAGGGATACATTTAAGATTAACGTCACGAACCAATTAACTAACGATTCGAAGTACCTACGGTAAGTACCAGCCGATAAATGCATGCAGGAGCTTACGATGATGTCTGTTGCGAATAGCAACCAAATGGACGGCGTGTCATTTATCACGCAATGTCCGATCGCTCCTGGACACTCTTTTTTGTATGACTTCAATGCTACCGACCAAGTGGGAACGTACTGGTACCACTCTCATTATGGAGTGCGTGCTTTTATTTATTCATGGTGTCGGAAACTGATTACAATTCAGGTCTAATATTGTGACGGTCTACGAGGACCGCTGATCATCTACAATCCCAATGACCATATAGTTCATTGTACGATATTGATAACGGCGAGTGATTTAAGGGAGTTGCGTTTCTCATAACCAACATACAATAGGAGTGTTCGCCCTACCATAGGAAAGGTTTTGAACATTGATGTCGACAGCGGTTATGTAAGCAAGCCTGTCTCAATCACTATACATTAACACCCATGTAAATCTCAGGTTCAAGCAGGGTGGCTTTCAGACCGCCGCTCCTGCTGTTCTCAAGCAGAACGACAGTTCGTGCACTGGACCTCCGCCCAGATTCGCCGCAGTTCAGGCAGTCAAAGAATTCAATCGAGGGCGTTTCTGTCACGCTCGTCCACCGGCCGGGCCTCGAGCACGGAAGCCTCAATCATCACAACCCGATACTCACCTACAAATTCACCAAGTTAGATACTCAATGCTGCGCAATCTTCATTCCCGCTTTCACGGAGTCGACTATTGTTGCATTCTACCCAGTCACTGTATAAGCTCCTTAAGAACGACCCTGCTGTAGTTAAAGCCGGCAATGCAGCTAAGAAAAGTTCTTTGACCAAGTCGTTTATGTGATGCTCCGGCACGCTTGAATACCTAGGCTTCGCCAGTTTGGTTGGTGTGGCAGGTTTATATCACTTTCGCTACAATGTTATATACATCCTTCCCTCTATTGTGATGATGGACCCCCATAGTCGTCTTTATCGAGAACTGCCTGAGTAACCGGCTGCTCTAGTAGGTCTTGTTCATTTGTATCGAAAGATATCAAAGAAAACCTTACATAGCGGTAGCAATATTACGCAAATTATATAGCGATATCTTGCCAAGAAATTCAACACCCAAATGATGGAAAATGCGGATTCTCAACAAATCAGGCACCATGACTTATCATTCAATTTCAAGCCATGGTGACGCACTGTCATAACATTGTTGCAACCTGCAATGTGAAAATATATCTCTCAACCATTGCTAGTGCTACTTTTCACGATAAAGACATGGATGGCTTTGGCATCGGAAAATTAAATTATGATAAATAAGCACGTTTAATAACTCGGCTACAATTATGCTATGATCCCTTGCTAAGCCGTGATGCCGCAATGTCGCAATCTTGTCAGTGACTCCTTATTGTAGTCTATATTTGCATACATCTATGGCTATGTACCAACAACTCGAATTTCTTGCAGTATAGATAGCTATGTTTAACAGGAGCAGAATTACATCCCTCTATAGTTCCCACGACTACAATATCACGGACTCATCAATTCACTGATGCATTGCTCCGAGTCACACCCACCCACTATTATTAGTGATAACGAGACGATACGCCTCTTCCTGAGGCTGAATAACTGTTCAGTGACGAAGAGGACCGACTACAAGCTGAAGATGGTATCCTTGAAGAAGATGAAGATCATCAGGTATACAATGGGTTCGGCGCGGATTTGGCTGCTACTGGAATATGAATCTGGTGGTATATTGACCAACATCTTACCTGGTTTTTGCTAAAATGGATGTCTTGATAGATGCCGAACTTACGTTCGTTTATGGCCGCCTACACAGTGCCGCACAGGGCGTAGATTCATGCATGATTCATCGGAGAGCTCAAAGTACCATGCTTCATTCGTGCAAACTGAGCCTACCGGCTGCTCATGTGAAATGCCACGTCAAACGCGAGAGCACTTATTACGTGACTGCCCGTTATTCATATGC
Source organism: Suillus fuscotomentosus (assembly GCF_016647785.1). NCBI lineage: Eukaryota > Fungi > Basidiomycota > Agaricomycetes > Boletales > Suillaceae > Suillus > Suillus fuscotomentosus. The sequence goes on from NW_024539568.1 coordinate 73,319, forward strand.
CAACGCATCCACTTGCACGCAGTATCCAACATCAACATACTCAACAAGACCCTGGGTATGGAGAAGGAGATAGAGGCGCAAGCAAAACTCATTCATGAGCCTGACGCTTTCAAGAAGGTTGCCATACTAAGACATCCGTCAGGTTGACAACCCTTGGAGCTATGTGGAGATGGCTCCGAAATGTTGAGTGCTTATGGACCCAGTCGACGGCTGGTTAGAAACTCGAATGTTCAGTAGACAGTAGTTCGACCCCACGTTGGTGATGGACCTTGGCTGGCAATCTGCTGGCACTATAGATCGGTGCCATCTGGTTGAAGGCACAACCACGCAAGAAGAATTTCAAATAACAACATTCAGCTCATAAAAGCCAACCGTCTTCTTCAGAATTACCTGATTTCTTATCACAAGAGTCACAAATAATGTGTTTCTCCTCTGCATTTGTCCTCGCTGTCGTTGCTGCTTTAGCCTCATCATCCGTCTTTGCCATACCCCCTCAGGTTGACGAGGCTGGCACCACTCAATGTCGAAACTTTTGCTACATTGATGAAGATTGCCAAGAATTTGGCTGCACTCATCGGACTTGCGTGGGTATCAGTAGTCTTCGTAGCTCCGATAGCCTGGCTCACTTGCATGGCAGCTCTTCAATTGGTTCTGCGTAGTGAGTCGTGTTTCTGCCCTCGCATCCATGCAGTATGGCCATTGGCACTGACGCGCGAGTGATTAGTGATTTGCAGATTTGATCAATGAACCACGATCGCATTCAGATCCCCCTGGTCGCTACAAAATTTAACATAAGACCGACGTTATTCTGTAACATGCCCTCAAGCTTTCCTGGGTCATCATTACAGTAGGACCAGGGCCGTTTGCTCCTATATCTTGCATGATAAACCTCTTGACGATGTCTTCGGAGCCACGCACATCCATCCAGTGAATAGTGCTCGACTGATTTACCGAACACTTTTTCAAACAACTATCAGTACGAACATTTATGCAGGAATTTGAGTTGTACAAGAACAAATTAGAGTTTAATTCAAAATATCGGACTGGAGATGAGCGCAATGCAACGCCCCAGTCTGTAATTTCCAAATTTCTCCCCTCATTGCTATTTGCGTGCTGCTACATAGTGAACAACAACTATTCTAAGTGAACCGGTAACCATTCCCGTGTCACTGTTCATCACCTACCCCATCAACAATCAATCCTTGAACATACATCTCCTAGTTCCACAGTATGTACATGTCACCCTAGGGAGTTTAGTCCTGGTGTTGTGCACCGCTACAGTTAGTATCATTGATCTGATAAAGATGCTACATCGTCACGTGACAGACGGGTTATTTTATGCTACTCAAATAGTCGAAGCTCATACAGGAGCGCACGTTACGATGAAAGTGAATAAAGGTGAAGAGTATTTGATTAATATCACTTCCTGCCTGGTACTACTATGACAGCGCCGGGGAGCTCGAGAGCGGTAGTGTCTCTCTTCACCGAGTGAGTGTTGGATGGTAGTCAATAGTATATCGTATGCACTGTTTACATCGGGCATTGCCCCAAGAAGACAATAAATAGGATTAAAAAAAGTGTTGGATGGAGTGCAAGTGATAGTTGACAAGAAAGCGGAACTTGGAACAGCGTTGGTTGATGGTCACTAATTTCATCAATGCTGTTCCTTGTCTCCGAGGAAGTATAGGGTCATCGAGGTTTGCCATGGAATAACTTGATATTGTCGTAGTTGTCCAAAACTATATAGTGAGCTGTGATGGCTGTGGCCATGACTACTGTACCAGGGATCTTCGACCAAGCGCATGCAAAGAATGAGAATGACTATCAATTTCCAAAAGATACCTCATTATCTGCGCAGCAGTTGCAGGGTCACTGGCCTACAAATAGCGTAGGCGAATTCCAGGTGTGCTGCATATAGGGGAACAACCAGTAGGTGAAAAATCACGCGAGATAACGACCAAGTACATATCGGAAGTATCAGCGAGAATGATACTAACTTCTTGACTTTGTCGTTGCACTGGCAGGGTCAGTGCAGGTTCAAATGATGAAGCGAAGAGTGAGGCCTTGAGGACGAGAGACCGGTGGTTCGAGTGAGGGTCCTGTAATTACGAAGAAGAGAATCGTCAATGCCTGCAGGCAGGTTATGATTCAATGGTCGTTCTTAATTGAATACACCCCCGCAGGTTCTGCCGAAATTTGTTCCATGCGACAACAGTTCTGCCAAATCGATGAGAAGAATCGTGCCCATAAGTGTATGCAGGATATAAAAGCTGGTCGTCGTCCTACAGTGTTCCCTCATTCTCAAAGATATCATTCGAGATCCCCTTCAGAAGATTCCATATAACCTCGCACAGAAAATGTGTTTCTCCCTACTTGCCGTTGTTGTTACTTTGACAGCATCTATGTCTGTCAGTGCATGTGCGAAAAAAGGACAATTATGCGAAACAAGCAATTGCTGCAATAACTTGGCTTGTGCCGCTGATGTGAGCAGGTCGCTGTGTAACAAGGATTCAACCGCATGACTCACGTGTGCCTCTTAGGGAGGAAATCTGGTCTGCCACTAGCCTGCTTGAAAGTTGAAATTAATCGGGCAGCCCGAGCAGCACATCGCGACAGTGAGTCATGTTTCTGCTTTCGCTTTGTTATCATGGTTGATGGTGTAATACCTAGTTCAGAGCCAATCAGTACTGAGTACAGTATAGTACGGTTGTTTTTGGGAAAATTTCGCACTGCTCGAGCAATATTATGTAATGTTTGTGAATGCCATGATCTGAATGGTCGATTGCGTGACCACTGCCCAGTCTTGCCCAGTCTTACAACAACCGCTTTGTTGCTGATCGCATTCATGACAGGCGTGTTGAAGCCCAAGGAAGAGGATAGTCCGCAACTTGTAATTCTCCGTGATACCCGAGTCTTTTCAACTATAGTACTGTGTTTATTTCACATCCAAACTGTATTCATGAAAAAGTTGTCAGGAAGCCGGACGGGTTGCTCGAATACCCGCATGCACTGCTCATGTCCGCTATCAATGATGACGAGACGATACGTCTTTCTGAGGCCGACTGACTGTTCAACGAAAAAGACTAACTACTACAAGTTGAAGATGATAAAAGTGAAGGTTGGCTTTGGGATACCATGTTACATCGGGCATTCACATTCACAACAGGTCTGTTGATTGTCAGGGTTCATGCCTTCTCCGGCAACAAAAAGGCTAATCTTATTGTTCTTTTATCATTTGGCTTGGTACAATGATATCTCTATTTCCTTGTACATTACTAACCCGTATAGTGCAGACCATCATGGTGACGTGTGTGATCCTAAGTGCCGCCCCCATCCATTTCAGCAACCCAGAAGGCGATAACACGTTAATAAGGAGTGTCTACGGCGATGGACTCCTCTACATGACCTGCATCACAAGTATTAACACCATTGTTACATCAGGAAAACGACAAGTTCCTTATTTCACCTTATTGTCACTTTTTCACATTCAATAAGGCAAAATAAGCAAAGGCTAAAATAAGTGGCCATGAAGTGGAAAAAGGCCACTCGTCGTCTGAATTCTCACTTATTTCTGACTTAGTTTACTTTTTGCATCAGAAAAAAGGCATCGTCCATTCAGAAAAGCATGACACAAAAGCAATTAAGCAAGATAAAACCAGAAAAAAATGAATGTGAACCGATAGTCGGAAAGCAGTACCAGTAGTCTAGTACTGGTAGAAAATAGCACAGGATGGGATGTATAACGAGTGGTGATAATAGTAGTCCGCCAAGCAAGTTAAGGATGGTATCAGAAGGCCCATGGACAGACACCATCAGAGAACAGCTCTGCCAAATCCACCAAATCAGCAAAATATAAAAAAAAAAAAAATTTGCGAACAAAGACAGAGGCACAGCTTGAATAAGATAACGTTGTACATACATAAGAAGGCACGGTCATCGTCAGAGCTCTCAGAGATGCCTGCATCTGCAGCATTACTTTCGTTCAAAGCTGACCGCGCCATGTCTACTGTGGTTTCGACGAAGTCCAGGCCCTTCTTCTTGATGCTCTTCATGTACCCAGTGTTCGCTTTACCCCAGAGATCGCGTGAAAACAGATATGGAGCACTTGTCACCTTCCCGGTGACCTTGTTGAGTACTTTGGGAAGCTTGATGTTCAACTTGCTGCGTGCTGAGGTTGATGCTAAGATGTCCTCGACTTTGATATCGCCATCTGAAATCAATGTGATGGCACGCTCAAGCTATGTGAATTATTTGAGTGGGACTTGGAGCATTGCTAACAAGAAAATGAACAGACCGCTGTAGCACAAAATGCAATAACACCAGCCATCCCTTTTGTTGCAAGGTCCTTGGTTTTCAATGCGGGAATGGTAGCATGGCCATTAATGGTGCTAAGGTGGGCCGTTCCAAGGAGCTGCAGCATAAATGCAGAGTGGAACGCCCCGTCAGGCTCGCACTTGTCCATGTCCTTGAAGATGAAGGTGAAATTCTTCAAGAGGAGCCCTGTGAGAACCTCTGGGTCACAGTCATTGTTGCTCGTCAGAAAATCGAAGATGATTGCGATGGCCGTAGAGCCGAAGTTGCTCCGCCACTCGGAAAGCCGTTGGACAGTCTGTGAGTCAGAACAGATAAGTAGTGAGGTGTTGTAGACATCTGGCATGACAAGAGCGTATGAATGAGAAAACAGCACCATTCTGAACAATGACAAGGTTAAGCTCCAGGTAGACTGCCTGAAATGCAATTTGGATATGTGTCAGTAGAGTTTCATCTGGGATGCTCCAGAGGGATTCTTGGCTGCCAGCCCACAACATCATTGTCGGAAGGAATTTTTTAGCCCAACGGTGGTCCATTTGGACTTGTTCAGGAAGGTCGGTGTTTCGATATTGCGCTCGAGGCTTCAAGTTGTCATGTGGCATGTCAACATTGACTGACTGCTCCTTGGGTTTGGCAGGAGTAGCACGAAGAGATGTTGAAACCTTAAGTGATTCTACCTTTGCCTTCTTAGTGAGAGCAGGTTTGGTGTCTGTGGTCACAACTGACGTCTAATAAAAAAATTGCATCAGAAAGGACAACTCTATATTATTAAATTCTCACCGAGCTTGTGGTACGGGGGGCTTTCCAGGCTTCACTTCATACGTCAGATCACTCTTGTCCGGTAGGTCGATTTCCAATGTATTGTCAACTAAAGGTGCAGTGAGTCTGATAGCATCAATGTCAACGATCAGTGTTGACTCACAGGCATCAACCGACAAAAAATCTAAATCTTCGATTTCACTCCCTTCAGAGGCCTTCCTTTTGAGGTTGCCAACTGCAAAGGAAGCCTTAGGCAAGCCTACTGGCGAAGGCTGGGTGAACGGAGCACGAAACTCTGCTGGAATCTCCAACTCATCATCAGAGTCATCAATGGTGAGAGTCAGCACCATCTTTGAATAATAATGTCAGATGTTTTTCGAAAGCTAAAAATTAAAACATTACTGCTGCAGCTGACCGCCCTTCCTTGGTAGTGATTCCATGTGCAGCCAGGTGTTCCAATTTGTCAATCTCGTCCTCATCCTCATCATCAGCAAAACCTCCTGGTATATCCTCATCTACACCTGAACATTGAGGACTGTTAAGAATACCAGTCGGGATTTCACTGTGAGTTGTCTTGGAAGAGCCCGTAAGATGAGAAAAAACTGTTGAAGGAGGAGGCGATGTGTGAGTCACATGACTCGGCGGTGCATTCTGATTCTTGATGGGTATGTCGACGTCTGAGACCCAGCTCTTAACTTTGCTGCTAAGAGTATACTCAGGCTTGTTCCTACGGTTCAAAGTTAAATTGAGGAAGAACATTGTTGATTCGGTGAGCAGGAGCATGATGAGAAGGTTCAGGGAAACCTACACTGTGACATCCATTGAGTCGCCCTTCTTATGGACACGGGCATCCTTATCTCCGCCATCAGCAGAAGTTATCTGTTTGATTTGCTCATGCGCTTGATTGACAGCATCCTTCATCGAAACTTTGGTAATCTTCTTTTTGGAGTCATCCTTGAGACCCATCTGCACATGAGCCGGTAAGAATCTCTGGCTCTTGATTCAAGTTGGTTCTGACCTCATCGCCTTCACCATAGGCTGCTGTGACATCCGCCTGACTCAGACCATCCTTTACAGCCACCTTCTTGCCTTTGGTGGGAATTGGACGAGGCCGAACTCCCTTAGCCTTCCTTGCCAGCGTGCTCGTCTGTTTGGCTTCCATCTCCAGCTCTATACCAGCAATGCGCTTAGCTCCTGCTTCAACAGCTGCAGCCCGTGCTGCAGCCTGCTCTGCCTTTTCTGCTCGAGCAGCAGCAACTTCTTCGGCCATATGTTGGGTCTTCTTTGCCTGCAAGAGGATCACACCAGGATGTGCAATTGCATTGGAGGGACGAGTACGACGAGTTACGGTAGTGTCAGCAGGTTGGGAAGGCATATTGATATGAAAGATGCGGGTGAGGAGCTGCAAGTGAGACGGGCAGAAATTTGCAGGTAGCAGAGAGCGGCAGGAAATGGTCTAGGTTCAGTGAAAACTTTTAAGTGTGTTACCCTTATCCCAAACACGGACAACGTGTTATTGATTACGACCATGGCACTCAGGCTCGAAGCATGGTTTACTTTGGACCGAAACCATATTTTCTTGGTGCTAAGCATAAACTATGTACATGCCCTGTTTTTTCATGCTTTTACACACAGTTTATATTCTTCAAAGGAACCGGAACTCTCGACCAGACCATAATGCACTCCAACTCCCTTGTGGATGCTCCAATTGTCAGCGCTATTTCAAAACTCAAGCAGGACGAACCAAACATTGGAATTCAGCCCATCCTACAATCACAAAGCCACCTAACTCTTACCATGCCAGTGTTTCTGAAGAGCTAGAAGAGCCTTACTATCCGGCCCCTGCGCAACCACATGAGCCGCAGTTTGACTTTCAAGAAGTCGAGAATGATTGGTTGAATCTGACGGGACATGATGGGATGCACAACTCACCAGCTCCGAGAATTGACACTGAGTTTTGGGGGCCAGGAGACTGCTTATATCGGAACTTTCACAAGGACCTTGATGGTAAATGCTTCACTTCGTTATTAGATCAATTTTCTAACAATGTACATTCTTTTAGCCCGCCCTTGTGATGATAATGGCATGTTTCTCCCCCCTGGAAGCCTACCTAAACCACTCTCTGATAAATCCTCCTCTGACTGGACTCCTTACCGAAATCGTGTCGAATTTGAAACAGCAGAGTATTTATTTACCGAGAATCAGACGCCTGCAGGTCAGATCAATAAACTCCTTGATCTCTGGGCCTCAACCCTCAAGAAACATGACGACAAGCCTCCATTTGCCGACTTTCATGACCTTTACAAAACCATCGACAGAACACCGCTTGGGGATGTGAAGTGGCAGTCATTTTCAGTTCGCTACAATGGTGAAAAACCAGACACTGATGCACCGCCATGGATGGATCAAGTCTTTGACGTCTGGTACCGTGATCCACAAGAGGCCATTTGCAACATGCTTGCAAATCCCGACTATGCCAAAGAGTTTGATTACAGACCCTACTGCGAGTTCTCAACTGATGACAACGAGCGTCAGTGGAAAGACTTTATGTCTGGTGATTGGGCATGGGATCAGGCCGTAAGTCTTTCAATTTCTTGATCACTCCTTTGAATCTAACAATTGCCGCCAGGACATAATCTCCGAAGATCCAGAATCACATGGATCCACATTTGTACCTGTTGTTTTAGGCAGTGACAAGACTACAGTTTCCGTTGCAACGGGAAACAACGAATATTACCCGCTCTATGCATCTATTGGCAATGTTTGCAATAACGTTAGATGAGCCCACCGTGACGCAGTTAGTATTATCGCCTTTCTCGCTATTCCCAAAAGTAAGCTTGGTTTTTCTTAAATGTGCTGTTTGCTTATCTGAGTTAGCAACGAAGGAACATGCGACTAGTGATGTGAAGTTCCAAAAGTTTCGCCGGCAATTGTTTCACTGTTCACTCTCCAAGATTCTCGAAACACTTCGTCCTGGTATCACCAAGTATGAAGTTGCACGTTTTGGTGACGGACATTTCCGCCGTGTGATATATGGTCTGGGACCATATATTGCTGACTACGAGGAGCAAGTCTTATTGACGTGCATCGTGCGTGGTTGGTGCCCAAGGTGTGTAATTGTTCATTTCTTTAATCTACTTAAATTAATGATTGTACAGATGTTTGTCTTCACGTATCAATCTAGACGAGCCAGCCGGTTGGCGCTGTCGTCATCATACAGATGTGCTTGTCGAGGAGGGTACTCTCGATGCCTTATGGGATGAATATGGCATTGTTGGTGATCTCGTTGTAAGCCCTACCTTTCGCACTATGTTTCATGATGCATTAACACTTTATATCAGCCCTTTACGAATGATTTTGCTTGAGCCAACATCCATGAACTCATTGCCCCCGATATCCTTCACCAGCTTATCAAAGGGACGTTCAAAGACCACCTGGTTGATTGGATCGAGAAGTACCTATACCAGACGCACTCGAAGAAAGATGCTGAGCGCATCATAGATGATATTGATCGAAGGTAAATGATTCATCTCATCATGGGTACTATCTATTGAACTAGTTGCGTCTAGAATCGCTGCTGTTCCGGCCTTTGCTGGTCTTCGGCGCTTCCCACAAGGACGAGGCTTCAAGCAGTGGACGGGTGATGACTCGAAAGCACTTATGAAGGTATGTTTCTTGTGTATCAGACTACTAATATCTTACTGACATATTGTTATAGGTATACTTATCTGCTATTGAGGGATATGTCCCTGTGGATATGGTCCGGACATTTCGAGCCTTTCTCGAATTTTGTTATCTTGTCCGACGCAGCATAATCACGGAGAAGATGCTCGAGCAAATCCAGGAGGCACTTGACTGGTTTCATCGGCACCGGCAAATTTTTGAAACACTCGACGTTATTTCAACATTCTCACTCCCTCGCCAGCATTCCCTTCAACACTACATACACCTCATTCGACTTTTTGGGGCCCTGAATGGTTTACGCTCTTCGATCACTGAAGCTAAGCATATCAAAGCAGTGAAGGAGCCGTGGAGGCGCTCCAGTCGGTACGAGGCACTGGGCCAAATGTTGGTCACAAATCAACGCCTCGACAAGCTCGCAGCATCGCGCGCTGATTTTACTCAACACAAGATGCTTAATGGTACGTGCAACACAAGATGCTTAATGGTACGTGCCTTTCTGCAGCTGTCCTCGAAGTGGGTAAGTAAAATACTATACTGTTATTGTACTCTCACTGATACTCAAATAGAACGACTGCGCGCCCTCAATCTCACGGCACCAGATGAAGCTGCCAACACTCAGGCTGTCAATACCACAGTGGACAACGACAACAACAACGATAACGAAGTCGACGACGGACCAACAAATGTCGAAGCACACGTGGAGTTGGCCAAAACACCTCATGAGTCATTAAGCACCTGTCACTTTCAAACTACACTAACATATGATTTAGAATATAAACGTGCTCGCACCATTGCTGCATTAGCAATTGAATTATCAATCCCACATCTCTCGAATCTTCTGCGACACTTTCTCTTCGGTCAACTCAACCGCAACGATCCCCGTGATCCATCAGAGGTTCCCCTAGCTTACTGTCCCCAATTCGACGACAAAATCAGTGTTTTCAACTCTGCTTGTTCGAGATTTTTTGCGCCAAGTGATCTCAGTGGTATTGGGGGCATGCGCCGTGAGTATATTCGTGCATGTCCGATATGGAGAAATGAGCATCCTTGGTTTGATTGTGTCTTCGTCAACATGAATCCAGGTCTCGATGGTATGAGGGGCTTGGATGTCGCACGAGTACTGACATTTTTTTCTTTTACTTACAAGCGAAAATTATACTCATGTGCAGTTGTGCGGTGGTTTGATACCATTGGAGACTCGCTGAACGAAGACACTGGAATGTGGGTTGTACAGCCTGCTCATAATAACAACAACACGCCCCATATTTCCGTCATACATATTGATTCAATCTACCGCGCTGCACACCTTATTCCTGTATATGGTACTCAAGTTATTCCTGCGCAACATCACCACCATCAGACCTATGATATTTTCCACCGTTTTTATGTTAACAAATATGCAGATCATCACTCCTTTGAAATTGCATTTTAGACTTTTTTCGGTCTAGCATTTGCTTATGACACTTGTTTCCAGCTTTTTTGAACTTCGCACATGAACTTGTTTAGAAGCTCGAACTGCTTTTTCACAAGTAGAAAAAGTGATGATTAAGTCGGCTGAAAAATCTTCCTAACAGAAATTAAGTAACATAAGGTGAAATAAGGAACCTGTCGTTTTCCTGATGTATTATGATTTTCGTGCTGACATCTCTATAGTGGTATCCACTCTTAATGTGATTGTCATCTCTGTGTTCCCTGTGAGCTCTTTTCTGATTACGTAGGCTTCGAAGAACTGAGCACGCCCTTAGCTCTCATACAGCGAGATGTTAAACGTGTTAGCCTGGTCATATATATATACAGTTGAAATGCTCATAATGCATATGCTAACAATGCATAAGTCTCATAATGCATGGACTTTTTTGGATCCCGACGGCGTTCCCATGTAATTGACCGCATAATGCATAACCTTTGCATAGCCAATATGCATTATGAGGTACCAAATTGATAGGATGGGACAATAGGTACAACAATGTATTGCATAAATTTATTGTTCTGCTTCAGTGGTATTGTCTCATTCGACTATGTATAGAAGCTAGCAAGTAATCATGACAGTATGATACCACACAACAATGTCCGTAAACCCAAAACACAAACCCCGTGACAAGCCCGCTGTCTATAACCGACCTGCGAAGCGGCAGAAAATCACCAAGGACACTCCTCGAACTTCAGCTCATTCTCCCAAATGCACTTCTCGCCACAATCTTACACTCTCTGACTGGTTAACAGTCTATTCATTTGTTGATTCTCATCCTACTGTATCACAGATTGAAATTGTTGAACACTTTAAATCTCTCAAGTCGGGTGCACTCAATTTCATGCAGTCAACCTTATCACGCAAGTTGCGGGAACGTCCAAAAATGGAAGCACGGATCAACGATAACCCTAATGCATTGTCATCGAAGCGGCCAAGGATTGTCACAAGGCCCGATGTTGAACGTGCCTTAATTCTGTGGGTTAGGCACATGGAGAGTAGATGTGAAACAGTGACTGGGCCTATGCTGCGAGAGAAACGGAAAAGGTTTGAAGATGAGTTTGATGTCCCGGAAAATGAAAGGCTGTCGGGGGAATGGCTCCAATCATTTTGTACTGCCTACAAGATTCACGAGTACCGATGGCATGGAGAAGCTGGGTCTGTTGACATCGAAGCTGTTGATAAAGAACGAGAGCGTTGTCATAAGATCTTGGCGAAGTTTGCTCCCAAAGATCGGTGGAATTTTGACAAGACATCGTTCTTTCCTTAGTGAGTGTTCATTTATATTAATCTATGTCACCTAATTTTTTTTCATTTTAGTGCACCTCCAGACCGTGGTCTTGCAACACGACAAATGAGTGGTAAGAAGAAAGAGAAATTCCGTATCTCTATCGGATTAGCCTGCAACGCAGATGGAAGCGAGAGGCTCGAGCCTTTTTTTATCGGCAGGGCAAAGAAACCCCAATGCTTCAAGAAGCAGACACTGGAACACCGGGGATTTTATTATCAGAATAATAAGAAGGCTTGGATGACAGCAGTCATATTTGAGGAGTACGTGGACATGATGATATGATTGCTGTTAATATCTAATCAGTGGCCTAGATGGATCAAAAAACTCGATCTTCAGATGAAGCAACAAAACCGGCACATTTGCATGTTTATTGATAATTTCTCTGCCCACAGCATCTCGTATCAACCATCAAACATTGATCTTGAATTTTTTGGGCCCAACATGACACCATTTGTCCAACCATGCGATGCTGGAATCATCCGATGCTTCAAGGCACTATATCGCCATAATTTTTGCGCACGTGCTATTGATCTTGATGAAGCTGGCGAACGGGATATTTATAAAATTAATATTCTCGAAGGCATGACAATGGCGAAGCAAGCATGGTATGCTGTCACGTCCGAAATCATCAAACATTGTTGGGATCACACTGACATTCAAGTGTAAGTCATCTTTTGACCTCATTTTTTTCGGTGCTCAAGTCTATCACAGTGATCCAACGACTAACACTGACACACGGCCTCACACGGATCCACTTGCGTGGAACATCATCCACAAATTCGCAACTACCGAAATGTCCCTTCCCAATGCGGAGAACAAGCTACAGGCTCTTCTTGGCAAGCACTACATAGATTCTGATTGGAGACCGGCCCTCAAAGCTGTAATGGATGCTGAAGGAGATGTGGAGATGGCTTTAAATGCCATTGATGCACTTATGCAAGCTGCATCTCGTCATACCGGCCTCAAAATTCGTATTCCCACGCGCTCACAACAAGCTGCCCAGCTATCTTCTACCGAAGCTGCACTTATGCAATCAGTCTGAGAACTCCAAGCACGCAATCGCATTTTCGGTACCTTGCCAACTATCGATGAACTTCTGGACCCCGCTGAGGAGAGAGATAAGGGAGAATTCTCTGCTTTTGAAGGTGGTGACTCATCCATTGCAGACACGGTCCGCCACGAAATTGCCGTTGCAAATGGTGAAGTTATCGAGGTTGATTCTGATGACGACGACGACGACGAAGTGGATCCATCAATCACTCGTCAAAATATTCTCAATTTGTGCCAGCAGCTTGAAGTTGGATGCATGCAATATGGTGATCCTCAATTTTCACTTGATTTATCATCACAACTTCGAAATTTTCGTGCGAACCTACGATGCGAAGAACTACTTAATGCCAGACAAACTTCTTTAGAACAATTCTTCTCGGTATAATACATGTACTTCTGTAGGACTATGGACAATTTTCTGTCACACTTTTGGCGGAGGTCACATGCGTCACAATAGTGTGACACATATGCTATTGCATATGTCTCATAATGCATAATGTTTGGGCGGTCCCAACGGTATGCATTATGAGCATTTCAACTGTATCGTCAAAAGCTCATATTCAACATTTTAGACCCCAGATCGTTGTGCACAGCGTTCTCGCTTCGCGAATACTATTTAGTCTTCAAGCGAACAGGGAGCAATCGGTCATTCCCACATACCTATTGACAAATGCACCGGAAATGCAATCGATTCCAGACGGGTTTCCAGCGTGGTATGAAGGCAGGGAGACATGTACTGGTGCTGGCCAACCAGATCAAGCTTAGACGTGCTAATAATTTCGCGGGTCCCATGGATAGCATTGTCATTTTAGTTAGCTGACTATGAATTGCTTGTCTCCTAGTTTCTCCTTGTCATTGCAACGGAGATGTCGATTGCAGTGGTCCATGGAAGAGATAGCAGCGTAGTCAGCCAATTAACATCGTTGACAGGTCAAACCATAATGTCAGAACCGGCTTTAGCTGGAGCTCCAGCAACACTTGAACGTTCGACAGCCCCTCGAACTTGACTTGAAGCTCAGTGAACCACGAGTAAGACTAGGCACAATCGATCATATTTCAGATAAGTTCAAAATATTCACATTGCTCGAGCAATACAAAAACTTGTCCCAAAACAACTGTACTGATTGACTGCAAACTAGGCATTACACTGTCAACCATGGTACCAAAGCGAAAGCAGAAGCATAACTTACTGTCCCCATGTGCCCTTCGTACTGCCAGCTCAATTTTGTAACCTAATCCGAGACAATCTCGCAGACCATAGCTCCATTCTAAGGCGCGCAGGTGAGTCATGCGATTGAATCCTAGTTGCACAGCGACCTGTTCATACTCACGTTAAGTCCACAAGTCGTGCCTGGGCAGCAATCTGCAGTTGTACTGCAACTTTGGCCATAACAATATGCACTGACATGCATAGATGCTGTCAAAGCAGCAACAATGGTGATGAAGGAGAAACACATTTTCTGTGCGAGGTGATATGGAATCTTCTGAGGGGATCTTGAATAGTATCTCCGAGGATGGGGGAACACTGTAGGATGACGGCCAGCTTTTATATCCTGCATACACTTATGGGCACGACTCTGATCAATCTGGAAGAATTGTTATTGCTCAGGTCAGACGGCAGAACTTTCGGTAGAATTTGCAGGAGCGTTGTAGAAACAACAATACAATGAGGAACAAAAGAAGCTCCTGACTGTATCTGTAAAAGTTGTAAGGTCGCGCGCTGCCTAGTCTGCGTTACTTGAGAAGCAAGTGCGTTCGACCCTATAGGGGAAGTGAGTGCAGCAAGGATCTAGAAGTGTGCGCTTCCGCGAAGCGCGAGAAAGCGCAGGAGCGCGCAAGGTACAAAGGCGCGGGAACGCGCGCGCGTATTAGCGCGAAGCGCGGGAAAGTGCGCGCGCGTATGCGGAAATGAGAAACTAAGCTTAAGTAGTGATATAAAGCAAGATAAGAGATATAAGAGTGCAAAATGTAAAGGAATAGCTTTCTACTATATTCTGCTAAGTAGTAAGTGGGTAGTAACTAGTAAGTGAAAAGTAGGAAAAAGTAGGTAAGTAATAGTATGTACTGCTGGCGCTTATATAGCGCGCCTAAGCGCGGTCAAGCGGAGCCGAAGCGCTACCGAGTAGGTATGTAAATATATATATGAGTGAGAATGCATGATAAAAATAAAGGTGGAACTATGCTAATAAAGGAAATGGAAATATACGCACTAGGGAGCTTGGTGGACAGTGGATGGATGCTTCTGGATGGCTGGCGCCATAGGGCGCGCAAGCGCGGGAACGCGCGCGCGCGTATACATCGCGAAGCGCGGGAATGGTGCGCGCATGGCGCGCGTTGCGCGGGAAAGCTGCGCGTCATATAGAGATAGCTGTGGGTAGTGCACAGAGTGACGCTACAAGTTCGTGCTATGTACTTCCTAGTGTAAAGCACCATATCACGCCATGAGAGGCATAATTCTCTACAGCGTGTTCCCTTGTATCACGACCTGCCATCCCTGGGTAGTATAGTAGTTCATGATAGTGAGTTCTCTCGCATAAATCACTCATTTGAACCGTCTCTGGCAGCACTCCACCTGTGCTATGTGCGTGCTGCTAGTCTTTAAAGAACAACCGGTTCATTCTGCGACCTAGCGTCCATCACCTCACTCATTTCGGCCGGCCGTGCCTGCTGCAGACGTGACATGAGTTGCAATACCAACTTCACTAAAGATTAATATTGATCTTTGTATTCAGTTTGCACTGCAATCCCCACTTGTTCACGAGTGTACATTTGAGCATGTCGACGGCAGATGGACTTCCCAGCTTCCGCAGCTTTGATGACGCTGTGTTGTCGAAGGTTTGGCCTAATTTTGCCGAGTGTTTCAAATGTGTTCAGTCCCGCTGGTAATATGGTAGGTTATGATACAATGGTCGTAATCAATTGTACACGCTATTGCAGGTTCTACCAAAATTTCTGCCATCTGACAGCAATGACAAATTCTGCTAAATTGATCAGAGTCGTGTCCATTAGAACACGGAGGATATAAAAGCTGGCCGTCGTTTCCCCATCCTCAGAGATATCATTTGAGATCTCTCTTAGAAGATTCCATAGCATCTCGCATGTTTCTCCTTCCTCGCCGTTGTCATTGCTTTGACCGCATCTATATCTGTCAGCGCATGTGGTGCATCTACATCAACATGCAAAACAGATGGCAGATTGCTGCGCAAAGCTATGTTTGTAGAATTGATGTGAGTACGAGCACTCGGGAGTCGGCATATGTTTGGCTATAATTACACTTCAACTTTGCCGCTAAGCCGCACAAATTCTCAAAACCTGATCAGGAGTATTATAATCTGTGGTGTACATCCCTGGTCTAAGGCAGAACTCAGGAGGGGTAACGGAAAAACTTCAGGGTACCTGAGACTCACAGGGATGTAAATCAGATCTTTGAATTCAATAGAACATGAAAACCGACGTCCCTGAAGTACACAATTCTGCCAAATCGATGAGAATCATGCCCATAAGTATATGCAGGATATAAAAAGCTGATCGTTGTCCTACAGTGTTTCCTCATCCTCAGAGACATCATTCAAGATCTCCCTCAGAAGAACCCATATTATCTCGCACCGAAAATACGTTTTTCCCTGCTCGCCGTTGTTGTTGCTTTGACAGCATCTATGTCTGTCAGTGCATGTGCGGCCCAAGGATTATCATGTGAAGTAGAAAATTGCTGTGATAACCTTGTTTGTGTGAGCATGTCGCTGTGCAACAAGGATTTAACCACATGACTCACCTGAGCCCCTTAGAATATCGTATATCTCTGCGAGTCGCCTGGCCTGCTGAAAATCAGGCCGGCAGCCTGAGCGGCACGTCGCGACAGTGAGTCATGTTTCAACTTTCGCTTTGTTATCATGGTTGAAGGGTGCAATACCTAGTTCGGAGTTAACCAGTACAGTTTTTTTTGGAAAAAATTTGTACTGCTCGAGAAATGTGGATGTTTGAATTCATCTAAAATGATTGACCGCGCCTAGGCGCAGAAAATGCAGTTTGTCGTCCCCGCGGCTGTCATTGCTTTCACTACGGTGTCCGCAATATTTAAGACAAGTCTGAATGTCGTGTGAAATGTCAAGGCAATACTTAGTATTTAGCTTGTCATGTAAGCAGATATAAAATTTCAAATGTTAAAGAGATCTTGCGTGACAAGAAAAATATAAAGCAATAGCGAACATTTTGTTGCTGGCTGAATGCCATCAACAATAAGAAATATAAATACATCTTTAATGCTGGCCTATACTTCGAAATGAAGCTTCACATTTAAGACTCCAAAAAACTTTAAGCATTGCACATGACCAAATGCCTGCTCATAATACGAAGTTTGGGCCACCACTTAGACGGGCGTTTAAATTTAAAATACCCCTTGACAATAAAACGTGAACATAAAACATCAAGTTTTGTCTCCAGATAAAATTAATCGCCCAACGATCGCCCGCTCATCGCCCACTTACGAGTGCACGAGTAGAGTTCTGTTCGTTTGAAGAAAACTTGTACAATTTTTTTCGCATCAGAATAAGTCCTTTGGGGTCACAGACCCCATGTTGGACATGTTTCGTCATATGCTTTCGGTATACATGTATTCTATAATAGTACAATTTTTTTCGCATCAGATTAAGTCCTTTGGGGTCGCAGACCCCATGTTGGACATGTTTCGTCGTATGCGTTCCCCCGTACCCATGTATTCTAATATTCTAATAGTACAGTACAGTAGTGACACAAAATAATCTAATTGTCCGTGAATGCTAAGAGGACATCAGAGCTGCACATTAAACAACAAAAAAGATAGCTTACCACTTGCTTTGGTAGTGAGAAAGTCAGAACATGCCGCGTCAAGATTCTTCTTGAATTTCTTCGTCGCTCCATTGAATTTGAGTCCATGTTTCCAATGTGTGTTGTTCACCGGACCATTGTTGTCGGATGAATCGCGGCGATGAGAAACACCTTGTCGGATGTTTTCAAGGCGTGTCTGGAACCAGCTTTTGCATTGAGCAGACCAGAACCCCCCATCCAACCCTGACCCAGCCCAGGCCTGCGGCCTAGGCCACCAAGACAACTTCTCTATGCATCCGTTGTCTGATGATTCAAATTTGAGCGCACTGCGGGTCAATGTGAATTAAGAAAACTTACTTGTGTATACATAATACGTCCCACAAATGAAATCGACCTCCTCTTCCGATAACTCGTCGTCAAAGTGAGTCTCGCCGTTGATGGTGAGCATTTGTCCAAATGGGACAGCATCCCATGAAATGCCAATGAGGGCCAAGGGGAGGTTATCGAAGCCAAGGCTATGTAGTGCTAGCCGCCATAAGATTCCACCGCGAAGCAGAGCAGCTCGTGCACGATCTTCATTCATGAACTCGTGACGGTACTGCTCATATGCGATATAATCAGCGTAAACGGCCTTGAAGGGGGGCCGGAAGTATCTGAGCGAGAATGTACGAAGTTCGCTGAGCGGGCGCCTAGCCTCAGGAGAAACTGCCATGGGCTGCAGTGTCTTGAACGTGATACCTTTTTGCAGGAGCTTGAGGGCAATGGTCGAGATGTCGGACCCCCAGTCACGATGGAGGCACATTACAGCTGTAGCAGTGTCAGGAACCACGAGTTTCCATGGGACGAGACTTCTTGATTGGCTTGGCTGGATTACGTAGAGTCGCTCCTGGCCGGGGATGTCGAGATAGCAAACTCGAATGAACGCATTCGACGCCGACAAAGGAGTGCCAGGTCCCAGGTCCCAGTGATCGGCCGGGATCTCAGACAACTGCGACGTGGGGAGGGTGACAAGATAACCCACGAAGCATGTAATGACATGCTTTTGCACGTCTGAGATTGAGTCGACATCCTTACCTGAATCTCCGACAATGTTGCAGACGTGGTTGAACTTCTGCTTCTTGACCCAACTTTCAAAAGCGGCAGATCCAGCATTGGATCTGGTGGTCCCACCGTTGGATCTGGTGGTCCCACCATTGGATCTGACGGCTCCACCATTGGTGCTGGCGCTGTTATTCTGCACCTCACTGGAGGTTCCACCATTGGGTCTGGAGGTTCCACCAATGGATCTAGTGCTTGATGCCGTCAGATGGAAGCCGAGGTGAAATCGTAAGTGGGTTATGAAGTGTTCAATACCCTCGGTGTAATCGGACGAGGCTGCAACCTCATGACACCCGAAGTAAGTGCGAATATCCTGCAAGAAGCTGGATAATGATGGAGGTACAGGGGGAGGTGGCGGCACAGGATCAGGGATGGGGTCCAGGAAATTGAACTGGTCTTCTTCCCAGTTGCCGTCGGGGGTGCTGGTGGGATCCAGCTGATCACACAAGTCCCACTCATTTCTGAATGAGTCGTACAGCCTGATAGAGTTGCTGTAGTTCCCCCAAGTCCCCGATACCTCAGCCTTTGTGAGGCAGATGCGAAGTAAAAAGCCCTCAAACTCGTCTTGAGGTTGCCATTCGAATACCATGGCTGTACTGGACTTTCCAGGAAGACTATGATTCTTCGCTGCCCGTTCCCGACTCTCACGTGATTGCCGTTGAGAAGGGGATTCTTTTTCCTCCTTCTTCCGATTTTCCTCGCGGCATCGCGTAAAAAAAGTCTTCCAATCTTCTACCGACTTTTGGCTACTGAGTCGTTGAGGGGCCGGAAAGCGAGGGTCCACTTGAGGATTCTCAGGTGCGGTTCCCCGTCCAAGAGCAGGCTGAGTTGCATTGGCATCCCACCCAAGGGCAGGCTGAGTTGCATTGGTATCCCACCCAAGGGCGCTCCCGCTCTGAGTTCCATCATCCCGCTTACCCCACACATCATCATCCTGGCCCCAGCCATCATTCTGACCTCAGGTGTCATTACTTATGCGCTGCGCCTCGATTGCATGTGCGACAGCTTCCTTGGACGGGTTATAGTGACGCAGCTTCGCGTCGAACGCAGAGTTGTTCTGCTTGCAGTGAACCCAGACCGGGATTGAGAAGCGTTCGAATATAGGGAGCTGTAGCTCCCAAGGGCAATGGACAGATGATATGATGACGCCGGTGCGCGGAACTTTGGCCGACAGATCTCCAACAAACGAACATGATAATTTGTGGACCCATTCGGCCGGTATGGGGCTTCGGGGGTTGTCGATCAGAAGAGCCATCCAAGGACGGGTTGATCTGTGATATAGACAGCTCATGATGTGCCATGAGCACGCAGCAGCGATTACTAGACATGCGTCAGTTACGGTGAGATTGAAGATAGGTTCAAGTACGTAGGAATGCATTGCGCGATCTTAGTGCGACTTTCTTAGCAAGCTTCGCGTCTGAGTGCGACCTCAGGTACCCATATTGAGAGGGAGCGCGTGGAAGCACAGTGCCCCATGGAATTAGGAGTCCAGCTCCCAAAAGCTCCTGGCACCAGAGCAACTTCTGCTCTAGTTCGCGCCATTTTTCTCTAATGTCGCGATGGAGAAGGTGCTTCCCCTGGCTGTCGACCTCCGTGTAAAGGGAAAACATTGAGTGGTTTAGACACTCAAATATGGGACCGTCGAAGCTAGGATTCAAGGGAATGAGAGGAAACCATGGACAAGCTGCATACACCCAGCGAGTAGTGAGGGGTGAAGTGCTGTCGTCCAGAGATGCGTCATGATCGTCCCGGGGGTCCCAGACTGGCTCGTGAGGAATGTCGTCGGGAAGGGAAGATGCGTTGAGGGAGGTGTAGATCTTCCCCTCATGCACAAAGATGTTGAGTTGGCTGGGCATGGCGTTGATTGTAGACAGTATCACAGAGGTACAAACCAATGTGTTGAGAGCGAGGAAGAGTAAGCACTATCACAGAGGTACAAACCAATGTGTTAGAAGGAGGAGTAGTAGGAGTAGGACTATCACAATGGTACAAACCAATGAGTTAGAGATGATGGAGAGAGAGAGGAAGGAGACCGAC
This sequence comes from Suillus fuscotomentosus, assembly GCF_016647785.1. Classification (NCBI taxonomy): domain Eukaryota; kingdom Fungi; phylum Basidiomycota; class Agaricomycetes; order Boletales; family Suillaceae; genus Suillus; species Suillus fuscotomentosus. Next base: position 93,820 of record NW_024539568.1, read on the forward strand.
CGACCAAGCTTAAGTACCAGGCTTGACAATAAAATTGTGTAATCATTCCACAAAACCGCTGTGGCCACCAAATATCGAACTCTGGGGTAACAATAGACGGGACAAGTGGAGAGTCCACAAAGTGTTGTGTTGGTTTAGGAAATGACTACCACAACAGTACAAACTGCTGTGTTAGTTTGCAAGGGTAAGACGATACTACAACTGTACGAAACAGTTGTAGTAGCGGACTATAGGAAAGGAGTAACTTGAGACTTTGGCGAAATTTCAGATGCGCGACAAATAGTTACAAATACAATTATGTCATCATTGTAATTGTCAATTACAATGATGACATAATTGTATTTGTAACTATTTGTCGCGCATCTGAAATTTCGCCAAAGTCTCAAGTTACTCCTTTCCTATAGTCCGCTACTACAACTGTTTCGTACGTTTGTAGTAGTATTGTCCCCTTAAGTTTCCGACCTTGGTGGTTTGTACCATTGAGTTCCTCGCCCCCCGATCTCTCCGAGCCCGATAGTTTGTACTATCGAGCTCATCCTAACATTGAGCGCCCCGACCCCTCCCGCCTCATTTTAGGTGGGCGACTTAATCTCAAATCAGAATGCTGACGTAATATTATTTACAGTTGTTTGTCTCGCCATCTCAAATTTCGTCAAAGGTTCCAACTTCCAAGTTACTCCTTTACTATAGACTGCTACTACAACTGTTTCATACGGTTGTGGTAGTATTATCTTGCCCCTGATTTTTCGAGCTCGATGGTTTTGTACCGTCGAGATCATCATTCACAGATCTCTTTGAGTTCGATAGTTTGTACTATCAAGCTCACTCTCAATACACTCGTTCCAACGTCACTACTCTTTCGATGGATTCATAGCCGTTTGGATGGGCGAGCTCTGCTTGCGTGTCCACCCAGTCAACTTGACGCCCGACGATGCGGAGACATGTTCGGATTTGGATAATCCTTAAGAATACCCTCCGCTAGACCATACGTAGGTGCACACGTGAACGACCAATTGGTCACCCACTTAAGGCAAGCCTGGGTAAAGAACGATATGGCCAAGCGATCGATGTACACTTGGCTCTTCGTTTGTACTGTTGAGCTCATCGTCCATGGCCCGGGGAAGGGGTCATATATACACTGCGTAAGTATCACCCAGCACACCCATTAACTCACTGCTGAAGGGGTTATACACCGCATAGGTTTCACCCAGCGCAATTCGACAACTGCCTCGTAGGACACCATATCAAACACCATCTCTGTTTCTCTGCTCGTCTCGACTCCTCCACCGTACATACAGTGGAGGGGCATAGCAACACAAAATTCTCTCATTAGTGAGTACATTACTATCTGCACATTGCAAAAACATGACATCTTCCCCAGAATCTCGTCTACACAACCGCGACTTTCATCCACCTGAATTCCTTCTCCGAGATCGTCAATCTCTCGACTTGACGCTTGGTCAGACCAGCGAGCCATCCTTCGTTATACAAAACTTTAGGCAACCCATCGACTTGTGCCCTGGAAGTCGTCGGATTCCCGGCTGCGCGTATCCGCTTCATTGGTTTTGAGCCTTGAGGGGCGAAGATATCGTTGTCCATAAGTCTTTGGTGATCAACGATGTCCATCTCCCGCTCTACCGCTCGGCACCATGTCATATTTTTGACACGAAGAACGGTTTCAATGTCGTTTTCTACATTGCTTTCCTCCGAACTCATACCACCTTCTCCCAACGTCCTGATCAGACGTTGAAGCCACCGCCAGGCTGGGAGGTCTTCTTCGTTTTCGTCGGCCGTTTGTTTGACGAGATTGTCGACAACCGCTTCCCTACGACGATATTTCTGCGAAGTCTTCAGTACTAAAATTATCTGGAGATTGTGGGCATACATTCCTCCGACGCGTCGCTTTCAGTGTTTCGTCCTTCTTTGTAATCAACCTTTTCTCCACCTCTACGGGGGTCTCCAGTATACCCTTCGCTGTGACCTTGGGCTGCGCGGCCGTCCAGATCGTATGCAAGTGCTTGTAACGGTCTTGAAGGATTTCCCTGAAATACGCCTCTGACCTCTGGAATGGCCACTTCTCTTCATCGCACCTTTTCTGTATTTCTTCGAGGAGTACATCAATAATCTTGCTATTCCAGGGGGTTTTGGATCCATTTTTTAGATCAAAGGTAAGATTTTTTAGATCGGGACCTGGACCATCTTCGTATTCATATGAGTAGACATCCTTGCGACTCGCCGCCTCATGGACTATGAAATTGGTATCCTGAGTGATCTTGAAAACATCTTTCAACAAACGCCGCACTTCTCCCTACTTCAATGTAAGGGGAATCAAACTCGATACTATGTTGCGGCTTACCAGAAGAAAATCTCTTTCGCAGCTCAGTTCGGCAGCCTTCTCTCGCCGAATTTCTTCATCCTCTATCTTTTTCTTCTGGGGACTGCGTTTTTTGACGAGCGGGAAGTCTTTCTCGATGAGAATGCGCCTCAGCGTGGCCTCCACACCTCTTGCAATCGCATCTTCCATAGGTGAAGTGTCATGTTGTTGACGTGGTGCATCTTTCTCGAATGATTGTTCTTGATGGATTTCCTGCATGTCCGCCTAGTATCATGAGTTTACATCATATCCAACAATATACCAGACACTCACCTCTGCAGGTACTGATAAAAGGCGAGTCCTGCGTGATATTCCACGAATTCTCTTTAACTTCTTGATGGTATCAAGGCATGGGGTACCTGACGATGGCTTTGCGGATGGACGGGGGCTGTCATCCATTTCTGTATCCCTATCCGGTAATCTGTAACTCCTGGAAAACCGCTGTTCCATGTTGGCCAGCTCGCTTTCTTTTTCCGCCTGGGGCATTTTCAGCATACTCATCAGCCACGAATCAATATCCTCACCCTCAACTTATCGACTTCGGACTTCAGCCTCTGCTCCATCTCGCCGAATCTCGCTTTCTCGCATTCTAGAAACTACGTGGTTGTCATTGACCACCTTTCATGACAAGTTATTCACCTTACCTCTTCCTCTTTCTTTCTATTGAACTCTTCTTCACGCTGAGCTAGTTCTTGCTCAAAGTGTTTGCGACTATCCTCTAGAATTTTCTGCACGCTAGTTTCTACCGCCTCGCGATTCGCATGGCCGACCGCTTCATGACTTCTCATATAATCTTCAAGCTGTTGGTGCTGCTCAGCACGGCTAGCCTTGTCACTGTCATCAACGGGTGTCTGTCGTTCAAGCGTCCAAATGATTTACCTTGAATTCTTTGGTGAGTTGCGCTTCCCGCTCTCTCAGAGCTACTTCCCACTGTTTTCTGATATCTTCCATGCTGGACAAATGTGCTTGTTGTAGGTTTTGAGCTTCCTACACGGCCGTGAGCCAGATATCCGTAATGTCTAGTGAGCTTACTATGAACCATTTGCATCTCACGTCTCATGTGGTTGATCTGTTCCATTTGACTGTACACCGTTTCGCGCAGTTCCGCCGAGTAATCTACTTCCTTGATACGACGCTTATCTGATACCTGGACAGACACTGAGCTCGACATTAACCTTATACACTCGGATGTACCGTCTTGAACCTTTTCTCCTTATCGAAACTAGTTGGGGGCTGTCCGGTGGCATCATCTAGGTCCATCCGTGATGCCTCCCTCTTGTCTATCTGAGTCGTCCTTGCTAGACTGAAGTCTATATTATTTGCGGTTTGAAACGCGGCAGCATCTTCCATATCGTCTTCCATGTCGTCATCATCAAACAAGTTCGCATCATAGGATGTTTGGATGTCTTCCTGCTCCAGCCGTGGCATGTTAATAGGGTTGAGTAAGAAGAGTGTAGCGTCAACGTTAGTTTCTGGGCTCCATATGTGTTATCCCACTTATATGCAACCCTAACAATTAAATTGTGATATCATCGCATCCGCTTTTTGGGTGTTCTGTATTGTGAACGACGTTGCACAATTCTCACTTTTGAGGCTAGGCTGCGGATGTTCGGGGGCAATAGTGCCATTTTTTTACAAACAAAAAAGTCAGTTTACAAAGTCTTAAGTCTGAGATCAGGTGGGCTTACAATACTCTGCTAGATTATTGTCCGTGGTTGCTTCATTCCATGAAACAAATAAAGATGACGAATTCAGCTTGCAGAATACTCCATGCGGAGCGTGCTTTGGGGTTAGTAAAATACTATAAGATCGCCCACTCTCATCACCCACTCTCATCGCCCGCTCTCACCTCCCCAGTTATCTTCAGCGCTGGTCGCCTACAGCTAATTTCATTGGTCATTCCTTTATCTTTATCACAATGGTCAACACTCGCACGTATATCTTACCCACATCGTCGGCAAGTTATCTTAAATTTCTCCTGGTCTTTCGCTTACAGCTTAATCAGACTCTTGAATTCCATGTGCGGTGTAGGCTATATTCTGCATCGTGGAGCAGACCTCGCCAGGTTACCATGCTTACACGATGTTCTGATCGCTCGCGCAACGCGAAGCGCTTTCCTGTTCCCGAGAGCCTCTTAAATGATGCTACTGTACAACCTTACGTACACAACTGTCTTGTCACCCTTCATGAAGGGAGACGCATCTGTCAGTTCTGTATTTTTTTCAAGCGGCATTGTCATCTGAGAATCAACACCCTTCTCAGCAGCGATGGCAATGTATTCCGAGGTGATGCAGCTATTACTAGGGTTGGCACAAGCGCCGGCTCTGTTGTAAACATGCGGGGAAGGGACAATGTGCTAGCCGACTTTATCATGCACAAGTGAGCAGTTGTCACAACCCTTTAAACGAATTAACGCAGGGCAGAGACTAGGACTCAAACAACAAGATAATCACAAAGAGGATAAGGCAGCAGGTACGTCTTGGATTGCTCACTTGGAGATACAAGAGGTTTGAACTAAAGAACTACTGACTATGACAAGCTACCTATATACACATATTGAAACTGAGATCGAAACTGAGTATGAACTAACTAACCAATCAGAATAATTAAAGGTATCATACGATTCTATATATAACTATAATGTCATAACATGTGCCGCAGCCGCAGTAAGACTCTGGAACATTCCAAGAGTGTCGCGAGGCATGACGTCAACATCTTCGGCATTGTCCGATTGATCACGTGACTCTGATAATTCTACAATAGACGCAATGATAGGAACTTCTTCAACAGTAAACATATTCTTAGGAACAGGCGCTGTGACTGGGCGCTTAAAGGACTTAGAATTAAGGAATGAATAATGGTTTGTATTTGGAACTCGTGACATTACCCCCTCTCTAGGGTGAGCGTCATCGCGAATGAAACTAGGACGAATAAACTTCTTGCGCCATTCCAAAAACTCTTGGGTTTCGAACACCGATTTGTTAATTTTGCGGGGATTTAATGCCTTCGGATTTTGCCGGTGAAATTCTTGAACTTTCAACCGTGCATTCTCAAGGTTTTCCTCAGGTTCCCATGTCGCTTCTTCTATCGGATATCCTTCCCACTCTACTAGGTATTGGAGTTTTGATCTGTGCAGTCTCGAGTCTAGGACTTTTCGTACTATCCATTCGGAATCGCCTTCTGATAAGATCTCTGGCGGTGGACGATGATGTGGAAGTCTTTGGACTAAGGTCGAGGGGGAATGCGGAGTGAGTAATTCTACGTGGAATACCGGATGAATCTGATATTTTGCTGGAAGGTTCAGGCGGTAATTTACATCACCCGTCTTCTCTAGCACTTCAAACGGACCAAGTCGTTGATCGGAGAGTTTCTTATTTGGTCTTTTCTGACGGATATTTTTGGCATTGAGCCAGACCAGATCTCCTTTCTTGAATTGTGGTGCGTCTTTTACTCCTTTATCGTAGAATCTCTTCATCCGCTCATTCGCCATTCGTAGCATACTTTCTGCGTCTTCCTTCGCCTCTTTCATTACATCCACTCGTTCATCAGCTGCAGGTACTTTAGAATTGGAATTTGGTGAAAAAGTAAACTCTGGATCGTATCCGTAGAGTACTTTGAATGGACTATGACCCGTTACAGTGACAGAGTTGTTGTGAGCGAATTCTGCTATCGGAAGCCAGTCTACCCAATCGTTTTGGCGGTAAGACGTGAACATTCTCAGATATTGCTCTACTTCTTGGTTAATTCTCTCTGTTTGTCCGTCTGTCTGAGGATGATAAGCCGTTGACATGTTCCATTTTATGCCTAAGCGTTTCGACACTTGTCCCATAAATTTGGAAACAAATTGTGTCCCTCTGTCCGATATCACCTGTTTCGGAGTTCCATGGTGTTTCCATACGTTATCTAAGAAAAGTTTCGCGATTCCTCGAGCGTCAACTTCCTTTTTTGTAGGCATGATGTGCGTTTGTTTCGTGTATCGATCAACGACAACAAAAATAGAGTCGAACCCTTCGCTTTTAGGCAAATCTACTATCAAATCACAAGTGATTGATTGCCAAGGTCCCGCTGGTATTTCATTTGGTTTAAGCGGACCATGTGGTTGCGTTGGGTGAATCTTCGTTGCTCTGCATCTATCACAGCCATCTACGTAATCGTGGACATACTTCGTCATTGAAGGCCACCAATAATTTCTGGAAATCAATTCCAAGGTTTTGGCACGTCCAGGGTGTCCAGCCGGTGGAGAGTCGTGAAACAACTCCAATATCTCTCGGCGGATCTCTTTATCGTTTGGAACGTAAACCAGTCCTCGGAATAACACCAATCCATCCTCCACATTCCATTCTTCGACTCCTCTACGCAATTGTACCGGTGCTGCTTTTAGCGTTTGTAGCGCTTTAGCGACTTCGGGTTCTCGTTCTGTGCATTGCCTTATCTTTCTCAGCAATTGTTTTTCTCCTTGCACTAGAACTTGACCTCTTTTAGCAGCTTTTACAGTAAAAAACTCCGGTTTTAACAAAATACGATCAGAATTGTCGTTTTCTACCCCCCCTCTGTGGTCTTCTCTCCGAGAAAGCTTATCGGCCTTATCGTTGACTACACCAGGCTTATGTTGGAGCGTAAATTCATACTCCGCCAGGAACAAACTCCATCTAGCTTGCCTTCTTGTCAACTTTTGGCTCGTCATAAAGTACTCGAGATTCTTATGATCCGTCCAGATCTCCACATGGTGAGGTTTTCCTTGCACATAGTGCCTCCACTCCTCCAACGCTCGAATGATTGCGAGTAACTCTTTGTCATGGATGTCATAATTTCTTTCTGCATCGTTCATTGACTTAGAGTAATACGCCACGGGGTGCCATAGGTCATCTTCCATCAGTTGAGATAGAACCGCTCCAGTTGCGTAATCAGAAGCATCGGTTTCTATTTTCATTTTCTTCTCAATGTCAGGCATTACTAGGATCGGAGCTGATGTAAACCTTGACTTCAGTTCATCAAAAGCATCTTGCTGTTTCTCCGTCCAATCCCATTTGACATCTTTCCGTAGTAAATCATTCATTGGTCTAGCGATGTCTGAGAACCCGAAGATAAATCTTCTGTAGAAGTTGGCGAAGCCCATAAATGCTTGTATGTCTTTAACGCATTTGGGTACAGGCCATTTCATTACTCCTTCTACTTTCACAGGGTCCATTCGAACACCACCCTTCTCCACTATCAACCCGAGGAACTCGACTTCTGTCTGTTCGAAGCTACACTTCTCAGGCTTCAGATACAGATCGTTCTCTTTTAGTCGTTTTAGTACCTCTCGTACAACTTTTCGGTGTTGCTCCTTATTGCCATTTGTGAACACGAGGATATCATCGATATAGACAACTACGGTCTTTCCATCAATTAAATCTCTGAATATCTCGTTCATCATGGTTTGAAACGTGGCAGGGGAGTTTGTTAAACCGAAGTACATCACGGTTGGTTCATGGTGACCAAACGGCGTTTTGAAGGCCGCCTTCCACTCATCTCCTTCTTTCATGCGAATATTATTGTACCCCCATCTTACATCCATCTTGGAGTACATTGTGGCACCAGTTAAAGCATCAATCAAATCTTGAGATCTCGGTAGCGGGTATGCATTTTTAACCGTCTTCTCATTGAGCTTTCTATAGTCCATCACCGGTCTTAACTTGCCATCTTTTTTGGCCACAAAGAAGAAAGGTGCTGCCACTGGAGATTGTGAATTTCTTATACGTCCTAGTGCAGTCTCGGCTTTTAACCAATCTTTCAAAGTGTCCATCTCCTTGGGTGATAAGGGATAGGGTTTCGCATTCGGCGGAAGATCGCCATCATCTTTAAGATCTATCGCATGATCCCATTTCTTTCTTTCAGGGAAGCGCTTAGATTCTTCTTCTGAGAAAACTCCCAGGTACTCGTGAAGCCAATCGGGAACCATCTCTTCGACCGATTTCTTCACTTTTGTTGCTTCTTCTGCAACCTTCTGCTCCGTGGCAACCGAGGCTTTATACTTGATCCATTCTCCAGGATACTCTTCGTCTTCTATTTCCTCAACTGTCGCCCTCTTCATCGCCATGTCTTCTTCGTCATCCTCTTCTGTGGGAATCAGATCTGGCACTTCTATCTTTTTTTGTTCTTTTCTTTTTTCTTTATTTTTTTGTCTTTGTTCTTTTTTAGTAATACATTTAACCGGGCAACGAGAAAGTGCAAAACGTCCAGCGTTCCAATCTATTTCCGGATTGTGATATCTTAGCCAATCTATGCCAATAATAACATCATCGCTTCCTAAGTCCGTAACCATGAAGGCTGCTTGGTCTTCAACATGGTCACCGATCTTTAGACCTAATTCAGCGTAATGAGTCATTGATCCAGCGGCATTTAACGAGCCATCAATATTTTTAACCGGAATGGGCCTTAATAATTTATGGCACCGGACTTCGTTTTTCTTCACAAACTTCTCGCTAATAAATAATGTTGATGCACCGCAATCTACCAGTGCTTTCACATCTGCTTGTCGGTTCTTTCCCTTCAACGTGATCGGAATGTAAAAATGTTCAGATTTGGATTTAATATATACTTCTGATACATCCGAGAACGTAGATAGAATGGAGAAACGATTGTTCGGGTCTAAGTTCGCAGACTTTGACTTCGACCCCTCTAAAAACCCTTGCCTTCCTTGGAGCTGACCCAAGCTTTGAACCAACTCGGAATAGGATCTTCTTCTTTTGGCACTGTAGTAGCCTTCACCTGCACCTTTGGTGCGACTGCGTCTTTGCAGTTTCTAGCCATATGGCCTTCGCCTCCACAGCGGTAGCATTTGAAGGATCCAGTCCTTCCTTGAGGTTTTGGAGCACCTCGCTGTTTGTTGGCGTCGACGTCCATAGCGTCGCTTTCCCTGCTTGGACCAGGTTTGTATTCAGGGGTCCTGGGGCCTTGTTTAGGGGTCCACCAGGTCGTTTTCTTCTTATCCGCGTCCAGCTCTTCGAAGTTGCGTCCAATTTGGATCGCATGTTCCACCAGTTTCTTCATGGTGTTTTTGTCCTCGTAACGGACATGAGCGAGCTGTATCTTGACACGGTCTTGAAGTCCCAGCCTGAACTTCTGCCTCTGGTCGTAGTCGGAAAATGAAGTGTGTGCGGCCTTTTGTCTGAAAGCGGCCGCGTACTCTGGAACTGAGGAAGATCCTTGTCTAAGGGATTCCAGTTCTCTGATCGCTTTTCCTTCACGATCTTCTTGCCCCCACATGGCTTCTAAGTCTTCCAAGAATTTCTCCACGGTCAACTTTTCGTCTCCGGTCCTTCCAAGTTTGGTAATGTAAGGTTGCGCCCATTTGGCTGCAGTGCCTTTCATGAAGGAGAGCATTACTCCTATTCTTTGGCCTTCTTGGATGTTGGGCCATTGCGCCGTGTATAGCGCTACTTGGGATATCCAGACCATGAGTTCTATGGAGTCTTTTTCTCCAGTGAAGTCTTGGGGTTTGGAGTATTTGATGGAAGGGGAAGAGTTCGATGAAAGTAGGCTAGCTCCTGCAGAGCCGAATGATGGTTGTTGTGACTGTATTTTTACAGTCTCGTCTTCTTGCATTTCCAGGCGTACGCCCAGGAGTCTGTTTGCTTCTTCTAGAGCTAAATTTTTGGCTTCTAGTTCCGCTATTCTGACCCTGAAACTGTCCGCTTGGTTTGCAAGTGACATGTGAATGTAGTCAACGATTTCTTGTGGACTGGATGGTAATATCACCGTCTGTGCAGGTTGCGTAGGAGAGTTTGGTAATTCAGACATAGTGCCAGTTGTATTCTGGAACCCGATTCACTGATGTCTGTTGAAGAGCTGCTCGTAAGGGCTCTTCCGAAAGGGAATGATGGTGAAAAGAAGAAAGTTATGTAATGGAAAACTGAAGCGGTCCCCGATATCTGATCGGATCTACCACGTACTTCAGGATCGAAGGGTTCTTAAATCAACCCAACCGATGCTTCCCTAATACTAACTAAGAAGGATACGTAACTATACTCGATCGAGTGGGAAAAACTAGGGACAATGCAATCTCCGTTCTGAGGGTACAAGCCTAGGACAAGTTATCACTCTTCCAGCCGAAGCTTACAAGTGCGAGTCTCACTAGGGTATGTCGCTAAATCCTCGTAGGTCGAAAGCACGGTTTGTCGTCTAGACAGTTCCGCTATTGACTCGAAACAAATGCCTACGTGCGTATGAAGAAAGGAATAGGTAAAATGAAACTATAGTAACGTTGAGCAGGCAGGGTTTTGGGCCAGCACTCAAAGTTGCAGTGACACGCCTAATGTCGTGAACACCTCCGTATACTGGCGGCTGCGGTAAGACAGGGCCTGGTATAGGACTACTAACTACGAAAGATGATAGGTAGGAAAATGCGCTCAAATGAGCAAAGGGATGAAACAAAGGATCGCGGCGATTTAAGCCGGGCAAAAGTATAACGGTTCTGTTTCAGCTAATGGTGTGGTGACTACCAACACGACCAGGCGAAAGAGAAAGAGATGCGAGAGTGTAACGCGAGAGTCGGAGTCTCCTATAGTTCAAACCTAATGTCACAACCCTTTAAACGAATTAACGCAGGGCAGAGACTAGGACTCAAACAACAAGATAATCACAAAGAGGATAAGGCAGCAGGTACGTCTTGGATTGCTCACTTGGAGATACAAGAGGTTTGAACTAAAGAACTACTGACTATGACAAGCTACCTATATACACATATTGAAACTGAGATCGAAACTGAGTATGAACTAACTAACCAATCAGAATAATTAAAGGTATCATACGATTCTATATATAACTATAATGTCATAACATGTGCCGCAGCCGCAGTAAGACTCTGGAACATTCCAAGAGTGTCGCGAGGCATGACGTCAACATCTTCGGCATTGTCCGATTGATCACGTGACTCTGATAATTCTACAATAGACGCAATGATAGGAACTTCTTCAACAGTAAACATATTCTTAGGAACAGGCGCTGTGACTGGGCGCTTAAAGGACTTAGAATTAAGGAATGAATAATGGTTTGTATTTGGAACTCGTGACAGCAGTACCCAGTGATAATCAATCCCCACTGATTTAGAATCTATCAGCTTTATACGAAGCATTCGATATCATGGAAAACTACCACGCACTCTCACGCTCATGAAGCCCTTGAGCGCTCGTGTTAATCATCGGCTGGGTGACAGGTTCATAGTTTGATGCTAGTAGACCGGCAGTTGATAATGTTGAATAAATTTGTGGAGTCAATAAATTGTGTAAGATGAATTTCTTGAGTCACCAAATTGAGTACCGAATATCGCTACAAGCCCAAGGTTGACTAGTCACGACGATACAAATCATCGCGCCCCAGAAGTTGAATTGTGACGGTATACGGTATAGATTCAGATTTAGTCACTAAATTAAGTACTGAATATCGCTACAAGTCCAAGGTTGACTAGTCACGACAATACAAATCGTCGTGCCTCAGAAGTTGAATTGTGATCCAAGATGCAATGGGAGGATTCGGATCTGGAATTGTCAGAACTCTATTTATATAACCCGTATTACGGCCATACAGATAGATAGGACATAATATGAGCTCGTGGTAACCAAATAAGGAAATAATTTGAGTTGGTCGCAAACACCTGTCAATTGACACTTAAAAAACTTAAATGACTCCTAATATATTGCGCACTTTCTTTCTGTCGACTCCCACACCCACCATCACTCAGTGGTTTTGTACAGCTGGAGGATGGTGTCTTAGGCGATGTCACTTTATGTCACTTTATGACTATTCACCGAGCAGTTTGTACTGCTGGGATGCTACCTTTCCTGCCGTTTGTACCGGGACGACGCTACTTTCTCCCTCACTGCTTCACCAAGCCGTTTGTACTGCTGGGACGCTATCTTTTGTCTTCACTGCACAATAACAATGGCATCTTGCATTACTGAGACGCTATCTCATTGCATCTTTTACGGACTCATCAAAATACCTTTGTCGACGTAGCCAGCGACAAATCCATCGCGCACAGTTTATTCGACCGTCATGATGCACGTAAATGTAAACTGAGTAAATCGTTACAAGCTCACTTCAACTTTAGTTCGCTTCGATGGAGCGGGAGTAACATCATTCTTCCCCTCCTTCCCATCACCCAACCTCTTGGCCTTCTTCGACAACTCATCAGAGTCCTCTTCGTCTGGAAGCGCGTTGATGTGCTTGTCGAATAATGAGACCACTTCGTCAAACTCGACCTTCATCCTCTTCTCACTCATGAGGTCATACCACTCCTCTGCTAGAGGAACGAGCTTTTGGAAATAGGGGGCGAATTGTTCTCCGATGCACTGTTTCATCGAATCTCCAAGGAAAAAATAGTGCTTCACTTTGGCTTTTTGAGTGACTTCTTCCGGCGTACCATGCCATTGCTCTGGTAGCCACATCTCCATTTTGTCAGGATCACGGTCCACGACGTCCTCAAGGCAGCGCTCTTCACCCATAGGTCCCTTGAACATTATGCCAATCCAGGCAAAAACGTAAAACATCGATTCAAGGTCGTCGTGGTATGTATGCTTGATTTTGGGCATCTTTTGGGGAGTCGAATGGTCCGTGGCTAGCTTAAGCTCTTTTACCGACTTCATACCCTGCGAGTATTGATAATTTAGCTTGCCCATTGCCCTAAGGGCGCTGACGGACATAAAGGGTATGGTTCCCTGAAAAATTAGTCATTCATTGCTCACTGAACAAATAAGGCGCCTACTGTTCCACCGGCAGAATACATATCGTCCAATGTGATGCGTGCCGCGAATTCCCAGTCTATTAGCGCCCCTCGACTGCCATATTCGGTGTCTTCTATCATGGAGTTATTTAGACTGCAGTCTCTGTGCAAAACCTGGTGCTCTTCAACTGCACGCTTTTGAACTGTGACGGTTCAATCAGATATGTACTAACTAATACGACAGGCTCACTTACTTAGCACAATATCACGTAACGCTTTGACGAGCTCTTTTCTAGTTCAAAACTCGTGTAAAGGACGAGCCCGTGGTTTCAAGACGAGACAGACATGCGTGTGATAGACACCTTGGGTGCTATTATAGATCTTCTGGCGATACATTTGCGTATCGTCGACTTTGCCCGGCTCTACCTCCACGAGACAGTGTTCCACGTATTGGGGAACACCAGGGATATCCTTCAGAGCTTTCAGCATCTCCACCTCATTCAACACTACACTCTTGTCGCCTTTCACCCAATGATCCTTAATAATAAACTCCTCGCCATCTCTCCGAGCCAGGTAGCAAACGGTTCTGCGGCCCACAAGTCCTTGATTGCAGAAGATCACCTTCAGCAAGTTGTATATGTTTTCATTGACGGCGATCTGTCCTATCACATTGTCAACCTCAGCGTCTGTATTCTTGAGATCTGGCGCATCAACAAGGGGTGTGGAGTCTGCCTCAGGCTCATTTGCGAACTCGTTGGGAGACAGAAGATGGTCGGGAAGCGAATGAAACTTTGTCTGTGTGTCCAGTGTGTGAGATTGTGTCAGCACTATCTGCGCATCTAGTGAAGATAGCTTCAGGCGGGCGGCTCGACTCCTTCGCTTGGGAAGACCTTTGATGTTTCGGGCCCAAAATGCCCCGGACAACAAGCTCGTCATCTTTGGGTTGATTGTGATCGTGAGGTCAAATCCAATGCAGTCACGTCGACCAAAAACGATGCATGCCATGACGCGTTTGAAAGCATCAGGATTCTCATGTATATTGATTTCTGGGGTCACAATGCCACCCAAATGGTCATGTACATGTACACGGAGTTCGTGATAATTATTGCTGAAGGAAAGAGATAGTACGAAACGCCTCCACGGTTGCTCTCTGAAAATGAGCCATGCCTTTGTGTCAAGCGTCTTTCCGGCAGGTATTGAAGGGGTGTACGAGGTTGTGGTGAGCTCAGCGACTACCAGTATAGTGTTCCAACGCAACTCCGTGTGCTTGGATAAGCAGACATCGGGTTTTCATTGAACATGCTCGCTTTCAATGGGCACGGTAGAACTCGAACCGTACCATAGTGGAGGAAACATGCCTAACGAAGGAAATGATCGGAGGAGGGCTTTGGTGAGGTTGTTGAGGAAGAATGGGAATGTCTTCTCGATGGCCTCACCCTTCCTGGGAAGCGCTAAGGGCCATTGTTTCATGGTAGTGTCGTAGAGCGGCTTGTTGGTTGAATCTACGAGGGTATCTGTTGCGGGCAAGTTCGCGGGGTCGAACGAATTGAAGATCAAAGGTAATAGATGTCCCATATCATTAGCATCTCCTTCGCGGCGGGTTTCTTGGGTGATCAGGCGATTGAGCTCACAGGATGTCAGTTTGTCCATGGAGGAGATGTCGGATTGGATGACACCCAGTGGGTGTAACGAAGCGATTTTTAGCCCGAGTTCAGATGAGAGAAAATGTTTTGACATGGCGGTTGCTGAAACATCGCTGTTCTCAAAGCCGCCTAACAAGGCTACTGCTATCACAGGAAGATAATAGGAAGATAATATTAGCATATCCGAATGCAGCATGTTTGACCCAAACATATATTACTGTTCGGAAGATCACTCGTCTTGCATCCCAGTGTTTGAAATAAGGTAGTAAATGACTATGGAAGTACTGCAAGTACTGCAGGCGCACTAGAGAGTGAATTAAGGCGCAGTCACTGAGAGTACATATGTAATTGTCAATTTGAAAATTTCACACCATGTGACAAGCTTAGCACACATTCACTTGTCGGTCTTTCAATAACATGTGATATACCCACGGGATAATTAGACCAAGACAATTTGAAGTGTGTACTCTAACTAGTTCGGGCATTGTGATCACAAACATGGTAATGATAAGGGGATTCATCTAAGTTAAGTTACGGGTATAGTGAGAATGAATCAACTTTTCTGTAGATGTCATTGTATTAGCGTCGACTTTCGGAGTAGAATATACTGACCTTGGGAGTATGTTTCTTACTCTTTCCCGTAACCATCCCTGCTTCTTTCTGCCTAGCACGACCTGATGTATATTTCAGGTGCATCATGATCATATCGTTAACTGGCCAGAATTCGCTATAATTTTCTAGGTCGGGGAAAGCATCGACAGCCTAATAAACCATAAACCATGAGGTCATGGATAAATGAAGATCGAGTACTGACTTTGTCGCGGACAGTCTTCAGAAGGATAGGACTTTGGGAGGAGGCACACTTCGTCATATCGAGGTGCTCTTCGATGAGGTGGTGCATAGAATTCTAGAGGTGTCGATAAATAAAAGGCATACATCAGTGGGAGTGTGTTACTAACCTTAAACTTGGTGTATGCCTTTGGACTCCAATCCAAAGCCTCGCGGAGTGTGTATCCTCCACGCCCAGGACGACCGGGCTCACCAGCAGGCTTTGGAATCTTCGAGTCTTCTGATAAACTTGCAGCTGAAGTTGACGAGTCACTGTCTGATAGCGAATTGAAGGAGCCTGATGAATCCGAGGGAATGGGTGTCCGAGAACGAGAACGAGAACGAGAACGCTCGAGAGAGACTCTCTTCGGGTATGGTGAGGAAGGATGGGTATTCTTGGATGGGCGTACCGCAAGCTTGAACTCAGGCGCCAGCGTGTTCTTGGGCTGCAAATGCTCTCAGTATGAGGAGCAAGACAAAAAAAATGATGCTAACCTTTGGCAGGAGAATCTCATCAGTAATGAGCATAGTCGAATGATGAGGGCTGCCAAAAAGTTTGAGCTGGTCGGTAAGCATAGGTGGGAAGGGGTGGAGCACCAGGCTCTGGATCGTGAAAGGGAGAGACAGCTTTTGATGTGTTGCGCATGATCTGTAAGTCAATGTAAGGTGGATCAAGATGGCGATGTGAGCGGGTCAGGCTGGCGATATTAGTGGGTCAAGCTGGCGATGTGAGCGGCTGGATCTAGTAGGTTTTATGAGTTGACACATTAGAGCAACAATATTATGTTAAAACAATAAAGACCGGGATCAACGACACGAAGTTTTGAAGCAAATTACTACAAAAGTCGTAAAGATAAGTGTCGTAATTAGAATAAAAAAAATGCCAAAAGACGAAGAATCAACAAAAAGCAACAAAAAGCGAGGTTGTCTAGGAAAGGCTGACACGTCGCTCATAAAAGACGAATACAAACAGCCAGAAAGCACAAAGTCGCCATAGAATCACAAAAAGCCCCTAGTATAAAGATTGTTGAATTGAGCTAGTGAACTTGAGAACCTGACCTGAGCACACACCGATTAAGATCACCCCAGCGATGTTTTTTTATTCCTGGTCTCCATTCAGGCAGTCAACCCAACGCTTCCAGCATCAAGCCCGCCTCACAACAAGTGGGTCTGTCCATGCGCTCGCAGTATCTAATGATGGCCAAGCTCTTGCATGCGGCGGTAAATCACACACGTTCTAATTATTGGAGCGCTAATAAAATAAACAGGCACCGAGGGCATTAAAGTCTGGGATATCAAATCTCGGAAAGAACTCACATGCTCATCTCATAACTACGAGTCCTGAGGCACAGTCAGCTGCGCTGTCTGGATTACGACAAGACTGGCCATGACAGAAACCCTTTGCTATGGAACAGGGCTTGGTTACATCGTGTTTTTGTGATGTAGCCCAGTAGATGTAAGGATGTCCTGTTCATCATCGAGTTCTCGCCTAATGTCGAACAGATGCTTTTTCAGGAGACTTGCACCAGGAGGCTCGGATCGGGCTTCGAGATTACATGTCTGTCATGGGATATGTCCTCTGAAGGGAGTACTCGGATTGCAGTCGGAACAAGGGACAAGATAGTTCAGGTACTTGTTCTAAACACGAACTCGCAACTGGAGGCCGTTTTCGTGGTGCGACTGGACAACACTGTGCCAAAGTCTGTAGCATTTGCAGACGATAAAGGTGTTTATGTGTTTGGACTATATGACGGCAACTTCATCAAGCTGAAGGGGGATGACGGCACAGTAGTGAAGGAATATAGTTGCCAATCAGTGATGTGAGGATTCACCGCAAGCTGCCGAAGTATGACTGACGCTCTTCCTTCA
The DNA here is from genome assembly GCF_016647785.1 of Suillus fuscotomentosus. NCBI lineage: Eukaryota > Fungi > Basidiomycota > Agaricomycetes > Boletales > Suillaceae > Suillus > Suillus fuscotomentosus. The sequence continues at coordinate 111,236 of NW_024539568.1, forward strand.
GTGGACATGCGGCAATCAACCAGAAGAGGGGTGTGTTCGTGGTAGACAACGCAACCGACGGGTTTACATTGTACTGACTTCTCGGTGATGAGGAGCCAGTTCGAACTTTCATCACCGCTCCTCCCAGTGTATCAGTCCCAAAGCAGGTGGCATTCGGTGCCGAAGGGAGGTTGGTGGTAGGTGGGAGTGACAATGGTTTGGTATATATATTCGAGAGGAAAACGGGGAAGTTACTGGAGAGTCTTCATCACTCCAATGCCGGCCTGGTGCAGACAATAGCCGTAGGTGTTGACTTGATTCGGAGATGTGGTGCTGATTGTATTTCAGACACGTGATATTAACGGGCGCTGCATAGTCACCAGTGCATTGCAAGCACTAAGGCATAAGGCTACAGTCAATTTATGGGTCTACGACTATGGCATGAAAAAGGAAACCATCACCTCGAAAGAATCCTGGTCTCTGTCGTGTGCACTAACGCGCATTTTCACAATCTTGATTCACGCAAGTGCCCTATTGGTGACCTTATGTTTCTTGATGAACTATGTGAACTATGTTAGTCATCATTAACTTGGCAATATAATTCACTAACTTATGTCTCCAGGACACGATGGCGCTGTCAGCAGACCTTGGCCAGCGCATGAGACATACACGGGTGTTCTTCGCTAATAATCTTGAAGCGAGTGTGCGCGAAGCGGTGTTGGACAAAGTACCGCATGCACAAGAAAAAAACCACGAAAAGAGCGATATCCTGATGCTGCGCGAATTGGCAGAAAGGCTTATGGAGGCCATTCGAGAGGCAGAAGGAGATGTAGGTGAAGAAAGCGCCATTGGTGAAAAAGACGAGATCACTGCTGAAGCCGAGAGGGTATTTTATGAGGCGCTGAGGGTACGATGGGTTGATACTAGGGAAGATAGTTCAGGGGGGAAAGATGTTATTCTCATATAATGATAGACATACTGTTAACTTACAAAAAAAAAAGTATCACCCAGCACACCCATTAACTCACTGCTGAAGGGGTTATACACCGCATAGGTTTCACCCAGCGCAATTCGACAACTGCCTCGTAGGACACCATATCAAACACCATCTCTGTTTCTCTGCTCGTCTCGACTCCTCCACCGTACATACAGCGGAGGGGCATAGCAACACAAAATTCTCTCATTAGTGAGTACATTACTATCTGCACATTGCAAAAACATGACATCTTCCCCAGAATCTCGTCTACACAACCGCGACTTTCATCCACCTGAATTCCTTCTCCGAGATCGTCAATCTCTCGACTTGACGCTTGGTCAGACCAGCGAGCCATCCTTCGTTATACAAAACTACTTTCGTCACTCTGAGCCCGATAGTTTGTACTGTTGAGCTTACCGTTCCTCATCGACATTTGCGAACATGGAATTTTCCCGACGATACGACCGGATTGCGTGACCACTCGGGCACTTGGAATTCCATTGCACTTGTCTCATCAGATCTATATTACGGTATGTATTGTTCCATTGTCCCTTGTCATGCATCCGAATAGTGTCCATATAGGCAATCACCTTGTACTTCGTCGTTGGCATTTGTCTCCGATGCCTTGTTTGTGAGTTGCTTCATTCTTTCCTTGTTTTTTTTTTCATTTAAGTCCCGCTATGCCAGGATCTACTTCCAATCACCCAATTACCAACCTCCCTCAATTCTCCATGCCCGTAGCCCGTGCAACACTCAAACGATGCCTTTGCGAGGAGTGCATTGAGAAAGGCGGATATGACGAGAAAGGCGCACCAACAGGAGTGCTCATGGCCGAACACTTAATCGTGTCTCATATCTTGCGTGTACAAGCGGAACGCGCCGCAGGTAACAGTGTGATTATTGACGTAGATTTTTCTGCCACTGACCTTGCCGCATGCACCTTTGCAGACAACACGTCATCAGTCGCCGTCATCGCCGACGATCTTCGTCGCTTGACCCTTGATACGGATGTACCGGTCAATATTTCTCCGAGCTCGACAGTTTGTACTGTCGAGCTCAAACCTGACACAGTACCTGTCTCGAAAAAGGGATGCAATCGACGCACCGCGAAGGCGTTGGTTGTCCTTGACAACATCAAGTTTCGGATCCAGCAATGCTTTCACTTGTTGCTGCATTCTTGTCGCATTGATCACATTGGTCGCGAACTACATTTACTCCGTAAAGCCATGCAAAATGTCATTCGGCAGACCGATATCGTGATTGCACAAAAGAAGGCGATCGAATCGCAGATAGACATATTGGCAACCCAGTGCAGCAGTCACGAGCCATCCGATGATACACCCGTCGAGATCAATACCGGTAAGTGAGCATGCGGATCATCATGACAGTTCTTTGCTTATCGTTCAGTAGATACCCTTCCGCAAGATCCAGTGAACGAGTTAGATGAAATCACTCAAATCGTTCTCTTCCTTGGCGTCGCATGCAGAGTTATCATAGGGGTCAGCAGGAGTAGTTGTGATCTAATCATGAAGATCATTTCCGTCATACTATTTCTCGCATTCCGGAGACCAGATAACAGCCTCAACTCCTCCCAGACAAATATCCTAAAGCAGATCCCAATGACCTCAGAAAGCGCCAAGGCCAGATTCCATCTCAAGGGAAAGATTGTCCCGTATGCTGTGTGCAGTTGCCATTGCACCTATCCACCAACTTATGCACCAGGCTCGATGACTCCAGTATATCCTGAACGGTGCACTCATCGTCCCATGCTCACGACCGAATGTGGCGAGGCTTTGCTTGTTGGTGCTGATGGAAATTTCCGACCCAGGAGGACCTTCATGTACCACGATTTCAAGGATTATCTGTTCGGTCTTCTCTCTCGTAGAGATATCGAGGCCGTGATGGATCAGGCATGCGACAATCTGATGGACTCCATCGATTCCCCCCATCCGTCCTTCATCAAAACCCCCTTTGAAGCTCAATTTCTCCGCCAGTTCGATGGTCCTCAGCCGGGTTCACTTTTTGTTGATAGAGGAGAGGAGGGACGCTATGTCTTCGCTCTCCATGTGGATTTTTTCAATCCGGAAGGTCTGAATATCCACAGCGCCAGTACATCATGCGGAATCATCTCTATGGCATGCTTAAATTTACCGGTGGATATCAGATACAAGCCGGAGAATATGTATGTTGCGGGTATCATCCCAGGTCCGAAGCAGCCGTCACTGGAGAACCTCAACCACTACATCCGACCCCTCATCAATGATTTGGTAGATGCATGGCAGCGCGGTATCAAGTTCTCTAAAACGGCTTGTTACCCCCATGGCCGGCTTACTCATAGCGCCATCGCCCCTGTTGTCTGTGACCTCTCCGCCGCTCGTCATATTGCTTCTATGGCTGGAGTTGGCAGTCACTTCTATTGCAGTGCGTGCAATTGTTATCATAAGTCTACCTGTGGAAGAGTCGACTTCGAGAAGTGGGAACCTCGCAACAAAGTAACATTGCGAGAATATGCTGAGCAGTGGAGAGACGCTGCTACATCCTCTGAACATGAAAGACTGTTCAAGGCTCATGGCGTGCGCTATTCCGAACTCTGGCGCTTACCATACTGGGACCCCTCCCGGCAACTTGTCATTGATCTGATGCACTGCATATTGGAAGGCTTGGCCCAACACCACACCCGACATCTTCTCGGTTTAACCTCAGAGTCGACCACATCGACATCGCCCTCCCCGGCATTTGCGTGTGACATTGGCGAAATACCTCCCGGGACAATGACAGCCAAAGAGGTAACACAGATATCCGTGATTCGCACCCTCCTCGCATCTCACATAGGTTCTGGCGACGATAATCAACTGGAGGAACACTTTGACAAGCTAAAAAGCACTCTGTCTCATAAAAATTCCGGACCGTTGAGATTTGCCTGCAATTCTTTACATTGTATGCCCCAGAAAGTTGGCAGAACGCTGAAGATTGACTACGTCAAGGCTCTTGTTGATTGGGTAAGCTCTTCGCTGTGATGTTTCTTGCCATCAATTTCTCTAACACGCACTTCACAGCGTCGCGGACAACCTCTAGCGGCCCCTCGAAAAGTTCGTTTGTTCAAGACAGCAGAAGTACTTGATCGAATCCGTAACGTCATCCGTGATACGACCACCCCCACTTGGCTTGGTTCCGTCCCCAAGAATTTTGGCGAGGCATCTGCTGGGACAATTAAGGCTGATGAGTGGCGATCCCTTATCACGATCTATCTTCCCATCGCCCTCATGAGCTTGTGGGGAGCTGGTACATCGCATTCTTCTGACGAAATTGCTGTTCGCCTCAAAACTATCCTCGATCACACTATGGAATTAGTCGGTGCAGTGTATCTTGCTTGTGCACGAACAATGACACCGAGAAGGGCTCAAGCCTATTGCTCGCATATCGCTGCTTATGTCGGAAAGTTGCAGACAATTCATCCCACCTTCTCAGTGCGACCGAATCACCATGCATCGTTCCATATATATGATTATCTGCTCCTATTCGGGCCTGCTCACTCGTGGTGGTCTTTTCCTTTCGAACGTTTAATTGGAATTATACAATGCATTCCTATCAATCACAAATCTGGTACGTCCTTTCAAAGCACGAACGAGAAAGTTAGACTTAATCCTGTTAGGGGAGCTTGAAAATACAATGCTTCTTTCCTATATCAAAGCTGCAAGACTTCGCCGTTGGCTCACCTGACCAGACTGTCCGCCTGCTATTCAAGAGTGTGGGGTCCTGTTTGATCGAGTATTCAATAAGAGCGCTACGAGTTCTATCCATGAGCTTGCCGAAGATCCTATGAATGATGCCATCAAGGTTGCCGACTGTGCAGCAACTAGTGCGGTGCCTGAAGACCTGTATACCCTCATCAGACGACGAACGGCGGTATTACGCGCTACACTCAAGTTCGACGGTGTGATCTACAGTAAGGCGTCTACACACTTGGGCAACAGCCAGATTTTCTTCTATCCTCGCGGAGATCAGTCGTTAACCCCTGTCGCCGCCAGTATCAAATACATTTACAGTATGCTGACAGGAGAGTTATTGTTTGCTGTACAGCGACATATCCCGCTAGATCACCATACCGTCGATCCCTTCTCAATGTACCCTTATTTTCTGGCGAAATTGTACTCGACAGACTTCGAAACCCGCCTTGAAAATGCCAAGGTGTCATGGGTTGTTAGTCACTTTGCGCGATGGAGGGTTTCTGACCGTCACGCTGTGATTCTATCCTTATCTCACGACTGAAACTACCTAGCAATATCTATAACTCTCCTGACTCAATTGTTATAGCTTTCAATATGAATATATTTATTTAATCTCTTGCATTTTTACAGGCGTGTGAGCGGGCAATGGGCAGGCGATGGGCGGGCGATGATCGGGCGATATATTTAATCTGAAGACAAAACTTGAAGTTTCGTCATCGCATTTTGTTGCCGCCGTGAACTTGATATTTTCGGCAGGGTCTAATTGTTTGATACAACTTAACATAGTGACCATGGACCAAACTTCAAGTAATTGTCCCAAGTTGAACGTCATAATAAAACTTTAAATTCAAGCACACGCTCAAAATCTGACAATATTTCTTATTTTCGGTGACATATGGTCAGTGCCAAAATAGCTGCCAAAGCTTTATATTTTGGATTTTGCACAAAACACTGCCAAAATTTGAAGTTATGTGCCCATATATATGTTAGTTTAAATTTCAAAAATGTTCTTTGCATTCCGGATAACATTAAAACCTATCTTAAATATTGCGGACACCGTAGTGTTTGACAGTATCTGTGTCTGTCCCCATTACCTAAAGCGGCACGACCTGCTACAATTCAGACTCCGTGCTTCGCTTGCCAAATTTCTCCGAGATCGACCAGCAGCCAGGCTGGTCACGAGCCTAGTGAAAAAGGTCCTTGACATCAAAGGGTGGCGTGGGGAGCTCGAGAGTGGTTCTCTCCATGGAACAAGTGTTGGATGGGATGCAGGGGTCGGTTGACGATGAAGAGCGATAGTACCAAGTTGATAGTAATTTCGTCAATGTTCCTTGCCTTTCCAAGGATGAGTATCAATTCTTAAAGATACCTCATTATCTCTGCGCAGCAGTTGCAGAGTCACCGGCGGCCTACTAATGGCAAATGCGAATCGCAGGTACTACATATAAAGGAGCAACGAGTAAGTGAGAGTAAAATGACATGGGATATCGACCGAGTACTAAGTATATAAGTGCTGAGGGAATAGAGACGGAGATGATAGCTCTGGTGCAGAAGAGGCCTGAGATTATTGCACTGAGATCTATTGAAATAAATGTCATTTCTGAATACCGACGATTTCACGACAGCGCACCAACATTACTCATACATCCACCACTGAAACAGAGAGTTCCGCATCCTGTTGTTCCTTCTTCGACACGGAATTTTCGTCTCCGCTTCCTCCTTTCATGGACGGTGCGAGGTTTGCTACAGGTCCATTGAACCAATGGACGCCTCCATACACCGGGCAATAATACCAGGAAATCGCAAGGGCCATGTACCCTCCAAGGACCACAGCTGTATAGTTCATCTCTTGTGCAGTCGTTTGCGGGGTCGAAGGAAAGAAGAAAACAAAGATCATGAAGACCATCGACGACACAGCTATCGCTGCGATTGGAAAGCTCTGCACGGACATATTAGTGCAGGAATAGTAAACGCATCCCTGTAGATCAACTCGCCAATTTCCCAAGATAAAATGGGCCGGGTTTGAAATCGTTCTTGAACGCAAAGCGCGTTGTGATTGGCGTTATGTATGAGACATACGATGCAGTGATACCGATAGTGAACACCGCATTGATGGCCTCGGTGCTCACAAACGCAAGAAGCCCAATCACCAGTACAAAGACAGCGTCAAACCAAACCGTATTAACTGGTGTTTGCGTGTAGCTATTGATCCGGTACAAATATCTTGAGAATGGGAGGGCCCCATCACGAGAAAATGCAAATGTCTGGCGAGAGCCGACCAGGAGGGAGTTCGATGCCACTATGTACCTGCTTTGTGATTAGGTTATGTGTGTCACGCGCTGCTAAAACGTACAACGTTGAAATAATGAGACACCACAAAGCTAACGCCCCCCTCTGCCCAAGCGAAGTGTATAAGATTTGTGCCATAGGCTGGCCGATAGGACCATTTAAGATACTTTCAAGGTTGGTACCCATGCAAAAGGCAAGGGAAACGTTTATTCCTATATAAGAAATAGTATCAAGATCGGAGTGACATGTCGTTCCACATACCCCAACCAAGAACGACCGACACTGCAATAGAACTGATCTACCTGGGGTGAACACAATGATTGGTCATTTTCTGATGTGACTCACGATTGCCCATGGTATTGCAGTAGCAGCGTTTGAGGCCTCCTCGCTCATATGGACGCTGGCATCATAACCGCCTGGTAATCAAAGGTGGTCATGAATAGACAATCCGGGAGAAGAGGGTCTAACCTATTGAATAAAGAGGCGCCATGAAACTCAAGATGAACGCGAATCCAGAAGGCCAGCCAGCCACTGTCACTGAACGTGAGCTGCGATTGTAATTGGAAGCGGATACATACAGTTTGTGAAATTTCCTAGCGCAAAACTTGCACTGTTTCGGTATTCGCGTGGCGTCGCGATTGGAAGCGCAATAATGACTATGAAGCAAAGGCTGCCGGAGGACTTGAAGCATTGGACATGGATAAATATACAACACCTACCACAGATTCACAAAGGTGTATAGTCTCTGCAATCTTGCCAAGACTTTGGTACCGAGGCTCACGAGGACAGCATGTGACAAGACCAAAGCTGCGTATATACCGCTGTGGCAATCGTTATGAGATATAGTGATTGGAAGAAGGTGGACTGACTAGAGCTGCTCGTTGGTAGTGACATATGCCTGGTCTGTGGCAATACTAATCGCTGCCGCGATCTGAATTGCGCAAGCCCAGTTTACGGAAGCTAGCCCCACGCTATCAGAGGCAAATTGTTGAAAGAATGAAAATTGACTCACCGACTCCAGTGATAGTCTGTATGGTATTTGAGTCTGTAGATGTCAAGACGGGATGCACATCATGTCGAAATGCAAGACTTACAGCCAACTATCCACGAGAGAAAATTCCGGCACCGTGGAGAAGCAAGTGAATAAGTCCAATAATATAACTAGATTTTCATAATGAGCAGATGTGAAACAATAACGACATCAAGTACATACACCTCCAGAAGTAGGCGCTGCTGATGCGAGCTCCGCCATTGCCAGCCCGATGCACATGATAAAGGGACCAGCAATTGCCCACTGCAGGGAAAAACGTTGCAAAACAATGATCCCTACATATGATGAGAACTTACCCCCCAAACCATAGCGACAGGTCCGCCATTTGGTATGGCATAGAAGAGCACAGAGCTAAATAGATTTTGATCAGTCAATTGGCTGGAGTCATATTAGCAACTTACGCTATACCAGGGAGCACTCCTGTATAGCTGAATGCAAGTCCAGACACCTGTACAACTGTTGGATTGTGTCGTAGTGACGATAGCCTGATATCAAGCCCACCTCTAGCGGGGTGAATTCCCTACGAAACTCTTGCTTGTATCCTAGCTTAGCTAGAACAACTTCATCCGCGCCTAGTTGTAGGTGCTGCTTCGAAGTTGCAGGAGCTCTGGCAGCCATAACGTATCACTGCGGGGCTCAGCGAATGGGCAAGCTGAACCAGGTCCACATCACGTAACATAGCGCGCACTAAAAGAGATGAAGAGAACACATGGGACAAATCAAAGATAGAGCCGGCCGAATTAGGACCCGCATTATGACCGAGCAACTCTATAAAACCTAGTCTGCGATCCAAACGGAAATTGACCAAATGTTTATCTCAACTTACGGTCCGGACGTTTCTCCTTGGTGGAACATACGGACTCGCCGGCGAAGAGGATAGGGAACTGGCATGTCCATCTGGACATGAGCCCCACAGCTTTCAAGTTGGTACCGACCAGAATAAGTACACCTTCAAGTTGCGTTGAAGTTTGTTTTGTTCGTTCCGAGTCCGATCACGTAACTTTTCAGTGTACGTTATTACGTCGGCAACGGCCGCTCAAGCCTCGAGGTATATTTCCCCAGATCCTCTTCCAAAGTTCCAGGGTACAGATCTTGCCCGCCTAATATTAGCTAGCTGAGTCCACAACGCACTTGTCAGTCGCGATATGAGTAACCCTCCATTGAAATCAGGAAGCGATCTTTATCCAGAGACTTCTGCTAACAGCAGGTTTGTTTAATTATTCAAGAGGAGGCCGCATCTCCAGCCTAGTATTATCTCAACTTACGTTTTTGTACTCCAGACAAGCTCAATCTACACCTATATCCGTTGCATCCGGTAGCTGTACCATATTGAAGAATCACTTGAACCAAAAGGCCACTGTCCATGATGCTACCGATGACGAGTGTAGCTCTGACTCGGAAGGGACCGTCCAAAGTCCCAGCCATCACGAGCGCCATAAGCGCGTACGCCTCCAGGATATCTTATCTCAAGGTGATGATCGTGGCGAGGATTTCGAATCGCCGTCAAAGAGGGCGAAGGTATTGACCACAACAGTACGTTCACAACATCATTTGAACATTATCTTGAAGACCGAGCTTATATTTCAAAGTGGACATCCACTGACCCTCCTGATGTTTTAAACTATTTTAATGAACGCATGCTCGAACTTTCATACGTCACTCGCCGGGCTTTTGCTGCGAGAATCCGATACGCACGCCTTCGTAGCCACGAACTTGACCTGATGAAGTCCATCGTCGAGTATGAAAACGAGCAGTCCAAAATACAGGTAAATGCAATTGATCTGCAGATCAACTCCCTCAAAGACACGCTTCGCGATGCAGGGGTGGACATGGAGAGCAAAGAGTGTAGGTTATCCAAGGACAACATCAGGATGTTCTCAGGTGATGACGATGACGATGAGGCAAGTTGGCAAGAAGATGACTCTTGCGACGTTACATTTTCATTTGGAAGTTCTGGATCTGGCTCAGATTACGCGTCAGATGAATCGCATGATGATTGACTTCGCTATCGATATCTATCCGCTGTCTATGTCTGCGCATGCGTCGATCAAAAAGAATGCCGTGCCAAATATCATGATCCTTATCATCAAATGCATCTGCGATATTCCTTGTCAGTCGCTAAATCATGAGGAATAGCTACATAAAAGTGGTCCGACACCACTCAGCTCCACAGACTAGTCGTCATAATCTCTTTCACCTATCCTAGTTGATCACTAGTGAACCACTGACGTGGTACCGATGCGTGGCAGCTCAAACAACCCAGAATAATTATACAATACACCGTCGTACAACATGTTTCATGACAACCAAACACGAGCGCGATCCCGTCGGTTTGAACTCAAGACAAGTTTTGCATCGCGCGTCTCCATCATGTCAGGTCGTCAAAAAGCATCCGGTCTTGTGCGTATCTCAAAAGGTTCAAATGATAAAGTGATTGGTGAGAGATTGGGATGAGAGGCCTGGGATTCGAGCGAGCATTCTGTAATTACAAGAATGGTCGATGGCTGCTGGCAACAATGGCCGTGATCAAATAGATACGCTCCTGCAGGTTCTGCTAAAAATTCTGCCATTTGACAGCAAGAACAATTCTGCCAAATCGATCAGAATTGTGCCCATAAGCGTACAGAGAATATAAAAGCTGGTCGCTGTCCCCCAGTGGTCCCGCGTTCTCAGAGATATCATTCGAGATCCCCTCCAGAAGATTCCATATCACCTCGCACAAAAAATGCGTTTCTCCCTCCTCGCCGTTGTTGTTGCTCTGACAGTATCTATGTCTGTCAGTGCACAGTGTAGCCCCAAAGGAGGACTTTGCGGAGAAACACCATGCTGCAGTGGATATGTCTGTGAAAGTATAGATGGCGTGAGTATGAGCAGGTCACTGTGCAACCAGGATTCAACCGTATGATTGACCTGCGCGCCTTAGAGTGGAGTGAATTTGACCTGCGTAGGCCAAGCGTAGGCTGAAAATAAAGCTGGCAGCCCGAGCGGCACGTCGCAACAGTGAGTTATGCTTCGGCTTTCGCTTTGGTATCATGGCTGATGGTGCAACACCTAGTTTGGAGTCGATTGGTACAATTGTTTTTTTCGTACTGCTCGAGTAATGTGTATGTTTGAACTTATCTGGAAATGGCCGACCGTGCCTAGCCTTTCTCGTTGTCAACTAAGCTCGAGTTCGAGAGGCTGTCGAAACGAGCGATCATTGCTGTAGAAGATTAATATTGAGAGGCCACACGAAGATGGAACGCACTGCGCAACTTGAATCTACTCGTCTAGCGTTGGCCTCGAAGGCTAGCTCATGAATTTTTCTCGATGTGTGCAATTGAGCCAACGAGAGGCCACTTTTTTGCCGATTGAGATTCATGACGGACGTATTAGGTTCCGGTATGTGGCAGCTAGTCGAAGCCCAAAGGCGGAAGAGAATTAACCGGACCTAGTTTTCACACGCAGATGCAATTCTATAGATGATACCTAACTTACCACGACTACTGAGTCTTTTCAAAACCATGGTACTGTGTTCACTTCACGTCCTCACACTAAACTATACCCATGAAAAAGTTGTCAAGAAGCTCGTAATAAAACTCCATGTAGTAAAGAAGCCGGACGAGTCGCTCGAATCCCCAGGCCCCGCATTCATTGTTCCGAGTCACACCCACCCACTATTAGTGATGACGAGACGATACGCCTCTTTCTGAGGCCGAATAACTGTTCAGCGACGAAGAGGACCAACTACAAGCTGAAGATGGTATCCTTGAAGAAGATGAAGATCACCAGGTATACAATGAGTTCGGCGTGGATTCGGCTGCTACTGGAATATGAATTTGGTGGTATATTGACTAACATCTTACCTGGTTTTTGCTAAAATGGATGTTTTAGGTGCCGAACTTACGTTCGTTTATGGCCGCCTTACAGTGCCGCATAGGACGTAGATTCATGATTCATCGGAGAGCTCAAAGTACCATGCTTTGTTCGTGCAAACTGAGCCTACCGGCTGCTCATGTGGAACGCTACGTCAAACGCGAGAGCACTTATTACGTGGATGTTCGCTATTCACATGCCAATGCATCCACTTGCGTGCAGTATCACCACATCAACATACTGCACAAGACCTTAGGTATGGAGAAGGAGACAGAGGCGCAAGCAAAACTCATTCATGAGCCTGACGCTTTCAAGGAGGTTGCCATACTATGACATCCGTCATGTTGACAACCCTTGGAGCTATGCGGAGATGGCTTCGAAACGTCGAGTGCTTATGGACCCAGTTGACGGCTGGTTGGAAACTCGAATGTTCAGTAGACAGTAGTTCGACCCCAAGTTGGCGATGGACCTTGGCTGGCAATCTGTTGGCATTACAGATAGGTGCCATCTGTTTGAAGGCACAATCACGCAAGAAGAATTCCAAATAACAACATTTAGCTCATAAAAGCCAACCGTCTTCTTCGGAATTACCTGATTTCTTATCACAAGAGTCACAAATAATGCGTTTCGCCTCTGTATTTGTCCTCGCCGTCGTTGCTGCTTTAGCCTCATCATCTGTCTCTGCCATACCCCCTCAGGTTGACGAGGCTGGCGCCACTCAATGTCTAAACTTTTGCAACACTGATGTAGATTGCCAACACACCGGCTGCTCCCATCGGACTTGCGTGAGTATCAGTAGTTTTCGTGGTTCTGATAGCCTGACTCACTTGCATGGCAGGTCCTCAGTTGGTTCTGCGCAGTGAGTCGTGTTTCTGCCCTCGCATCCATGCAGTATGACCATTGGCACTGACGTGCGAGTGATTAGTGATTTGTAGATTTGATCAATGGATAACGACCGCATTCATATCCCCCCCTGGTCGCTACAAAATTCAAAATAAGACTGACGTTATTCTGTAACATGCCCTAATAGTGGGGGTGCGCCTCACACTAGGGCATTCGTGAACCTAGAGATGCGATGGAACACTGGGGGCCCCCCTAGACTAGATTGAATTGTCCTTCATAGAGTACGACTATTTATAAGACAGAAACTGGAATTTTAAAAAAAAACATGCCCTAAAACATTCCTGGGTCATCACAACAGTAGGACCAGGGCTGTTTGCTCCTATATATTAGATGATAAACCTCTTGATGATGTCTTCGGAGCCATGCATGTCCATCCAGTGAATAGTGCTTGACTGATTTATGATTACTGTACAGCAAAGCAGCTGTACAGCCTGCCGCAGCCTTGCTTGAAGGCAGCCGCTAGATTCCCACGTTGCACCAAACACGGTTTGACGGTCAGGTCTTATGTACTATTAGGCCAATTTCTACATTTACTTTGATCTGCCTGATATGCCCTCTCAATCAGCACTCTCAGCAGACGAAAAGTCTAAAGTAAAATCCACTTTAGACAATTCCACGCAAAAGATACTCACCGCTACTGCTGCTCGTATCTACTTTGCACATCGGGCCATCAGTAAACCGGTGAGTTCTTGCTGGGGATTATGCTGATTATGGTGCTTTTACATGGTCATATATTAGAGGTACTCAGAGTAAAAATTTAAACGTCGCTAATCGTCGCTAATCGTCGCTAAAGTCGCTAAATGTCGCTAACTCTCGGTTAGAGATGGACAAAACTCGAGCAGTAAGACTCGGCATATGCATCGGCACGATGTCGGACATTCAAACGACACTTAGTGAAACGAAAGTAGCATAGGCAAAGTAGATAAGATTTCAAGAAAAAAAATACTAAGTCGATATCTACATGTAACAGTGAGGGTACGTGCTGTAAAGTAAAAAATCTACTGCTGCGTGCATCAATAAAATTGGAACGATCCTCGTCAACTGGAGGAGGATGGCACAAGGTGGTATGAGACGCCCGAAGACGCGGAAGGTGTTTGAGGAGTTTCGGAGGGAGTGCCTGGCGTGATAGAAGCGCTTGGCGGTTCTGTGAGGAGGTGCGCTGCGCGCGAGTTGAGTGCTGCGTGAGGGAGTGCTTGGCGTGTTGGAAGCGCTTAGGGGTTCGGTGAGGGAGTAGGGCAGCGTGAAACGCCTGGAGACGCGGAGGGCGTTTGAGAAGGAGTTTCGGAGGGCGGCGGTTGAGAAGGAGTTTCGGAGGGTGTTTGAGAAGGAGTTTCGGAGGGTGTTTGAGAAGGAGTTTCGGAGGGCGGCGGTTGAGAAGGAGTTTGGGAGGGCGGTTGAGAAGGAGTTTCGGAGGGAGTACCTGGCGCGATAGAAGCGCTTGGAGGCTCGGTTAGGGAGGTAGGCAGCGTGAAACGCCTGGAGACGCTGAGGGCGTTTGAGAAGGAGTTTCGGAGGACGGTTGAGAAGGAGTTTGTACGTACCTAGCATGTTAGAAGCCCTTGGCGGTTCGCTGAGGGAGGTGGGCTGCGCGCGAGCGTCGTTGAGTGCTGAGTGAGGGGGTGTGATGATCACGAGGTACATGAGCACAGCAAGCTGAAACACCGGAATTTGCCGAAATTTTCAAACTCCGCCGCAAAGTGCGTCACATATGCCAGGGATAGACAGGAGTTTTGATCCCCTGATTCCCAACATGCCTCGTCAGTCAAAGCGTGCACAAATGCTGCATGACATCGATGTATCTGCACTTGCAGTAGCCACAGCCCGATACCAACATCTTCTGGAGGACGACGAGTCTACTACAGACTCTGCCTCGAGTCTCGACTCTTTCGATCTTACCCGTGACTCAGACCTTGACCTTTTCATGAGCATCATGTTAACCCCTCCATCTCCTCTTTCTCCAGTTTTATCTGGCTTCTCCAGTTCTTCCTCCGACTCTTTCTCTGATGACTCATCTGATGATGACATCAACCATACCACTGCTCACTACGACCGTCTTCAAGATTCCATTGCAAGTCTTCGGGATGAGGTAGAGAGGGCACGTGTGCTCCATAGACCCAGTGAGCCTATCCCACGAGCCTCACAGCTGCACCTCCTTGTCCATTTTGGGGAACATCGCCCTCATCTATTTCGTCGTAAACTACGTGTCGACCCCGAAATTTTCGATGACATCCTCAATCTCATTTCTGGCCACCCCATTTTTCATAACAATTCCAACAACCTCCAGCTTCCTATCTCTATTCAACTTGCTATTTTTCTCAACCGTGTCGGCCACTATGGTAATTCTGCCACTCTCCAGGATGTATCTGAATGGGCTGGTATTAGTGTTGGGTCTGTGGTTAACTGCACCAATCGTATAATGGTTGCACTGCTTGACCAGCATGATGCCTTCATGGGTTTTCCCCCACCTGATTCACAGGACTTTGAGCTTGCTCGGCAATATACTGCACGGGTGACCACTTGCCCTGAGTGGCAGAATGGAGTCCTAGCTGTTGATGGGACATCAATTGACCTGTATGAGACACCTGGATTTTATCACCAGTCTTTTTATGACAGGAAATCCAAATATTCCCTGGGCTGTCAGGTATGTTTTTTTTTTTTTTAATTTCATGGTTTAAAATTAAAATAAATTCAAGGCAGTCATTATGCCCCACAATCTTCTCATAGTTGATTATTCTCTTGGTCACCCTGGAAGCATCCATGATGCATACGCATTCAGATCTACTCGTATCTATCAAGAACATGACACACTTCTTCCAGCTGGCCACTGGGTCTGGGCAGACAGTGCTTATCCACTGGACACCTGGTGCATTGCCCCTTTCAAGAAGCCCCGCAATGGACGGCTGACAGCAAATCAGAGGACATTCAATTATCACCTTTCTACAGTTTGTCCCTTTATTTTTCCATTTTTTTCTGATTTAAATTTGATTTATCTAGGTCCGTGTACGAGTGGAGCATGCATTTGCTGCATTGAAAGGGCGGTTTCAATCTCTTCGAGATCTCCGACAGAATATCAATTCAGCAGATGACTTACGGACAGCAGTCCATTGGATTCAGTGTTGTCTGATCCTACACAACATGATCATACGGTTTGAAGAAGAACATGCTCTGACAGAGGACCAGGGATCAGTCAAGTGGTCTTGTCAAGAGGCTAGAAACTTTATGTCTCAAGAGGCAGCTGAAGGACCAGATGGTAATGACCAAGTAGGTGATAGGTTATATGAAGGGACTCCAGGTCATGCTCGTCGTGAGAGGTTGATGGATCTCTTGTTTGACAGCCCTCACTCAAAGGCACAACGTAGACAGGGATAGCAGTTGTAGTTACAAATTTCCACTTGAATATGTTTTCTTGGCTCTGAAGGTGTGATGCTTGACATATGTTTTCTTGGATAAGTAATGTTTGATAACCTGAGGAGATGTTAGATGGTACATATAACTAGTACACTTGCTAGGATAAGCACCACAATATTAAGCAAGTGAAGAGACTGACCATCACAGCTGCTTAGGTTTGAAATCAGCTTTCTTTGCGTTGCAAAGAAAGCTAATAAACCTAGAGCACTGTGATGGTCAGTCTCTTCACTTGCTTAATATTGTGGTGCTTATCCTAGCAAGTGTACTAGTTATATGTACCATCTAACATCTCCTCAGGTTATCAAACATTACTTATCCAAGAAAACATATGTCAAGCATCACACCTTCAAAGCCAAGAGGAAACACCATCATGGTCCATTGAAAACTGGTAGTACATGAACTATCAACATAACATGAACAGGACTAATGGTTAACATAACAACATATGTAGTATGAAGGACAGCATGAGATATGTGATGCAAAAGGACAACAGTAAGACTACAACAACACCCTCAAGAGTTAGAACCGCTCATCAAACGTTGGTACTCAATCTTCAGCTGAAGCGCTCTTGCCTCCTCAGCATGCGCATGTGCCAGCGCAGCATGCATCTTCGCCTCCGCTTCGCGGAGGCGAATCTCCGTATCCTTCGCTTCCTGGGAGCGCTGATGAGTGGCGACAGCTTCCTTGTCGCAGTGTACACGCTCCTCGCGCAAAAACTTGTGCTCATTTACCTGACGGGCGAGGTTGTACTTCGCCATGTAACGCTCGTTCTTGAGCTCGCCCCGAGTGATCCGGTCCGACTGGACGCTTCCGATCTCGTCGTTGAGCCGGTTCAGGTCGCCTTGAAGATCCGACCGCACCCGTTTCACCTGCCTCCCTTTCCCCTTGGAGGATGGGAGTTGTGACGTCTGGGAGGTGGAGGCAGGTGCCGACATCGTCGTTTTCGACAGCGAGGAGCCGCTGGACGAGGGTTTTGGCGAGTTGGCGCTGGTCCGGCTTGTCCTCGACACGCGCTTGCCGAAGGCAGCGCGACTATCGTGGAGGGAGGTCTGCGATTTCGGGGGAAGGACGAATGATGATGACTTGGGCGAGGGGGAACGAGATGATGAGGGGGATGCAGACTGACGTGCCCGACGTTTGGAGGCTCTGGGCTTGGGGGGGCTGTTCAAGATGGTGACGTCACCCTCCTCTTCCCAGTAATTTGACGTTACGGGAGGCTGCGGCTGTGGCACGTCGTCGAAGCGAAGGTCCATGTCCATGTCCTCGTCGTATCCGTCGCCGACGTAATTGTTGTCACAATACGTATCGGACTCGGAGGGGGCAGGCGCGGGAGGGTGAGAGCGAGCGATGATGCCGGGATGGGAGGGATGGTACCCGGATGGCGAGGAGGAGGAAGCGAAGGGGGGGACAGTAAAGGGCGCCTGAACAGAGGGCGCAGAGGGCGCAGAGCCAAAGGGCGCCTGGCCAGAGGGCACAGAGCCAAAGGGCGCCTGGCCAGAAGGCGCAGAGCCAAAGGGCGCCTGGCCAGAGGGCACAGAGCCAAAGGGCGCCTGGCCAGAGGGCGCAGAGCCAAAGGGCGCCTGGCCAGAGGGCGCAGAGCCAAAGGGCGCCTGGCCAGAGGGCGCAGAGCCAAAGGGCGCCTGGCCAGAGGGCGCAGAGCCAAAGGGTGCTTGGCCAGATGGCGCAGAGCCAAAGGGCGCCTGGCCAGAGGGCGCAGAGCCAAAGGGCGCTTGGCCAGATGGCGCAGAGCCAAAGGGCGCCTGGCCAGAGGGCGCAGAGCCAAAGGGCGCTTGGCCAGATGGCGCAGAGCCAAAGGGCGCCTGGCCAGAGGGCGCAGAGTTGAAGGGCGCCTGGCCAGAGGGCGCAGAGCCAAAGGACGCCTGGCCAGAGGGCGCAGGGACGAAGGGCGCCTGACCAGAGGTCTGGGCACCTTGGGTGAGAGCGAAGAAGTTAGCAGCGTGATCAGTTCCAGGGCGTGATGAGACGGTCTTGACGGATAGAGCAGGGTTTGTCCCCATGATGGAGAGGAGCTCGTCATACCACGGGAACGTATGTAGTACTTGCGCTGTAATTTTTATTAGTTTAATCTGATTAAATATAAATATAAAAAACATACCGTGCAGATTTTGAGCGACGTCGTTTGGCATGACGCCGGCACCCGTCGAGTTTAATTTGTCGTGACATTCACGAAACCTTTTTTTGAGACTGGAGGGAATGTTAGTACACATGTGAATCGATACGAAAAATCGTACCTCATGATATGATTGTTGGTCGAGTCGCGAAACTTATCCGGCACCTCAGCGTATTGCGCCGCATAGTTAGGATCAGCCTGGAAAACATGGCGGGCGACGACAGAGCAAACCGAGAGTTTATCCTTGCCCGATGGGCGATCACCCTCGGTATGCGATTGTTTCCCGTCCGAAAAGAACAGAACTCGGCAGTCTGCTGGATGGTTGCGGAGGTACTCGATAACCCTCTGGGTGCGAGAGGGGTCCGCCTGCCACTGCACGACGAGCTTGGGTGCCTGGGCAGCATGATCGTTACCTCGAGTACTCCGAGATTTTCCTCGGCCACGGGTGACGGGTCCTTGGTTGTAGTCCATAGATTTGGGCTGCAAACACTTGAGGCGTGCAGAACGACGAGGACGTGGTGGTCGAATGACAGGCATAGTTTTCGAAGTCCGAAACTATGCCGATGTGCCGCATGTCCTATGCGTGTTGTTCCTGCCTGAATTGTCAGTTTCTAACCGAAGTTACCGAGCTTTACCGAGCTTTACCGAAAATTCCCATTTTACTCTGAGTACCATTAATGTCGGGGGCCAATCCACAAACGCGGCGTTGGTCAATCAGCATAAACGGGAACAACAAATATTGGAATGAATTGGAGCGCTAGTACTAGTCAGTGTCTTCGTTCTTCCCCAAGACAGCGGAACATGGACATACCTGAACCCACAAGCTCCAGCCTAGTGAAAACACTCCAATTCAGGAATACAATAACGAGAATGGCAGCTGTCCAGCCCTTTGTTTGTGTCCAAAGCAACAGACTCAGTGGTCTCCATGATGCCATCTGACAGCGAAGGCTAGGGTCCCTAAACGACGACACTGGTACTGAAGACTGAACCAAATGGAGGTGCGCGCCCGCGGCTGTTTTCGTCGATTGGAGACTGCATTGCATCATTTGCATGTTGGTTAAAATAAATATAGATATAGATACGGGTTCTCTAATGAAATTTCTGGGTACACTAGTGTTGCCGTCGAGGCGAGTTAAACTCGAGGTGAAATCAATTCGGTTCGAAAACGACCAAAGTCAGAAAGTGCGGGATCTGGCCAGTCTGCGTGAGGTCTATACAGACAAGTCACAGACTCAGTGTTAAAGTCTGGTCTGCCAGCCAGCAGTTGTCCGGAAAGTGCCGGGAAGTCTATGGTTGTCTGCCCGCTGTATTATGTCATAATTTACTGTCAGTCCCCCGCCATCCCGCCATCAGCCTCTCCCGCCATTTCACGTTGCCCGCCGTGCCTACAGACAACATATCATCGACTACAGCTCTACAGTCGCCAAGTATTCCAGGTGCCATGCCCCCCAGACTTTGAGGCGGAGTCTGCGCAGACTTAACACAGACCGGCCATTTCCTACATGCCCTCACCAAAGTTGTTTCAACTCGAAACTCCGATTTGAATCGAGTTGCACCTCGTTGGGTTCGAGATTTACGAACGATTTGGTGTACTTCATTCCATACATCGTAATCCCCTGTGAATGGCCCCAGGCCCATATGAATATCATTACAATGAGCTGCAGAGTACTCGACATAGCTGCCACTCCAACATCGAAGGAACTTTCTAGATTTTTGCTCGGTCATTCTTGGAATTGGGACTTAGGCTGGAACTATTACGGTTGGTGAAAAAATTTAGTATATCATGATAGCTCACAACTTGCAAGCAATGTTGTTAATTCCATGTCGTCGCAGCAGAATCCTGGCCTGTGGACACATCCTTATCTCAGTCCTGAACTACCCTTACACTTGAGCTTGAATTCTCGCCAAAGCACGCTATCTCCACTTCAAACTCCAAATGGATCCTTCGAATCACTTCGGAACATTTCACTAGGTTCACTAACTCCTGTGCCCAGTGTGAATAGTGATGAAGACTTCTCGCATTACCATCCAGTGCCGCAGGTTCCGTCTGCGCAAGATCTTCACTCGACATATGGGACATACAACCCTCAATTGATGCAGTCCATGCCTTCGATGCAACTACTGTCTACTGAACATTCGAGTTTCCAACCAGCCGTCGACTGGGTCCATAAGCACTCAGCATCTCCGAGTATGGTGATGTAGATCATCCTGGAAGAGCAATGATACATTGAACCCGTCCCTTGGATAGAAAACCGATTGGAAGTGCACGGTGTCCCGAACGTTTGACTACTTGCCATGAGTCTTGTCGCGGTGAGTAACAGAGCGTTGTGGTCTTACATCTCGTAATTTTGAACCACACGGAGACGGAAGAATAGGAGGTGCCAGTGTAGCCAGCAATCACATAATGTAGGCCGGCTAGGTAACACTATGAGACTGGAAGTGCGTTCGAATCACCGGGAACCCAGGAAGACCATGCGATTCATGCAGCAGCTTTGATCAACGTGGCATTTTGCCTCGTCACAACCGCGTCACGGCTGTGTCAAAACGACTACATCCATGAAAACCTGCTAGTAGTGGATGGGATAGGTTTTGCCTAATTCTTGTCGTGCAGTATTGTCCGGTGAGGCATACCCATTTTGCCAAACACTTTTGTGGTAATATAAAAGCCCATATTCTTACTGTCACTGGCAGTGTCCACCCTGCCTCAAATAAATCATTCGAGCACCTCAGCAGATCATACCACTTCAAACGGACAATGCGTCCCCTCGCCCTTGCCTTTATTGTTGTGTTGACAGCATCTAGTATAATGTCTGTCACAGCAAAGCAACCGTCGTGTAGTGAGCGGACCAGTTGTACGAAAAGGATACTGACTGTTGCGATAAAACCGATGTTTGCGAGGCAAATATATGCAATCCCGATTCCCGACCAAGACCCCCCCACCCTGAGAACAAACCGATTTGCACGTAGCGACACACTAGTGAGTGTTTCCGCCTTCGTAATAGTGCTGTTGATCGAACAATGCGTAGAACACTGCTGGTTGAGAAATGAATAGAAGCGATATTGGATGGAATCAGTACATGATATGAGTGTATCTGCGGCGGCCACTGTTCGGTTTGGGGTAAACAAAGCACCATAGGCCAAACCGACCACCAAGGACGGTGGAACATCAGTTCTGCATATGAGCCGCGAATCCCTATGGAAAGCCTCGCTGACAGCACAGAATTAGGTAGGAGATCCAGCTTTACGAAAGACAACATTTCAAATCTCAAATCTCATAGGCCGTAGCACTGAAAGAGCTTCATTCCCACCTGCTGGGATGATGCAAAGTGCGTTAGAAAGAACAATTTCCTTCTGACTCAAGGTCCGGCTAGTTCATGCGCTACCAAATTGAAAAATTTCGAGCGTTGGTAGTCGTTAGACTCACAGGCAATCGGTCATCTAGCATCAGCAATTAGAAGCTTCAAAGGCTGCATGAACGAGTTTACATCAAGGCGAAAGGAAAGTGGTAATATTGTTGACGGAATTTTCAGCTAACCCTTTGAACCTGTACTGCCTTAAACAAGTGATGTGTAACTCCCACAAGGTGAAACATGCCAGGTAGCTCGAGTACGTTCTCTGCGATTCTACAGTGTATCCTGATGAGTTAGTTCCGTGTTTGCCTTCTCTGTGGTACAGAGAACGAGAATCAGACGAAATTCAGGTAGTTTATCGCAAAGCAAGGGAACTTGCGCAATAAAATAGCCCCGTTGATCTATGTGACAGCATCTATGGGATTTGGCAGAAGGACCACATTCGGCGATCAAGTTCGTGCAAAGATTGACAAAACCCTAGTGTCGTCAAACACGGGCATTAATATCGATATAAATGGAGAATTTTGGATGATTCTCGACCACGGTGGGCGTCTAGAAAAAGACAAATCATTAGCATGAAAATTTGTCCACTGCTAGTCGTTGAATGCACACCAATCCAACACATGCCGTTTCCCAACAAACGTGTCCCGCTTCATATGATGGGCGAATGTGAAATTCATCTTTCACGACGGGTTCTAAAGCCACGCATCGCAGGGCACCACGTCACCTAGCAGGGATAGCAAGGTAAGTGAATTCATTTGGATTGATAGCAAATAATAAACCAAGGACCGAAGGCTGTGTACGAACGTCAGCATCAATCGACACGTTAGACTGCCATTCGTCCTTAGGGAACTGAAGCGCAGATACTGTACCCTAGTTAGATCGACGTGGACGACGGATGTATTGCGTACCTTATCCCAGGTGTGAAAAGGGTGGAGCAGCAAAAAAGAACTTGCAATAATAGAGAGCGCTGGCAATGTCCTGAGAATGTGGCGGCATAGCTTTATCCGTGTTGCCCCCCACAGCCTGTAACACCTCACCAGACGCAACTTCTACATCCGTCAGATTATTTCATACCTGTCGATGTGCCATCTACCTGCTAATATGACACGAGGTATGCTCTTTGGAAACACGGGGGATCAGTGCCGCGTACCAGTACAAGTTGATCTATCTTGCTGATCAAGTGCCTGAGGCAATCCACACCATCTGAGAATCTTCAAACGACCACAGTTCTCAAATTCTGGATGAGGACGTGTGTTTTCCATCTCTATGCCCTTAGGTCCCAGCGAATTTCAGGCTTTTGGTATCAGAGATCGCCGGCGAAGACCCGAAGATATGGCTTTGTCCGTGACACCTTTGCCAAGCTCGTGTCAGGTTTGCTTCCAAGACAAGATGTCAACGTGCTGCAGGTTCCTGCCGAGGTGACACGACGAACTTCATCCGAGAAGGTACCAGACTACGATTGAAGAGACGTATCAAATCTGCCTCTAATCCCCGTTTCTCTTTGGCTGTCCTTAAATTCATCCATTGGCTCCAATAATGAATATTAGTGGGACACGGCACACCTTTTTCTCGGAACTTTGCCTACAACATGACCGTGTTTCGTTTTCCCTTCATACCAACGCAGCTGACCTTGGTGTTTCAACTTTCACGATATAAAACGCATTTCAAAAAATCATTGGATGCGGCGAGGCCAGCCTGATCTATCTTGCCGATAAGGTGTGACTCCTCAGGCCATTCATAAAACCTGGGAATTGTCGTACGACTTCAGTTCATTCGGAACACAGTGTAAAAATTTCATGCCTACTGCGTGCTCCATACCATCAGGTTCTAGTGAATTTCAGGTACAGCCCTTAATGAACAGAAGAAACACATGTGAGAATATTACAGATATAGCCACGATAGATGTCCTTTGATCATGAATCGCGTTACTGTGCATGGAACGCAGTGCGTATTTGCTATGATCCCCGGCTCACAAAAAGCAGCGCGGTTGAGTGTGAGGGGAGATTGCCTTTCTTCTATCGCGACATGCTCTGCCTGCCCGAGTTAGATCGCAGTTCAGATGAATTTTCCTCAGCAGGACTAAATTGAAGGACAGCAGTTGTTCCTTCACATAGACGACAGTGGCGTGGGGGGATGCCCACGCCAGGACCTGACTTAGAGCATGTTAGTGCTGCATACAAATACCAGGGAACGCCACCTTGAGTAGATTCGAGCTTAAATGCGAACATTTCTAATGAAACCGTAGCAAAGAGAAGCGACGTACAAGTAAAAGTATACAGTAGAGCGGGCATGAGCACGACTATTCGTTTGGATGTGATTTGTGCACTGACTGTCTTCGCATTTCGAACCCTAGCTAGTATAATTTCAGATGTTGATAAGTTTTTACAGATTCAGAAGGTGGACGTATTTGTGCAAGAGGATGGAGAATGCCGGAACCCAAAACGCCAAACAGCGCCATACCTCTGGAGTCTGGACTGCTGGTATAATGCAGATCCAAATTCCGTACTTGTATGACTGGTTGCCGTCGTATCTTCGTTTAATTTCTATATCCTGAATATCTCCATTGACAGGGATCCACATTCTCCAATATCGCTGGCGCCGAGCAGGACGATGCTGGCGCACTCAGAGTCCCTGAAACAACAAAAAGGCCAGGTTTATCACTCAGCGACCTACCTGCGTCGTCCATCGGGCAGTTTTTAGTTTGACACTGGTGAAACTCTTATCATGATTGGTTATCATTATGAGCGCTTCTCACGTAAGCTCCAGGCGTGCGTTTTCCGAACAGTCTGGGGCACATGTTCAAAACCTGGGGAAAATACTGGTATATTATAAGCTCACTGCCCGCTCATCACTCCGTTTACAACTATCGGCCACTCCACTCTTGGCCTACCTAGTCCTCGATTATCATGGCAAACTATTATGACGAGATCCCGCTGAAGCTCATCGAATGGATATTGAAGCAGCAGATGTTTTGGGTAGCTACGGCTGCGCTGCAGGGAGATGGGCATGTCAATGTCTCTCCCAAGGGCACTGCGAATTGTTTCCACGTCGAGAGTCCTACCAGAGTTTGGTATGAGGACCTTACGGGTAGTGGTATGTAACCTTTCTTATCTTACTTGGCGAGATTTCTTCGTTGTTCAGGGTCGGCGTACATTCTGCAAGGTTTTACTCCAAGACTCGTATTCTGATCCGTATGGTTTCCAGGTGTCGAGACGATTTCGCACATGCGCCAGCCCGGAAACGGTCGTATTACGATTCTCTTCAATGCGTTCGAAGGACCCCCTAGAATCCTCCGGTTGTGGGGAAAAGGTAAGCATATTCTCTCCATCTATCCTGCATCCTACCCATTCCTACGTCCTTTCTCGCTTTCAAATCCCAAACTCCAGTCTCACTGACCCATCATAGGCACCGTGTACGAATTCGGCACGCCAGAATACAACGACTTCATTCCCCTGTCCGACCGCAAAGCCGGCTCGCGCGCGATCATCGTCATCGATGTACAGAGAGTCGGAACGGTTTGTTCCTGTATTTCTTTCACGTAATGCCCAATTAAACTAAACTTCCTGTCTTCTAGTCATGCGGTTACGGCGTCCCATTTTACAAATACGAGACCCAGCGTACGCTCCTCGAGCGTTGGTGTGACTCGATGGAAATTTTTGATCGTGATGGCGAAACTCGTCAATCCCCTCCCCCCTATGAATCCGAGGCCCCCGTAAAAGACCCGCGTGGGATTAAAGCGTGGTGGACTGCTGAGAATCTCGAGAGTTTCGACGGCCTTCCGGGCCTACAATCCGCACACGACAGCAGCATCTTGCCCATCAACACATTCGACAAAAAGGCCTCGCATCGTAGTATTGGTCAGATCAGGGCTGCCACCGAGACAAAGGCTACAGGGAAAGGTGCCAATGCCAACGCCAAGTCGAATTCGAGGGAAACAATGAGACTGTTGATGGCTTTTGGAGCAGGGGTCATGATGACGGTGGGTTATGTGAAGTTCGCTGCTTCACGTGTCCCGGTGTCTTTGAGAGTGTGACGTAGAAATAGTTCCACGTACGGAATATATTCTCAAGATAGTTAGAGCAATTATGTGCGTTCTCAAACTTGTTTCATCATCTCGTCATAAGGCAGAAAATCAAAAACTCCAAGCCAATTTGATTACGTCAGGGAATTTGAAAAACATAAAACATGGCGGCATGGAATATAGACGAATGTAATCACAAAGCTGACATTCCAGAAGAGTAACAGAGCGTTACTCTTTCTCATAACGTGATGCATATCATTGAAGGGGATGACTGAAGAAACAAACTGACTTCTTCATATATCTTCCGGATAACGACATACATCATTATCATCACCGACAACAGGTCCTTATTCTACGCCGGCCATGAACCTGAGAGAAAGAGCAGATATGTATGAGCACCATATCCACGTATGTAGTCAAGTAACGCGCTGTACATTGAACAGGCACAAAGGTAATGGCCTCATGAACGTGTACCCAATCATGATGCTATTCGGACTTCCAAATACACCGGTGCCCGGAGAAACGACGCGAACACTGTGTTGACCATCCACGAACCTGGGAATAATGTATATGGGACTCGATTCACTGAGATCCGGCTCCGTCAGGCATTAAGCAAGGCACACAAGGTCAATATTTGGTGGAGTGAGACCAGGTGAGACCGGTAGACATGTATATTTCATACGTGTCTGGAATATTAATGTTTCCCCCCTACGTTGCAAGTTGTGACAATAGCCGGTCCAGGGAAAGAGCGCCAAGCGCGAGTAATAATGTGCATGTTCCATCTAAAATCTAAGCGAGATATCAGTTCCTTGAAATGTTGTTCTACTTAATATTGTGGTATGTACCTGGATCCTGGGTTCCTGCAGGCTTAATTGTATCGCGCCACAGGTTTGACTCGCCGACTATCCCGGGGTGTGGGACCTGGTCTGCAGAGGGCGGCGGCGATTATGCCAACTTGAACAGCATGAAATGAAGCAACGGAGAATACGAAGAGCTACTAGAGCTGTGAATTCGGGCATGCGTGGGCGCGCGCGTATTGCAGTGGCAGTGCATGCTTGTCCTGCCAGGTGTGCAGATCGGCATAGTGAAATTCTAGCCTTTAGGCCTTAGGTATTGAATATCGACGGAGCCGCTGTGCAGCACGGTCCGCGCGCAAGAAATTTTAGGCGGTTTGCGTCCAACTCATGGCTTTCAGCCTGACCACGAGGAACACACGTCGTGATGGTGGCGTGAAAAAAGCGCCTCAAAGTACCCAGTGCTTGGCTTGTAAGGCACAGGTGTTAAAGGCAACGAGAGAAGCAACCAGGCAACTTCATATGTGAAATTTGAGTCTGTTGGAAACAGGTGGAATGAGCATGGAAGAGCTTCGAAGGTGGGTTGGGAAAGGGCAAGGGAGCAATAGGCGATATCGTTAACCAGGTACATAGTACATACAAGGATTGTTCCTGCCGCGGTAGAATTAGCTAATTGATTCGGAGGGCTCTGAGCATAGTTCGGTTTACCTCCAAATAACCAAGACCGTAGACCGTAGACTTACCTTACCTTGTGAACTTCTGCCACAGCCTGCCACGCGTATGAATTTGCTAGGTGGCACGGCGCGTGATCCTGAGACCCGGGATTGAATAATTGACCAAGTGTGATAGCACTGTCAGGCACGGAGCTACTCATGGCATGTGAACTTTCAGTCATTGTCTCTGGGCCCGAAATCCCATTTAAGCTGCATAAATAAACCAACACTTTTTACAGAATACTGATCATATCCGCCCCCCGAACTTTATTCAAGCTCTCATGAAGCTCTCACCACTCTTCTTTGTCCTCGCCTCTGCTTGTACCGTGTTGGCTACACCCATGGTTAGTCTATCTGCTTGTATGAGAAATTTATTATTCGGTACTAATCTGTCCTCCGCACAGCCGGTGGAAACTGGTTTGGTAGCAAGAAATCCAATGGTATGTAATCTGTGATCCTCATCTTCTATGTGCGTTCATTTACCCTATCGACCCAAAGCCTACTCCTCCAGACTGGAGGCGAGCTCCCCAGCAAACTGCAGACTGGAAACGGGAGGTGGATCACCATCATCTTGCCCGACAGACTCCTCCAGACTGGTAAACACTCAATACCACAGTGATGAACGGGAAAGACCTTGTATACATCTACCCAATTCATCACTCTCCTTTGTTTTTCCCGTATTCAATCTGTGAGTTAGTTCATCGTATGATTCGTATCGTTCGCCTCCCACTCACTTATCGTTGTCTCTCCCTTGAATCTAGTCTTACAGAAACTCATCTTAAAATCTTGGTCTCGTTTTGCAGTACTATTAATCGATCTGGACATTTTGCGTTATTCATAGAAAAGGGCGGGCTAATTGTGGTGTGGGTTACTACGGAGTAATCTGTGTACTCTTAGGTGGTAGGCGACAGGGACGGACGCTCTTGTACCACGGTTGTACGAGGAGTCGTATTAACCTGGCAATTGTACAACGGCGGTCTACAGATAGCTTGTAACCTTCCCAGATATTGGATCAAATTTGATCAATGCCGATTCTCATCACTCCCGCTGACTCTAAGGCACCTCTGTCCCAACTTAAATATGCATGAGAAACGATCAGCTTTCGATATTCAAAATCAACCACTCAGGATGACGCGCTGCCTCCGGCCACGGGCAAATTAAGCTCATGGATCATCAGAACTCCGAGATTGTAGGACCAAGGATCTACAGCGCAGTTCAAGGTACAGCTAGCCTCACTTTGACAAAAAGCTGCGCCCCCTGTCAGGTTATTTCATGCGCCAAACACGGGCAACCACCACAAAACCAGTGACCGCAACCAGTAGCTGTGTCATCTGACATCGTTGGCCTGAGGCACTGATTGATGATATTAATGAACATTGATGCAGCACACGAGGACACGACAAAAATATGCGGTGCCCCTATGCGTACCATGACGACATCAATATGGACCATGAGCTATTTTATTAAAGCCTCCACTCTCTCTAAATGAATTATCTTCCGTGCTAACTTTGTCTTGCAGTCACGAATTCAACATTTAAGCGCTGTGTTGGCCGAGTGAGCCTGGGACCCTCGGCTCTGGGACCGCGTGGACGACACCAAGAGAAAAAGCGGAGTGCAATGCCAGTGATTACTGTAACAGAACGCAATATCAGTGGTCATGGCAAGTCTATCAAAAGACAAGGATACCGTCCGCTCGACACGTGGCATAGATCTCCAAGCGATAAAGAACCGAGACTCTAGAAGTGAGTCCACGCAGGTGGCACCCGTCTCATCCAATTTACAACAGCAACGCGACAGTCCAGGGGGCATCCGATGTGTTTAGTCGAAATCAGTAGTTCCACCTTGCAAGTCGCCTGCCACGGAACACCGGATCGAAAACAAACGTTCGAGTCTTCCTTTGCAATGCGCGACGGTCCATTCGCCATCCGATCTCGGTTGCGGAATCTAGATTTTATATTCTTATCCGTGGTATGTCTTTATTCCGACCGTGTAGTTTCATGGCCTTGTCGGAGCGGCATCCATCATAAGCTCAATTTCTATTCCTGTGCACTGATTATTATTATGTAAACGCTTGAAGCATGGGAACTTTTGAGTACCTTATAGTTATTCCATACACCATGACCACTGTTCCGTCGGCAAGTCAGTGGGGATCCCCTATTGCGAGCAAGAGAGCACTTCTCGTACATGGTGGAAATTCGTCTTCGCACACGTTCCACCGTGTTGCATCGATGCTTGCGGCCAAAGGCGGGTCTTCTTCGCTTGAGTATTTTTACAGCGCTTATCAATGCATGATAATATCATAGGATACTTGGTCGTTGCTCCTAACCTTCTTGGACATGCTCTCAGGAGGCCTGGAGTTGATTTTCGAGTCCAGACATTGGCTGACGACCTCTTGCCCTACCTTCAGGCTGCTGAGTATGATATAGTCATCGGCCACTCAATAGGCGGACTCGTAGTATTATCGCTTCTGAAGTACCTGCCGAGAACCAGGCCCGTCTCAGTGGTTCTCATCGATACATCCGTGGAGTTAAGTGCGGAGCAGATGGCAGTAGTTCGGAAACCCAAGGTACCTAACGATGTCCGAGCCAGACCTAACCCCACAGTAGAAGATTACGTGGCATCGAATCCTCTATGGACAAGAGAGGATGCTATTTGGAGATCGTTGGGGATCCAGATTGGTAGAGCGACCAACTACGATGATCACATGGATGTCAGTGTTTGCGAATAACACTCCTGACTCGGAATCAACGATACTGATACTTTGGATTGCTACAGGGTAACATGCCATGGTCGTTCTCGCATTTGTTCGCAGACAGGCCTGCTGCTGCCAAATTGACGATTCTGATCGCAGATCCGCAATCTCAGGCTAATGGTGCTTTGAAGCTGGAGGCTGTCGCAAAATTCAAGGAGGTCAGAGTAGTGATTGTTCCGAATGTCTCGCACTGGATACATCATGAATTTCCGGAAGTGATCGTTGAAGAGGCGCTAAGGAATATCGGCGAAGAGCGAGGCGATGGCCCGTAAGAACGTTTACCTTCCCGGAATATCGTGCCATTCCATTCCTCGGCTCCCACGTCAGCGGAAGAAGATCATGTTCGCTACCAGCTCTTGCAACCTTAATTTTATCGTAATGGCGGTCCCGCGCCGCTGCAAATTGGTGCTGGCATGATTGAATTTAGCAACCAAACCTAGATGCACTTACGAACAACAATACCTGGTATATATAAAATAAAATCGAATAAATGCACTGATTGTCGGACATTGAGAATCTGTGCGGCTTCGCGGCAAGTAGAAGTGTAACCAAAAATATACCATACAAGGGAGCAGTGAGCAAGTGAGAAAAACGGCATGAGAATCGACGAGAATTATCAACTTTGTAGCTGCGCTGGCAGGGTCAATGCAGCTTCAAATGATGAAGCGACGAGTGAGATATTGCGATAAGAGACAGATGATTTACTGTGGTTATGGAGAAGAGAATTGTTGATGCTCCCCGGCAGGTTATGGTACAATGACCGTAATCAAATGAATACGCTCCTGCAGGTTCTGCCAAAATTTGTGCGATCTGACAGCGATAACAATTGATCAGAATCGTGTCCACAAGTGTATGCAGCATATAAAAGTTGGCCATCGTCCTACAGTGTTCCCCCGTCCTCAGAGATGTCATTCAAGGACCCGCTCAGAAGATTCTATATTACCTCACACAAAAAATGTGTTTATCCTTCCTCGCTGTCGTTATTGCTTTGACAGCTCTGTGTTTGTCAGTGCATAAAACACCAAGTGGCAACCTTACCAAGTACCAGACTTTGATTATTGCTGCAAAAGGCTTGGTTTGTCTCGATGATCCTGTGAGTATGAGCAGGTTGCTGTACAACCAGAATTCAACCACATGACTCATCTGCATGCCTAAGGGTGGAGGTGACAGCTGCCGAAAAGTCGAATGATGCAGATTTCTGCGTTGACATGGATGATGAATTTTGCGTGAGTATGAGCAGGTCGCTGTGCAACCAGGAGTCAACCATATGACTTACCAGTGCGCGGCGCCTCAGAATGGACGTATGATCTACGTGCAGTTTGAAAATTGAGCTGACAGTCGAAGCAGGCCATCGCAATAGTGACGTTTATGCTTTCGCTTTGGTATCATACTTCAAGGTGCAATATCTAGTTCGGAGACAACCAGTACAGTAATTTATGGATGTCTGTACTTATCTGAAAATAATCGAGTGTGCCTAGTCTTGCTCGTGGTCCACTAAGCTGGAGTTTGAGAAATTGTCAAAATGAGCGATCATTGCTTGATGATTAATATTGAGAGGCCGCACGAAGATGGAACGCACTGCGTAGACAATCTTGAATCTGTTCGTCTAACGTTGGCCTTGTGGACTAGCGTGTGGATCTCTCTTTGTGTCATGGAGCCAACGAGACACCACTTCGTTGCCAAACGTGATTCTTGACAAACATGTCGTTCTCTGGTATGCAGTCGAAGTTCAAGGTCATACGGGAGCGCGCGTTATGATGAGAGTGAGAAAAGGGGGTGACAAAGATAAAGACAGAGAAGATTAATATTACTGCCCAGTGATTGACATCAAAAGGTAGTGTAGGACTCGGTGAGAGTTTGAGAGTGGTTCTCCTCACTGAGCGAGCGTTGGATGGGATGAGGGTATTAATCATCAATACAAACGCAAGGATACTCAGTGAGGATCTCCAGCCCGCACAATAGACAAACTTCCCTGGCA
Organism: Suillus fuscotomentosus; assembly: GCF_016647785.1. NCBI lineage: Eukaryota > Fungi > Basidiomycota > Agaricomycetes > Boletales > Suillaceae > Suillus > Suillus fuscotomentosus. The sequence continues at coordinate 143,167 of NW_024539568.1, forward strand.
TTAGCATTCATCAGGAAAAACCTCCCACGTTAAATTTCACCTAAATATTCAAACTCGGTCGTAAAACAGTTGAATTATAGGCAGGAAATATTTGTAGTAACCCTCAGTGAAACTGATTCAAATAACGGTCAAATATTGAATGAGGTTTGAAGAAGAAGAACGGAGATCCAGAACAGTACTCAGTACTGTGTTGACATACCTGCAGACTCACCATTACTCTTTCTGTTGTCTTTGCTTCTTGGTGCTCACTACTTTCGTCAACGCTGTTCTTTGTCTCCGAGGAAGTATAGGGTCATCGGGGTATGCCATGGAATTGTCGTGGGTGTAGAGCGAGTTGTGACCATATATAACTACTATTCCAGGTATCCGATTCGTCGAAGCGCATGCCAAGAATAAGAATGTGTATCAACTTCTTCGCTGTGCGGCAGTTGCAGGATCACCAGCCTACCGATGATATTAGTAGGCGAATTGGGGTACTATCTAGACATAAGGGAGCAACGAGTAAGTGAGAAAGATATCGACCGAGTACATATCGAAAGTATCGTCGAGAATGAGCATCAACTTGAACTTCTCAACTTTGTCGCTGCACTGGCAGGGTTATTGCAGATTCGAATGATGAAGCGATGAATGGGAGATTGGAATAAGAGATCGGAGATAAGAGCGTTCTGTGATTACAAAGAAGAGAATTGTCGATGCTTGCCAGCAGTACTCCGTTGGAAATTGTGCAGCCCGAGCGGCACGTCACGACAGTAAGTCATATTTTTGCTTTCGCTTTGGTATCATGGCTGATGGTGTAATACCTAGTAAGCGTTGCACGATGCCACTGTGAAGTCATTGCGGAAGAAGATTTCACTTCCACAGCAGATTGCATTTGTTCATGTAGGCGTTCCGTAGTACACTTTTATTTCGACCATATAGTTCTATGCTTGGAGCGGTGTCCATCATAAGCTCAAATTCCATTCCTGTACACTGCAGCTGATTATTAAACACAACTTGACGCTTGAAGCATGGGAACTTCTGAGTACCTTATAGTTATTCATAACACCATGGGCTACGCATCGGCAACAGTCCCGTCTGCAAGTCAGTGGGGATCCCCTATTGCAAGTAAGAGAGCACTCCTTATACATGGGTTAAATTCGTCTTCGCACACGTTCCACCGTGTTGCATCGATGCTTGCAGTCAAAGGTGGATCTTCTGCGCTTAAGTATTTTTACAGCGCTTATCGATGTATGATAATATCATAGGATACTTGGTCGTTGCTCCTAACCTTCTTGGACATGCTCTCAGGATGTCTGGAGTCGACTTTCGAGCCCAGACATTGGCTGACGACCTCTTGCCCTACCTTCAGGCTGCTGAGTATGACATAGTCATTGGCCACTCAATGGGTGGGGCTGTGGTATTATCACTTCTCAAGTACCTGCCCAAGACCAGGCCTACTTCAGTAGTTCTCGTCGATTCATCCGTGGAGTTGACTGCAGACCAGATGGCGGTTCGGAGGGCCAAGGTTTCTAACGATGTCCGAGTCAAACCTAACCCCACAATAGAAGATTATATGGCATCGAATCCTCTATGGACGAGAGAGGATGCCATTTGGAGATCGTTGGGGACCCAGATCGCCAGAGCAACCAACTACGATGATCATATGGATGTCAGTGTCTGCGAGTAACACTCCTGAATCAGCGATACTAATAGTTTGAATTGCTACAGGGCAACGTACCATGGTCATTCTCGCATTTGTTCGCAGACAGGCCTCCTGCTGCCGCATTGACGGTTTTGATCGCAGATCCGCGATGTAATGGTGCTTTGAAGCTGGAGACTGTTGCGAAATTCAAGGACGTCAGAGCAGTGATTGTTCCAAATACCTCGCACTGGGTACAGTTTGAATTCCCGGAAGTGATTGTTGAAGAGGCGCTGAGAAACGTCGAAGGATAAGACAATGAACTTGAAAGACTTTTACGTTGCAAATGTCATGCCATTATACATTTACATAATAGAAAAGCACACATTTCAAGTAGCGCTCAGCTTCAATGTTCGTCCCATCCCAATGTTTCTGCATGTAAAAATTGAGATCGAGCTGTCCGAGCATCGTACCAGTACATGAACATACGACTCGAATGACCGATCAACGCTACCTCGAGGATTTCATCCAAGTCATGCTCTCGTTGCGGGCTTGCTACTATATAAAGGCAGCAGACAAACCGGTGAGTTCTGGTCAACTTTTATCCCTCGTATTTGATCATGAACCGTGTCAGACAACAGCCTTACAGTAGCGAGCTATGATATATGACTCCTGAATCCTTGCGATCCCGATCATCGTGGAGTCTTAAGTTCTGAACCCAAATGGTACCCTGCAATGTCTGGCATGGAGCCAGCTGCCAGTGTGTCTTCCGACGAATCTGAACCCCTTACAACGTAGCCAACCGACTCAGAGGAGCTCAACCCCCAAAATCTGATTTCGAAGCACCAATTCGCAGGACGTGGCAAGACTTGTTTTCTTACACGACAACATCTACATCGTGAATGGAATGGTTTCGACGACGACACGATGCAAGTGGAACTCCAACACATAACCTCTTGTCAGGAATCATGGAAAAGCAAGGGGGGAAGGTGTGTACTAGTGCTTTCTCCGGACGGCAAGACGATTGCATGCGGGAGAAGTGATGAAACGAAACACGGACTGAAAGATGATGCAAGATGCTTGGATGGTCAGTGCGTTACGGCCAAATATGATCACTCTCGTGGTTTTCCAGCGGAACTCCAAAGGGCAGAAAGTGGAGAAGCGGAGGCGGTGACGAAACAGAATGGTGTGTCTACTCTTGCATATTCACCGTCGGACAACTCAAACACAATTTGCATTTGAGACAAGAAGACAGGGGAACTGGTTGGTAGTGCCATACGATAACTTTTTCGAGGTAAACCTCGTGTTTTGTCATGCAAAGGCAGTGTTGATGATAATCATCCATATCATTTTTGGCACCATCTGGATCCTCTTATCGTCCCCGGTGTCCCCTTCCCATTATCCGCTTCTGGAACATCTTGACCGCTCATCGGCGCTTCTAGATAGCAAGAGAGCTTATTACGCAACGACACCTCGAGCGCAGTCTGTTCGGCGTCACACAGGACCGAGGCCCGTAACAGTTTCCGCCGGAATTAAAAAAACAAGGAAGCAGTCTACTAGGTGTTCCTCGTTTCCCTGTATACATGACCGAACCTACAGAAGCGATGGCTTGCACGTCACCCTGAGAGCACCACTGATGCTCAGACTAGTCAGTCATCAACCACAGCTCAGTCGGATTCTGCAGCGTAGCCACACTTGATGTCGCAGCCACGTCTCCCCCAGACACCGGCGGCAATACAACGCCCTGCTCAAGAAGATTGCTATGACTATGGTTGTTGGGACAGCTATTCCCTTACTCTCTGGTGCATCCCTTATCGCCCCTTCGCATTGGTTCCTCCACACAGCCTGTCGCCTCATGATATCAACTTGGCAGGTACTTTTTGTTGTTCCTATGTCCCGATCTGTTTTCCACGACTTTACTCGACTACCGCTCGTTTGTCAAGATCTCATTGTTTGTCTGGGTATTTATCCCACAGTTTTCATGCTACCCCTAGAATATGCATGCGGCTGATGCTCCGCTTGGTAGATTTACATAAGATGATTTTATATTCCAAGGTATCAAGCATGCACCAAATCCATGCATCTTCACTCTCGAGATGTTTTATCCATACTGCAGGACGCAAACATGATGCTTGTGACTTCGCACTGGCGTTTTGAAATGCCACGCCGCCCGAACAAAGATTCACGGAACATGTACGATGAGCCAAAAATGGTGGATAGAACTGTGTCGGCTGACTTCATCTTCAAACCAGGGTAGGCATAGTGTGAACAATCATGAGATATGCAGCAGCCCAAGTACTTCTATAAGATGTAGACATCAAAAGTGAGATCTCAGAAGATATTGTCATGGACACAGAGCAGCCTGCTGCACCCCACGCCTGAGCCATGACCAGCCATGTGCGATGCGACGACAGTGTGTTTGGGCACAAATACTGCCGCAGGCCGTATGCATGAATTTATCGGAATAGTAAAGATTGGTGTATATTGCATTATGGAATGAGCCATACATTGACACCATCGATGAGGAAGATAGTTTTGAGGATGGGCAATTGTCAATTGGAGGCAAAGCTAAGATCTGAGAGGCATGTGTCCGACCTGCTTCATGGGTGCAAATAGTGACGAGAGTGCAATGCTGTAGAGTCCTCCAAAAGAATCACACACTTTCGGCGGGAAGCCTGCTGGCAACTGCACTGATATGATTCTGGGATCCCGTAGTAAGACTGCAAGCACTGAAATGAACCCTGATACCTGATGTGTGCGGCAGACGCTCCCCTATCTCGCTGACAACGTGCTCAATATTTGCCCGGTAGTGTGGTGATTTCTTGGGCTTTCACAAAGAAATCGCTCCACTGCTACCATGGTCAGGGTGATATAAGAATTGAAGGTCGTCGTAGACAAAAGAAAGGGACTTACACGATCTATTCTCGCAGAGACGGTCGCAGAGAATGAAAGTTGCGCTTGTCTCGATGAGCGCCTCATGGACATAAACAGCCTGCAACCGAGTGGCGATCACCAACACGTTTCGAAGGTGCGCTGCCGAGAAACTCCAAAAGACAAGAGTTCGTCTTCCCTTTCATACTCTTTCAAATACCAGCATCCCTTACAGCTTCTCACCATTCCGCAAATTCCTGATGATTACGCCTGTATTTTCTGCAGCACATTCTTCTCGATGGGAAAACGTAAGCGACGACAACCGTCGTCGCCCGCGTCGTAAACGAACACGACTATCAGATGGATCGGAGGACCAGACAGAGACAGACGTTGACGTTGATTATCATGATGAACCTTCACCTGCACCGCGCAGAGTGAAGCCTTTGCCTGCCCATGTGCATGGCAATCATCGTCAACAGTCCGACGGAGAGCTCCCTCCCACACAAACATCTACAAAAGAAAGTTCGCACGGTCAGTACATACCGGCGGGTGACGTGGCCACGGCTTGCAAGTTTAGACCTTCTCATATACCACCACATACACCCAGATTCTGCAAAAATGGCGGTAAAAACGCATGCCTGGATTACCTTTTGGTTTGTCCTCACTGCACCTGTCGTCCTCTGGGACGCGGGATACTGTTTCATGCGGTACGTATCCTTACCTTTGTCTCATGCTCTCACTTTAACGGGATCATGCAAGTCCACGATCCATGCTTGGGGGAGACCTCCACTGGATCTGGAAACCGTACGAAATTTACCAGAATATTGATTATGTGAGTGCACTTCCCTAGCAAATTACGTGCTGTCATCGACGGCCTTCACCAGGTTTATGGTATTAAAGCTCTAGAGGAGAATAATGGGTTCACAAACGCACAATGTGCGTGTCTTTGGTGCTGAATTACCCCGGCTCACCGACTCCCCCCTTTAGCTTTCCTCAATATCGTCGAGACATTCATGAGTCTCGCATACGTGTACTTGGCACATATCTCGGGCTGGTCCCCTGCCCCCCTCATCGGGTTTGTAACAGCGAGCATGACGTTGTCTAAAACAGTTCTATACTGGGCACAGGAGTACTATTGCGGCTTCTGTGCCATCGGACACAACACCGTGTCCGATCTAATCATATACTGGATCATACCCAACGGGTACGTGTGTTCGTTTTTTATTAGTTTGACAGGTCATAACGGGTCTTTTCGGTGTAGATTATGGATCGTTGTCCCTAGTTTAATTGTCGTGAGACTAGGGAAGGATCTCGCTGCCTCGCTCCACGTTGCAGAGCGCGCTGCAACCAAGACTGCTTCTGGAAAGCAGAAATGATGGATTCCCCAGACTATCGGATCCGGGACGAAGATGGTTTATTTACAGTTATAACCTATCGGTTTATGTACGCCTGATTGTGGTATCTATTGTTCTGGAATGGACTTGGCTTATTGCTTGCGTTTTTTTGCTGTAATTCAGTCCGGAGTTCGTCGCGTGGGTCACGCCAGGTGATCCCTCCCTTGCGATCAAGAGGATTTATCCTTCACACGTCTCTGATGATGATCGCACTTTGTCCTTTTGGATGGGGAATGTCCTCTCTCCAGCACCCGATCGCGGCCTTGTTGTTTTGCTCCTGATCACCCGTGCATCATTAGCATAACGACAGGCGAATGCAGTATGATATAATACATACGGGTCAAGCCACCGCTCTAGCTCAAAGGTACTCATGCTATTTATGCGAGCTTTTCTCGCATCCTCAGTGGCGAGACGAGATGCGGCCAAATGGATTCCACGGAATCGCCAGTGTACATGAAGATTCTTCGCTTATTTGGGGTTCTCCCCGAGGACGAAAGGATCCTACAGGATCATGCGTGTACAAGGATAATAATATTCCACGTTTCATTCCACATTGTGTTACATTCAATAACTATACATACACCAAAGAAATAAAAAGTCCGGAGAGATGCCTCACTTAATATGTCACAAAACAAAAACGAAAAGATCGAGTGGCGCAATTTCAGAAGTATGAGACAGCGACGATGACAACAACACAACAGGCAACAGGAAAGATGAAACAGCCCAATGCCAGAAAGGTGAGCGTGAGGTATGCGGTGTGTTCAATAAGTACAGATGAGTGGACATCTGTTGCTGTTGTGAGAAACCAGGCTAAGAAAATGAAATACTTCGTTTGCGTGTTTGTTTGATGCGCGCGGTCGATCGAGGGCTTGCTTCTTGTGAGCCTATACCAGGAGGGAATCAATCCATCTCCATGTCCATTTCCATACCATCCCATTGTTCTTGAGACTTCTTCTGCAGCATGCCCGGGCCAATACCCTCCTCCTCAACCTCCTCAGGCACGCTGAATGATAATACAGCATCCTCTTCCTCGGATTTCCACCTGAACCGTGTGCCGCTCACCCGCCCGTGGATGTGCATATTCGCAGTTGCGATGTCATCAACTTCGGCAAGCTCGCCGTCGTCGCTTGAGTGAGAAGAAGCAGACATCGAACGCACAGACGAGCGTGGGTGGGACCATCCCGAACGTGAAAGGGATGCAGAGGCGGACGGGAGTGACGAAATGCCGTAAAACGAGGATGAGGTTGGCGAGCCCCAAGACTCTGAGTGCACGCTAACAGAGCCAAGAGCCAACAGGTTCCTTGCGTCGGCATCTGTAGGAGCGGCAGGGACTGGCACTGGGGAGCTTGGCGCACGCGAGTTCGGGGTGGTAGGTACGCCCAGGAGGCCTGGACGCAGCTGTGTGATGCCACCTGGGCCGGTGGCTTGGGAAATGGAGTAGTCGTGTAGACGTGGTCCGGTTGAGCCTGCGCGGCCCGAGCTGCTGAGGGCGGAAGTCGCCGGAACAGAGCTGGATATCGGTTTCGAAGGAGACGAAGGGCTAGATCCTTCGTGTGCGCTCCCGGGAGCGGGAGGCGGGACTATGCCGCCAGAGAGAAAGGTAGGCCAAAGGGAGCGATCTTCGGGAAGTGATGTCCCGGTTGTAGACGAGGGTGAAAGATGCGACAATATGGCGGCAGCCTAGGAAAATTTCGTCAGCACCTTTGTCAGCTGTCAAGCCAGGAGTAATGACCTCCAACAATTGGACTTGCTGATGTTTGCTAAGTACAAACTTGGAGGCTTCACGCCATTGGGGTGTATGTTCCCACCGATGTTTGATGAGACAAGAAGGATGCCGGTAGACCTGAGGCTCGTGGTCAATTTCTACTTGAACAGTTCAAGGCACGAAAAAGCTACCTTCGAGCAGCTCTCGCACGTAAATATCGTGCCGCGCTTCTTTCCGTTCTTTGCGATACCGCCGCTCGTACCCAGACTGCTATGAGTAGGAAGCGATGCCGACAATTCATTGTCGTCAAAGCTCCCGCCTTGTAGTGCAGCATCAGACCCCTGCACCACAGTAATGTGATCAGGTACATCAAGGATACTTCGGGATACCGCGTTCAGGGAAGTGCCGTGATGGATATTACTGCTCGGAGGCGAAGAGGAAAGAGACAGGGTGGCAAGTGAGGATAAAGCCGTGCTCTGTAGGGACGCTGGTCTAGATGCCAAATTTGTGATGAAATTCGGATTAAAGCAACGACAGCACATAAGGTGGGGGAGAAGAACTATAGGATATGGGGAAGCCAAATGTAGAACTTACAAAGGTCGTGTAGCTGCATCTCGCGCATCACTCAGTCTCCTTCTGGTCTTGCCAGTTGACGACAGGCGGCGGTGCTTGGGACCAAAGTTGGTCCCAGATACTACCGTGACAAAGATTGGTAAATACTTTGCACCGCAACATCCCACATCATCGTACCATGCAATGGTTGGACAATTATGTCCACAGACTTTGATACGGATATTGGCGAAGCACTCGCGGCAGCAACAGAGAGGGAAAGTAGACTCAGGTTTGAGCGATCATTCTGGTAGCATTTGAGTGAGTTTTGCCTCGTGGAGACAGCATAACGTGGAATGACGATTGACTCACGGAATTTGGGGAACTTGCTGGTGATGGAGAGCTGGAATCCGAGGTACAAGACATGATAGGATTTACAAGGACTAATACAAGCTCATGACAGAACAGAGACAAGGGAACACGATGTTCACAGATTGGCGCAATAGTCTCGCATATGTGCCACGAAATTTCAACGTCCGCCAAAAATTTGTTCCCAAAGGGTCCAGCGACTGGGCGCTCACTACTGCGCAACAAAGGCTACAACGCCGACAGTCCTTACAAAGTGCTGAAGTGCCTTAATCGGTCATCCCTCTCTGTAGAGTTACAAGTCTATATAAGCTATATCCTGGGGTTGATCTGCCAACAAGTAGTAGACATCCATATCTGGCTCGAATCGGCATTCCTTCCGACCCGCACCAAAATAGCGACCGCGGAACTTTATTGCATAAGGACCTAATAGGCTTGTATGGCACATGATCCAAAGGCCAGCCGGACTCCAGGCTATCCAAATCTAGCATACGGCAAACGATATGCACGACAGACGATGAAACCATGTGCTGAACAAAGTTTTCTGGACTACAATGGGAATCATGTGGTTGTGCCTTGTTTGTCGGCAGCTTTGGATGCTAACAAACCACAACAACGCCCGTAACAAAAACAAATATATCTTTAGCAGCAACTGGTTTCGATCCAGTGACCTCAGGGTTATGAGCCCTGCACGCTTCCACTGCGTCATGCTGCTGTCTGTTTCATAGCCAGCAATGGCCTAATCGATGGTCTGGGCATATCTATAGTTCCGAGTTCAACGCGGCAACCTCCCTGAATTAATCACGAGTAGAACTTTCGAAACACCCATATACATACATCAGATTTCTGAATCATTGTTGCATGTAATACCACAAATTCACTCTTCTCCCGCACTTCCAATATGCAATTCACAAACCTTGTCCTGGCCTGGACACACGTTATCTTACGACTTGCAGTTGAACTCGATATACAGCTATCTCGAAGATAGGCGATGTAATCGGCGGCGGCGAGTTAGATACGCACAGCTCCAGAAGTATAGAACAATTGAAATGGAGGAATCGCTATCAATTGCATTATAACAGCACCAAAACACTGCATTGACGGAGCGCTCAATTGCTACTATAACTAATAAAGCTATTCTTGTTCTTCACCGCAAGGAACTTCTATCAAGCTAGACTAGATAACGCAATTGAGAGATACGGGCAGCTTGAGCCATGTTACAGCACTTCAAACCTTTGCAAAACTTCTCATTCGCACGGCACAGCACAAAACCCTCAATCCAAGTCATCCAGCACGATGGCAGTGGTGCTAAATCGGACGAACAAAGAGCGAATAGCATCAATAGCAGATGCGGAGCAGCAGGAACAACACATGCGGCAAGTTTTGAAATAAATCATTTGTGTTGGAATATTCATGTCCAATGAAAATCTATGAACGGTTCGACGACATTAAACACAGCAAAGAGAAAGGCACATAGGCGAGGCACAAAAGCAAGCAATGCATGAGCCGCATGTATGGAAGCCTAGGACTTGCGCATACGTACCCCCTTTTCACAAGCCACGAGATGCCCAAATCATTGCACTCTAAGCGCATTTCGTATCTTTGGTACACCCCGTTGCACCCACTCCGAGGGTGACACGCGTTCCTCTGTATCCGAACTTGCGAAAAGGAGGTCGTTCTCCTCGGAGAACGCCCACACACTAGGGTCAGGTGCAGGCATCGCCATGATAGCGCGAAGTTCCTTGCCTGCATGGGGGTGTCAGTGGCGGTCCTGCGCGAGTGCAAGCGTTCTTACGTATTATGTTCTGTACGAAGTGATCCATGTTCTGAAATTAAAGTTTGTCAATATCAAATTACCTGAGCATGTCCGAGGCAGCGATTGACCGGACAGCACGTACCAGATCATTTTTGTCATATCCTGGGTGGATTAGGCGCATCGATATTGAGTATGCCGGACACGGGCCCCGTTATCATGGAACAGAACTTACCAAAGGGATCTGGGAAGGTACGTTGTGTCGGATGATACAAAGTGATGAAATTACATCACGCACTTTCGATCTCCTCGCCGGCAACGAGGAAGCCAAAGAAGATAAAACTCTATTTTATAAGATAAGCGTTGAACGATAGGGAGATGCGACTCCGGGCAGGCGTGCGATGTGATGGCAATGATCCTATCAGGACTTACCGCGAGAACAGTGGCAGGGATCGTGACCCATTTCAATGTTAACCAGATCTGGAATGGCTATAATTGTGGAGGTCAATGGCTGCTGCATGGGAGAGGACAGATCCTCCGTACCAAAGCCAAACAATATACAACAGTGACTAGCCACAAATGAATGGAATATCTATGCTAAAATGAGTTCCCCGCGAGAGCCATGATGTCAGGGCTTACGAAAATGGTATTGGGGTAGTGAGGATCCTTTCCAGACCAGTTAGAGCATCTACAAGCTGGGTAATTGTAGCGAGTAAAACAGCTGCGGGTTCAATAATAAGAAGTCTGTACATTTGGGGACAGCGGTGAACGGACTGGTAGTTGGTGCATCGACAACCTTGCGAGATTGCAGGGCAGAGACGTAAGAACCCTAAGGTACCAGATTCAGATCTTGAAATACAGAACGTTATGGAAAATACCAACCAAATACAACGAGATTTCTAGAGGAATGTTGGACAAATGTTGACTGCGCATCGTGGCTCTCCGTCTCGCCGCCCTTCTTCCTTTCACAATATCCCCGTTCTTACGCAGCCCATCCTTAGTCAGCATCCGGACCAGTAACGAGAATGGGAAGAAATCTAGCAGCGAGTACTTGGGAGGATTCATAGCAGGGAATAGGTCAACGGGGGCCGTAGAAAATTTGACGCCTCTTTGGGGACGCCTGTCGGTGTGGAGTGTCTTTTCCGTCGCAAAAGTCGCATCCCGGAGCGAAGGTGTAGGAGCGGTAGTCGGAAGCGGAAGTTCACCCGGAGCCGGTGTTCTCCTCGTGAGTGATCCATGGAAGTGCCCCGAATGTGGTGATGCAGGAACACCATCACTCGTGAGACTTGTTCGATCGAGATCGACGGACGAAGGGATTGTCGGCGGAAACGGATACTTAGGAAGGAATTTAACCAAGTAATACAGATCCTCATAGTAGATGCCGTCTTCGCCACGCAAATAATGCTTAACGGCGACGGCGAATGCTTCGAGCAGGTTTACGACGGATGTCTTCTCGATCAGAGTCTTCGCTTTGTATTCCTCCTTCTGCTGGTCTGTGAGTGCCTGAGCACTCGGATACGCGTTGTCTATAAGCGGGAGATCAACCATCATCGAAGATAGCCACGAGGCCAATGTGTACCTGGTACGTGTAGCCACACGGTGCGAGCAAAGGTACGGCTTCCAAGCACAATCTGTGACCAAAGCCTTCGTCCCTCATTGTAACGTTCGAAACTGGAAGTAGTCCTGTAGGAAATGACAAAACCAAGGACAGTACCAAATCTAGACAAGAGCTGTAAATGACCCTGGCATCTCCGAGTATGAGGAGTGAGACATACACGGTGATAAGAGTTGGCTGCAATGCTAAGTTATGGCCGTTATAGTTGATCACACAGATAGCAGTCGACCAAGCACCAAAGAAGATTAGGATGTGCCAGCATCTGAAGAGGGCTATGGCCAACAACGCATTCCCAAACAAAGACCAGGTATTAGACGGTCCTAGTGCATCCGAAGAACTTGAATGATGAATCTGAGCGCCCTGGTAATTGAAGGACATGAGAACCTGTCAGTACACCACACCCACGATGGGAGGAGTGAAACAAGAATGAGAAGCGGCATCGCATCGGGGAGCCCGGTATCGACGGGCCTCCAAGCTTCAGGGTGGATTACGGTGATTACGGGGCCTGTACATCACTTTTTATCATAATATTTGATTTTAGCGACGAAAATTTGGACATGTTCTGCAAGTAATTGTCATGCAACAGTATATAAAAACAATATAACTTTCTCACCACTGGTGGCCATCTTTATGGACAACGGACAAAAATACTTACGTTGGGAACTCGGTGAGCTTTGATGCAAATACTAAGTACAAAATTTACACAGATGGGGGATGGGGTGGTCGTTAGGCGCGTGCAGCTGGGAAAATATTTCTGCCTGCAATCAAGACCTTTTTGAGGTATTAGTACTAGGACCTTATAATCAGCTTAAGCCAGTACTGTCCAGAGCGTGCATAATCTTATCTGAACAAGATGACCATTCCGCATCAACAAAGAGAACAATAGCAACCTCAAGAGTAAATTGACGCAGCGCTCCGAGTCAGCCCGTTACATAACGTTTCCAACTTAAGGCGTTAAATATTTCATTGGACCAGTGACAGCTATCATAGGACACAGGTGATTGGCGGAGAAGAAGAGACTGATCTGGCAGGAGATTATCTGACTCGGCGATCAACGTGACCAGCGGCATGCGAGTCAGATCAATTGGTTTCTCCACTACAACCTGCACATATCTTCGAACTCCTCGAAACTTTCATCTGTTTATATCAACGAGGCGCTACAGTCATTCTGATATGTCGGTCGTCAATAGATCAGTCCATCCGTTCGACAAATCCCGTCTGGATGCTCTGCTGAATCGCAGATTTTTCTATGCACCAGCTTTTGAAATCTATGGCGGTATGCGACACGTTATTATTGCGATCTCCAACAGTGATATTGACAACCTTCACAGGTGTTGCTGGCCTCTATGACTATGGTCCACCAGGCTCGTCATTACAAGCCAACATCATGGCGGAATGGAGAAAGCATTTCATCATTGAGGATCATATGCTAGAACTCGATACTACTATCATGACCCCTGCTCCCGTCTTTGAGACATCTGGCCACGTCGCTAGGTTTGCAGACTGGATGGTCAAGGACACCAAGACCGGCGATGTCCTCCGTGCAGATCACCTCGTCAAAAGCGTCCTAGAAGCGCGTCTTGCTGGCGATCGAGAAGCTCGTGGGTTGGCTGCTCAACCGAAAGATGATGAGAAGGACAAAAAGAGGAAGAAAAAAGCGAAGGCTGTTGTAGTTCAGCTTGCAGATGAGCTTGTGAAAGAGTTTGAGAGTATCCTTGCCCAGGTGCGTCATTAATCTCTCGTGTGATGCTTCCTCATAACTCTGGAAACAGCTAGATAACTATTCTGGTCCTGAACTCGGCGAGCTCTGCCGAAGATATGAAATTCGTAACCCTGATACTGACAACGAGGTTGGCGAACCTCAGCAATTCAATCTGATGTTTGCTAGCAGTATCGGTCCCACAGGTCAACATCCTGGGTAAGTCCACTCTCCGTCCGTGTATCAGGGATCTTGAAACACGTTGTCCAAGTTACCTCCGGCCAGAAACCGCTCAAGGCCACTTCCTCAACTTCTCTCGCCTTCTCGAATTCAATAACGGTCGTGTGCCATTCGCATCCGCTCAAATTGGTCGTTCCTTCAGAAACGAAATCTCTCCCCGCGCTGGCTTGCTTCGGGTTCGAGAGTTCACCATGGGTGAAATCGAACACTTTGTTGATCCCGAGGATAAGAGCCACGAAAAATTCCGCGAAGTGCGCGATACCGTGCTCAGCCTCCTCGATCGACATGTGCAAGTCAGTGGCAGTACTCAAGTGACCCAGATGACTATCGGCGAAGCTGTAGACAAGGGCATTGTAGCAAATGAGACACTTGGCTACTTCCTTGTCCGCATCCATCTTTTCCTTATTAAGATCGGTATCAACCCAAAACGCCTGCGGTTCCGCCAGCACATGGGGAACGAGATGGCACACTATGCTACAGATTGTTGGGATGCAGAGATAGAGAATGCGACAGGGTGGACCGAATGCGTTGGTTGTGCGGATCGGGCTGCGTATGACCTGTCAGTGCACTCGGCAAGAACTGGCCAACCGCTTGTCGTCAGACAAGCGCTAAAGGAGCCGATAGTGACCGAAAGGGAGGTACCAGAGTTCAACAAAAAGGTCGTTGGCAAGACTTACGGGCGCGATGCTGGCCTCCTGCAAAAGGTCGTCGGCGAAATGGATGAATCCCAGCTTACCAAGCTGAGGGGTCAACTTGCCCAAGGGTCCGTATCAACTTCTATCCCTCACCTTCATAGATTCAATTGGGCTCTTTGTACAGCCAAGCAACAATTTCGGCCGAAGGGAAGGAGTTCACCATCACCCCCGATCTGCTAGCGATCGAACGCAAGACGTTTAAGCAATCGAGTGCGCTTGCCTTTTGTGCCATAGGGTTCGCCCGATTTAACCTTTTACTATTTCTTGCAGTTCGCGAATTCACACCAAATGTCATCGAGCCTTCATTTGGCTTCGGTCGCATCCTTTATACTTTGCTTGAACATAGTTTCTGGTGCAGAGAGCAGGATATAGAACGTGGGGTGAGTATATTGGTCAATTATTTGATTAGGTGGCCCGGGACTTACTTCAGGATGCCCGAAGGTCCTGTCACTACCGCCTGTGGTCGCTCCCACGAAAGTCCTCATCGTCCCTTTAAGTGCCAAGGAAGAATTCAGTCCCCTCGTCCAGGAAGTTTGTGCGTCAAGACATTTGTTTTTGTACAAGTACCCTCAATGTTAACTGCGGGCTCCAGCCACGAAATTACGGAAAGCTGGTATCTTTTCTCGTGTAGATGATTCTAATACCTCGATTGGCAAACGCTACGCCCGCAACGACGAATTGGGGACACCATTTGGTGTCACGCTGGACTTTGCCTGTGAGCATTATTTTCATGAGCTCCGCTGACCCTGCAAACTCTAATTCGACCACAAACAGCTGTCCAGAACCGGACGATGACTCTCCGGTACGTCTGTGGCGGTCCGCGGCCGACGGTCGGCTTCTTTCTTGTGACACGTTTGACTGACTTTACCATCTCCATGTAGTGAGCGCGATACAACAGACCAGCTCATCGGCCCCATGGACGACGTAATTACAGTTGTCACGGACCTGGTGCAGGGCACTATTGACTGGCCAGCTGCCTGTAAGCGCCTGCCAGCATACGATGGTGTACAGGCCGTCGACTAAATTGGAATGGCTTGAATTGATGTGTAACTATGTATTACGTTCATGAGCGTCATCAACGGAATGTGGTGATGGGGTGAAAATACTCCGAGGAGAAGTGAATATAGAGGATGCCCTACTGATAGCTGATACAACGCGTGCGTGCGTTAGAGGTGAACGCTCGAATCTCAGGATACGACGCTCCGACTCCGTGAAGCGTTCCATGTGACGCGCGGTCTAAGATACGAGGATTTTGTATCTTGTATCTCACACCGCGAGAGTTCTTTTCAGGAGGCAGGGAAATGAACATCGCGATCTTAATTTGCTGGAAAGAAGTTGTTCATTATGAACGATGTACGTTGTGAGAGCGGCGTGGCGTGCTTCGTCATACTCGGGGGAAATACGGTATCTGATGGATGTCCAGTTACATCGATGAAATCAATTCACGTGCATGTGATGGTGGTGGTTGCCGTAAAGTCAAACACGAGTTTTACATCCCTGAAGAGATAGATATTTGAAGGTGACAAAGAAGTGGTCTTGACTGTGGAGCAAAGGGATCAGCCTTTGTTTTACCAGGGCAGACGTCGAGCACACGGGATCTCACACCCACGTTCGGTGCCGTGACGCAACTTTCGCGTTGATCTCGCACCTTGTCACCTGGGGGACATCCGTATGTTCCTTTGGACTCGCAGGACCTGCAATACCGTCGGAATCGTGAGACTCACGATAGAGACTTGTCAGATAGACGTCTGATAGACGTTTCAGCTGACAGATCAAGTGACAATGTGATTTTGATATCAGATAGGCGGCAATCAGGGGACCCAAGTTTCGCCTGATCGTGAGTAGGTCGGGTAGGCTAGCCTCTTGTTCATTAAGTATAGAGGAACGATCGAGGACAATAATGCTTCCACCTGACCCTATGATGACGCCATTGATGAGATGTCGTACTGTCTAAGTTGTGCCGGACGGCCGGCTCCGTTGCATTGTTGTGATAATGAGGGCACACCGCGGTGGGAAATCACGGAGCGCTGTGCAAGGCCAGAAGAAGAAAATGAAGACGGACTTGGCCGATTGGGCCATATGCAAATGTGGGACAGCGAATAGTGTGGTTCGCCCCAGCCGCATAGTGGCGAAACTTTGCTATACGATAAGTAAGATGCAACGACGCGTGGCTTTTTCACATTACAAAGTTATTCTTGCACTCACATCAATGAGTGTTGGGAAGACGATGTAGTTCGGTTTAATACTTGTGGACCACTGTTTGAGCTCGGATCTCCTGATTGAAATTCGTGGCACTGAGAAAATGAACGACATGAGGAACGGAAAAAAGAACATGAAAGTGATCTGGGCATTTCCTAGGAGACCGCGCACGGAGAACTGAATTAAGACGAGTCTCTATCGAGAAAGAGATATCACTACGGTGAATAATTGTGAGTGCAGGCTATAGCCTTTGACTGACATAGATAACTGCGAAAGGACCCCCAAAATTTACGCGAAGCTTTTGACGGGAGACATGGGTAAGATGCGCCTGCAGGCATTCGAAGCGCCACTAAAATGGTAGTAAATCTTATGGTGAGAGTTAGCTTATCGTTCGTAAACGGATGTTTATGTACCAGTCGCGTTGCTTCCATGTCCGCGCACGAAATAGGTCCGAAAATGAGGGTCGTCCACACCGTAAGCAGATCTAGTACCTGCACATCCCTATGAGAACAATTTATGAGAGTAACCTCGATGACCTTCCCTGATGTGACTAAATTGTGTGACTGCGGCATCCCGCGGGAAATGAATCCGGCTCTTAACGCGTTACTTTATATAAGTTCAACCTCAATCATTATATATTTCTCCTCATCCTCCAGATTCAAAGGGCTTTCAGACTCTTCCAAGGCTTTGCCTTTTGTCCTTATACTCTTCATCTCTATTAGAAACTTCACTTAGACTTGTACCGGCTTGCTTTATCTTTCACAATGACAACACATCAACAGTCCAACTCCCAAGGCGTTCGTGCCGACAAGCTTGTCGCTCTTCCAAGCCTGTCATGCGGTCTCTCTTCATTACCTCAAGCCAAAAGCATGGACAGCGTGTCACTACATCCAAACATGTATGCGCAGCGGGCAGCTGAAAGCGAAGCCAAGGTACTTTCTTCGCTTCTCCCCACCCGCCACTCGACATTGAACGCGTTTTTCTTCTTCTACAGCTGAAAAACGTCTTGTCCAAGACTGCTGCATCACACTCGCAGAATCCTCCACCCATTCCTACTTACATGAACCCGGTACGTGATACTAGACTGACCATTTCGAAGGGTCTGTGCTGACCGCCGCCATTTCTTCTTTCGGACGTTCTAGCCTCACCAAAACGCAAATTCGCCCAATTCATCTTCGCCCTTGATGATGCGGAAATCTGTAAGTACCCGTCTCCAACTAGTCCCGCTCCATTCGTCTCATTCTGGAAACAATCAGAAACCAAAATTCTCGGCCTGAATGGCCAGCCTAGACTTTCCTTTTATATTTTCCTCTGCTGGGAACTATCGTAGATCTTGCATTACCACCATAAAGCGGCACACCCTCTCATCGTCCATCCTCATCACGTTATTGCATCGCATATAGACACATCGCATACCTATATTCATACCAGGGCATCTCTTTCATTCCCCGTGGTTTTTTTTTTGTTGCTTTTGTTTTGTCCCACCGGCCCAGCGCCTCAGGTGAAGATTGGAATTTTAATACGGGTGGCGAACTTATACTTAGCCTGGGAGGTTTTTTACTCTGCTACGGGGTCTAGTCATCATAATTTTATGGATATTGGGTTTGTTGGGCAACTGATATTGGTGTGTGAGCATCGCTAACAGGCCCTCAAACCTCAGGCCTCAGGCTGTTGCAAGGGACGGTCCTGGACAGCCTTGGATGACCCTGGCCTGAGTTAACTTGGACCCACTGTTGGGTAATATTTGCACGTGCAAACTTAATTAAGAGAGGGACTGAGGACACGGCAACTAGCACTAGTACTGTAACTTATGGCCTGCCGTCTATTACGCGATAGGCTATTCGAATCACTTCCGACTGCACCGTGCAGCAAGAATAAGTCTTTATCAATCTCGTAGGTCCTGCTAGACCTGCCTCCTGAAACACTTTGATAGTGGTTTCTGATACCCGATTCAGACGGTTTCATCTTTTAGATCAGCTTCCGCCGATCTGCAACGTTGCATGGAGTAACTTATGTGCATTGTATCGGACGCTCACTGGATCGATTGGCCTCAGGTATTCTAGTGGCTTCTAATTTGCAACATGGGTCATCTGAGACGTATTCACCAGACGCATTCCCTGCAAGTCAGCATTCTACAGAAATCCCTGGGCGATGAGCTAAGAGACAGTTTCCGAGTCCTCGGTCGCCGTAATAGCCAATGTACGACTATCGCCCCAGAGTACTGCGTCATTTGATTATCATTGGCTTGGTGATCACCGAACTCTTGGAGTTGCGCGCCCCACAATTCTCCCCCTGGTGCTCCACGTCGTAGATTGGCATTGTCACTTTTCGATCGGCATGACATCCTCAAGTGTGATCGGGAGACATCGGAGTATCCCGTATGCCCTTATTACCTTTCAGTTCTCTGAATCGCTCTGTGAAGACGATTGACAAAGTAAGTATTCTTTAGCTTTTACGTTTTGCGTTCTAAGAAGCGTCATTGCCTTGCCCAATAGATATCATCTATGCTCCTCTCATGATTCGACGCGGGGTTAAGGGCGCCGAATGCCATTGCGGCAGGCCTGAGCGAGTCCAGAACTTCAAAATTATTCTTCCGGCCATGAGAAATAATAGCTCATTTCTTTCGGTATGTTCCAACCTTTCTCGGTGTGTGTGACAGACTATCACAACTTAATCTTGTTTTTGTGGCACAGCACACGTAACTTCGCCCCCAGTTTGTGTGGACTCCCAGATAACATGTGGTTACTGTCGACGATAAGGCTATGGGGCACTGAATCGACTCCCACATGCTTTGCACCAGCCCTGTGAGGTAACATGGATTTCCTTCCTGCCACTGTCCCTGAGACATATTTCGATGCCTGCGCACTTTCCTTAATACGTTACAGATCTCAGAAGGCTTCGAGGGCCTTGTCGGCGAATCCCGACATGTCGTTTTCGCCACGGATCTTGGCTCTTGAACGATTCGAATCTAGTGCAGTTTTTGCGATGCGAGATTACCTCGGAGGCTTTATCGAGACATGTCACGATGGCTTTCCATAGGCAAAAATAGTATTTCGGACTTTTAAAACCATGCGAAATTGAGTGCGTTTTTTATTCTACACGACGATACTCGACTGCAGGCTGATTCAAGAATTATTGTTGGAATAACCTCATTGTCTTGTGAACAATAACGCGGCGCATGCATGTGGTCTGGACTCTGTATGCTCGACAATATGGGAACCGTGTAGTTGGCCTGTGCAACAGTTTCAAATGAGGTTCAATATATCCGTAATATTGGTTTTCTGATATGCAGGGTCAACCTCCTAATCGTAGGGGAAGCTAGTGGCAGGAACAAGAAGTTAGATAGAAGGTTGCGAGCTCTTTGCAGCTGAAAGAGATTGTTAGTAGCTAAAAATGGAAGGAAGATCGCTTATTGCGGTCAAAATACTACTAAAGGGTGAAAATGGCTCACAAGTACAAAATATGCTGCAAATATGGCGCGAATTAAGAGTGATATGGCGGCACACCTCCTCAAGTAATAATATTTATTCCAATTATATTTCCAGCCGCCACGGAAAGTCATCTGCAGGGTAGTATGCGTGCTAGTATGACTCTTGATATTACAGCATCTGCCACCGTCGGGTAGTCATGATTTAAATCGAGACTGTAAATTAATTCTTGGTTCTACGTACTGCGCTCACGGGTTCTTTGTACCACCGTTGTCACTCGATGATGATCCGAATACTCTTTGTCACATTTTTGGCACAGTTTCGCTACATGCACATGACATATCTAGATCTCATATGAGAAGCAGCAACACAACTTGCTGCATTGTGAGAACACTCCTGGAAATGAGAACTTTGCATGCAGTGTGTTCCTGTGCTGAGAAATTTTAGCGAGTTCTGTTCTTCTCATCCTCAGATTCGATAGAACAATGTGGTCCTCCATCTCCTGAAGTGCCTTTGCCTTATTCGCAAACTTGAGGACCTTCCAAATTTAGGTTTTCCGTATGAAATTCGAGGTTGTGGTGGCGATGCATAGCTCATACATCAATAGCATCACGAGGGATCCTGCACGTTGCACGATCGGCTACAGTAGTTGGACCACGTCAAAGCCCCCGCTTCCCTTCGCAACTACTAACCGTCCCATTCCCTCGTCGAAATCTACCCTGTCTCCACCAACACTGTCGCCACCAGGTTCGATCTCATATATGGCCTTGCCCGGCTCGAAGGCAGGGCCAAACTGCATCTCACGAGGGGGAATATACAACAGACTTGGCTCGCACAGTCGGATCTCCCGCCCAAAGACGCACAGCCCGCGCCCAGACGATCCCATGCATATTTGCGTGCACTCCTGCCCCCCTATGTTCCTGTCTGTATCTCTCGGCACGTCGGGAACAAATGGAGGTAGTCGGAGAAGCTGATATGGAAAATTGGACGAATGCTTTGCACCGTCATCGTTGCTTAGCGGAATAAGCATCGACATAGCAATCCTGCCCAACTTGCTCTTGGGACGCGCAACGATTGTGAGGGAAGGCATCTCGTGGGATGGTGGGTACGCCGGGGCATCTATGCCGGTCCAACCTCGAGGGACACAAGTTGTGAAGGCGACAGGCGAGCTAATGGGCTCAGAAAATATGAATACCTTGGTATGGGCAACCACCATCCGTCCCCGGGCTGGTATTTCAGGCACCGGGAATACACTAATGCATGTCTCCCATGATACAAGTATATGGTCGGAGAAATGAACGAAGCCTAGAAATGGACCAAACTACGACAAAATCACACGGGTCTGTTATTTACAGTCGCACTTGGCTTACCAGATCGGGTATACACGGGAGCAGGGCAGTACCTTCTGTTTGAGCATGCCAATCCAGGAGCTCAAGACCGCCACCGTCCTGCTCTGACGTCGTATCTAAAAAAAGGAGGTGCCGCGATATCCCTGCGATAATGCCAGGGACGAGGGAGTAGTCACAGAGCTTGCTGAGGGCAGGCTTCGATGCGAGAGAGAAGATAGTGGCATGCTTATTTGGTCTATCCACTGTCAGCGACCCCTTCGCTTTTGTGGCGGAAAGACGAGGGACTCACTGGTCTCTGCAACCGATGGCAATGATTCCCTGGCCCTCGGTGTCCTTCACGACTATACAAGCATCATCACTCGGCGACAACCACTCTTCGACCTTTTGAAGCTTGTATGTGGCCCCTGTCTGCCCAGAGACGAGCCAATATATCACTTTATTTCCATGGACGGTCAATATCTGCGTTCCACCAGGGATAAGCAGGATCTGGTCTACGGTCTCTCGTTGCTTGCTCGAGGCAATAACATTGGGCGTGGATCGTGACCAACGTTTCTCGAGGGAAAGAGCCAATAATGTGCGATGCTCCAGATCTGCAGAATTCAGAGCACGGATGGAGCACGAAGGGCCAGGGGGCGGAAGGTGGCGGGCCAATACTTCAGTGCAGAACGCCGCGTACCAAACACTGCGAAATCTAGACAGGAAATAATATCGTTTGGAGGTCTGAGAAAGGTGGAATGTGCGCGAGTTCGCATGTGAAAACAAGTATAGTGGACTTACCCGTCTCAGCGTCAATATTTCTCGCACAGACAAGGTCTGGAAGATTCGTATGACAATATCGTCGACCAAGTTATCCAAGCTCGATGTGCAATGCATTACGGGTGGCAAGCTAACTGTACAATGGATGAAGCAAGACCAAGAGTCTCACCGAAGAGACCGAGTCATGCCCGCTACAGCAAGTTAGGATTCAGACTAGTACTGTGTTGGAAGCTTCAAGGTCCGGACCATTTATGATCGAAATTTAGTAACATGCCTCTGGTGAGGACAAAGAAAGCATGGACACGAAAGAAAATCAGACGATGTTAGTACGCCAATGATATCCACAATACCCGCATGGCATTAACGCAGAGCTTACCGCACCGCGTTTGGCGTCCGCTTTCAATGCAGACCCGACTCTCATTGTAGGACCATGCTGAGTTCTACACAGCAAAGTGTCGATAATCACCTACTGAGGTAGCTGCTGTGGCATTGTGCCAAACTCGATGTAGTGTGAGTTGGCAACTTGAAGCTTGAAGTTACTATCCGGATGTACTAGAACAAATGGACTAAGCTGAGGTTCACGTGACCGCGATAACATGGCTCCTGTACCGACACACACGCTCCTTACTGCGCCTTACGTTGTCACAAGCTTGTGATAATGGCACCCGGTGTCGGTCATTGATGTACTGTACGCGCCGCATGCACTCGGCTGCGCGTTTATCTCGTGTACGCATCTTTTATACTCGTCCATCATAGAGATGTATGGATAATACCAGTTGTAGTATATCTGATGATCAAGAGGGTGGTTGGTGATGATCGACCTTGTCTCGGAGTCTGCACCTTGTTCGTTCGAGTTTACAGGAGTATGGGCCTGGCCTCGTTGAAGGCTTTGAAGGGGTGGAAACATTCCGTGGTCTCGATGCCGGAGCTGCCTTGAATGAGTAGATCATTACTCATGCAAAACAAGCATGGTATTAATCGAACACTTGAGTTGATACTGTTCACAACGAGCACGAGCCTTCTATGCAGTACATAACAACTTGTGACAAATCGGCAAGTTTTGAAAAATAGTCGTACCACGAGAACCAAAGAGCGAGGGGGTTAAAAGCAAGAAAGTCATGCAAGGGAGTAGACCTCTTTGTACGAGGAATGAATGAATAGTCGACGGGTACGGGACACGAGTGTCGATGAGATAGATTCGGTCATCAGACACGGCGTTGTTCTACCATCGAAAGTGAAATTGAAGGTAGTGCTTTTTCCGCTGCCGACTGGTTGCATGTCCTGGGAAAAATGGAGGATATGGGGTGGCTCGACTCGTGGACATAATATAGCTCGAAGGTTTCGTCACTGATAAATCCAAACCCAATACTTTGAATACATGGTTTCGTCACTGATAAATCCAAACCCAATACTTTGAATACATGGATTTGTAACGCTGACACTGCGTAGGTCACCAGATGCAGTCGATCACCAGGCGTGCCGAGTCGGTCTCGAATGGATATAGCACCTTGCAATGTAACACCCCTGTCACGTCTGCGGCAGACACGGCCAACAGAGATGAGGTAGCGGTTTGGGGAAGGCCCTGTCGCTTTACAGCCAGATAAGCCGTTTGTTTCATCATCATCATCATGTACTAATTTTTATTCACGAAGGAGATATTGCATGACATTTGAAAATAATCACGAACCGATCAACGCAGCACCTGGCACATGATAATCGGGATGAGAGCTTTGGTTAAGTGAACCTCGCTTGGTCTCTCGGCGATCCAGATATAGGGACTATGGATTCCATGGTAGATGACATTCCCAAACCTCACGATGATAATACTTTGGACGCAGTGCTCAGTAGCATGGGTGGTGAGGATCCGCCGAAACTAGCGACCTTTTTGTACTGTTACTTGTGTCGTGGAGTATTCCAATGATGAATTTGGAAGGGGAATGGCGAATGAGATAACTGAAACCAGTTGGGCCCGAAGTATGGGAAACTCAAGTAGAGATCGATAATGAGCAGAGTGGTGGAAGCAAAGCACTCCTCTGTGACAGAATTGGTGACGAGTTTGAGATGCCAAAAGGGAGAACTTCGGCTGCATCTGAATCAAGTGCAAGTGGGCCTTTGGAGGATGCAGGATAAAGAGGTGACATTGCAGTAAGCCATATGCATGTGTTCGAAGCAGTGACACGGTGATGGGCTTGAGTAGCTGCTCGGATGCAAGATCATGCAAGATCATCAGATAGCTGTGGAAACAAGAGTCGGATGCATGTATGAACTGAGACGCTGGGAGGTATCCGTCGGCGGGTATGATGATAGGATGCATTCTTGCCGTAACGGTGATGAAGGGGTGGAAGCGAACAGCCTTGTGTCCTGGGCGTCTATAGAAATGAGACAGATTGACACATAAAACGTACAATACACACACACCTTTGCCGAAAGACGCCGATAATCCTTCAGAAATCCACTTCGACTGCACCCAGCGCCATCGACCTCCAGTAAAATAATGGAGCTCACTCCAATCACTACACCTCTGCGAGAGTTCAAAGGTCATAAAGAAGGCATAATGGCAGTCGCAGTCTTGCCTGATAAACGACGGATGGTTACGGGCTCATGGGACAAGACGGTTCGCCTGTGGGACTTAAATACAGGTTTTGTGTTGAAGAAGATGGAGGGGCATCGCAATGTGGTGTTAAGATTGGCAGTATCACGAGATGGGCAATTAATAGCAAGCGGTGATATGGACGGAGAGGTCATCCTGTGGCACGGAGAAACTGGCGAATTCGCTCGAAGAATCACGGCCCACTCCAAATCTATCTACTCGCTGGAATTTTCTCCCGATGGGACAGTTCTAGCCACTAGTGGATACGACGACAGAATGATGAACTTGTGGAACACCAAAAATTGGGAGCAACAAGGAGACCCAATTGACTGTGGTAGTCATGTCACTTGCGCACGATATTCACCCTCTGGAAAACTTCTTGCCATAGCGACAAACAAGACTATTCAAATTTATAATCCAGGCACGAGGGAACGCGTCGCATCCTTTAGGGCTCAAATATACACTTGGTCACTCGCATGGACGCCCGATGGCACTCGCCTTCTCACAGGTGGCACTACCGTCGATCCCACTATACGCGAATGGGATACAACAACCTGGAAGCAGGTCGGCGATCCTTGGACAGGGCTACGGGAACAATATCAATGCCATTGCCGTTCATCCTACTGGCACACTCGTCGCATCCACATCTTATGGCAATTATGTCCATCTCTGGCGGCTCTCAGACCGACAAACCATTGCCGTGTTCGAGCGCACATTTACGCCGTTATGCGTTACTTTCTCCGTGGACGGCAATCACATCCTCAGCGGAGGTGAAGATTATATGATCTCGGAGTGGGCAGTACCTCATCCGAAGGCATGTTTCCGTCTTTGACTCATATACCACACAGTTCGAGCATGTTTTGTGCAGATCCTAGCCATCACGAGAGCTCGTGGTGCATGCATAGATGGGCATCTGTCTATTGCCGATGCACTACTCACGCAAGATATCAACGATGACAACAATCACACTTCCTACGCCCACCGCTCATTTGTGTTGGCCCGACAAAACGACTGGGATTACGCCATTCAGGATGCTATCAAAGTGAGTGATACTCACTGATGATGGCCCACTTACAAAGGCTAACTCGACGGCGACATAGTCCATCAGCATTCAGCCCTCATTGACAGGGTACATTTCCAAGGGCATTGCCCTCTGCGGAAAAGGCCGCATCCTGGATGCAAGGGCAGCATTTGATGTTGCATCAATGTACACTGACCAAGATCCACAAATCCTCCATTTCCTGCTCTTGATCAAGGTGTGTTACATTTGCCTCACATACTCTCTGCTTCATTGCGTATTGCAGGTGATCGCCCTTTTCAATGCGGATCAACAGGACGAGGCAAACCTGCTCCTCAAAGAACTTTTTTCTGGCTGTCCGAATGCCGATATTCTTGGGTGTTGTGTCGTGCACGTCAGTAGCATCCGCACTTGATCATTAACACTAATTTTGCAACTTGCACATCAGGCATATCTGCGTGTTCAACTCGGAATCAAGGCCTTCGATGGCGCACGTTACGAAGAAGCCGCTGACTATTTTATCGCAGTTCTCGACTCAAGCGCTCTCTCATCGAGCTCGCCCATTCATTTAATGTACGAGGACTTGGTGGTGGTACGCGAATACACATCCGAAATCCTTTTTGTAACTGAATCCCTTGTCCAGCTCTTCGGCTGGAATCTCAAATCATTGTGGCTCATTGCACACCAGAAACGCTGTCATGCACTCCTTCGGGCAGGCAAACTTCAAGATGCTGTCAAATCATACAGATACATGATGGACAACATCGATGAGGCAACGAAGGCCAGCTGCGTTGAATGGTCCAATGGCAAGTCTTCAGTGATGTCACTCCAGGTTATAGATGCTCACCCACATTTCACTCAGTTTTCAAACGAGAATGCAGCGTTCCCTTTCTTACCCGCGGAGATGCTGCCCTCGCTGCAAGCGACTATGACAGAGCTATTGCCTCTTACTCGGCAGTGATCGAACTGAATTCTGCGTCTGATGCTGTCTTTGCAAATCGTAGTATTGCAAAGTTGGGGAAAATGCTATGGGAGGATGCGCTTCTCGACGCACAAAAGGTGCGATGACATCTATGTTTTCGTAGCCCATGTTGACTTCGGCAATGCGTAGGTGACCGAACTCAATCCTTCGTCTCACGTTGGATACCAGTTGACACATGCAGCGCTGCGTGGCGCACAACGTTACGATCGAGCCATCGAAGCCTTCAAAATCATGTTGTCGAAGTTGGACGATTCTCCCGAAGCGCGGATGCGAGGTAAGCCTTGGGACACTCTCGCATAATCTCGAAACGCCTATCTCGTTCTGCAGACCTGCGTCAGCAGTATGTACATCCATCCGAAGCAGAAGATGCTATTCAAAGAGCTGTGTGGATTGAACTCGAATATGCTCCGCTGCGTCTACTTAATACCTCCACGGGTCTTTTGTGCGATCGAACGGCACAAATAAACGCCTTCAAAATGAGTGCAAAGTACAAGGAACTTTTGTCATTCACAACGAAACATTCAGATCTCGAGATGAACCGCATTAAGGAAGGGGTGGCAATGTACTTCCGTCGCGTCATGCTATCACACAGGTGGGAAGAGAAGGAGGCGCTGCTGCACGACATCCGAGGTAAAGATGTGCGCGAGTTGAAGGGAATTGGCGGCATCGCGAAACTGCAGTCGTTCTGCCAAGTCGCTCGTGATGCTGGGTATCGTTGGGCGTGGATGGATACATGTTGCATCGACAAGAGGAGCAACACCGAGCTTCAAGAATCGGTCAACTCCATGTTCGTCTGGTACCGCCATTCAGCACTCACCATCGTCTACCTATGCGACGTTCCTCCTTCATCCCAGCTCGGTGCACTGGCGAAGAGTGTTTGGAACGAGCGGGGATGGACCTTTCAAGAATTCGTCGCTCCGAAAGTTGTTATCTTTTATCGGAAGGATTGGTCTTTATATCTCGACGATCGCTCTCCTAACCACAAAGAGTCCCCTGCAATCATGAAGGAGTTGGAGGATGCGACGGTGGACTAGGGCTAGTGCGAGAGAGACAAGCTCTGGAGTGGGTGTGTGTTGCGATGCTACACTATGAACAACGCCGACTGCCTATGTCAGTGGCTGACTAAGCTATGGAGATCGCCGAGGGACTGCCTCTAGGCTCTGAATGCTCGCTGATGGACTGCCTCTAGTCTATGCCTTGGGACCCCTGGTCCATGCGCCCCCCTAAAAACAACCGGCGCCGCCCTCGACGCCTTCTGTCAACTATTCTTCTATTCTTCTGTCTCCTCTTCGTCATCCTCTTCGTCATCTTCTTCGTCATCCTCGTTATTTTCTTCTCCGCTCTTGTTCTGTTCTTCTGCTTCGTTCTCTATATCTTCGTTCTGCTTTCCTCTTCGTTCTGCTACTCTCTCCGAATCTTCGATTTCCTCTTTTTCTCTGATTTTCTGTTCGTGTTCTTCTTGCTCTTTTGCTAGCTTTGTTCCTTCTCTCGGCGAGAAAGCTCTCAGCCTCCTTGCGCTAAATTCTCCTTGAAGTGGGATTCCTTTGAGCGTCTCGATCTTGTACGAATTCACGAGTCTCTCCTTTATTCGGCGTGGAACCGACCATTTTGGTACGAGTTTTCGTTCTGCTTTGAACGTATAATCTAGGTCACTGCGATAAACTTGAACCAATTGACCAGTTTTGAATATAACCTCACCCGGTGCTCGCTGTAGTAGTTTCTTGTCAAATGCTGCCTTCCTCTTGATTGCATGTCTCACTACTTCATCATAGCCATCTAGCCTTTGCTGCTCGACATACGCGATCTGCATCAACGTGTCCGATGTGCGTATTGACGATGCGCTCTCTTCTATGTTTGTCTTTGGCGTGTTGATTACTAATCCGAGGAGGAGTTCCTTGGGAGAAAATTTCAGCGCTGGTAACAATCGATGATTTAGAGCATGGACGGCATCATCTAAATGCTCTGGCCATGAATAAGGCAATGCGTCCCATGACGCTTCTTGACTTTGATCCTCTCCAATCTCCGGTGCGCATAATCGTTTCAGTACGTGGAGCAGAAGCTTATTTGTCCCTTCTACTAGGCCATTGATCCACGGCGAGTACGCCGCGACGGTGTGTAGCTTGCATTTTCTTGCTTCGCAGAATGTTCTCACTGCTTCGTTGTTGAAATGCTTGCCTCCGTCCGCCATGAACGTTTCCGACGTCGTGAATGCGTTGAAGATGTTATTGAGGCTTTCGATCGTCGTCTTTGCGCTGCCTGACGTTTTCTGTTTGAAGACCCATGTGTGCTGTGAGAAGGTGTCGAGGTAAACGCCTAACGTGGTGTATCCGTTCTTTCCCTTTGGCAATGTTAAATAATCTCCTACTAGCAGTTCGAACGGATGTCGTCTGGTTATCGGTTCGAGCAGTGAGTGTATGTGTGTAGGACCGAAATTTTTGCACTTAGCGCAGTCTTTGATAGCGTCTAGGATTGACGTGTCTAGCTTTGGGCTGCATATCCGGTCTAGCAGGGCCATCTTGATCGCGTCTCGTCCCCAATGGCCTCCTTTTGTGTGTTCCTGTGCTGCTAACGTTTTAGCTTCTTCTCTTGTAACGCACTCTACCTTTGCTCTTGCTCTTGTCGGTGTACCGCCTCGCAGCTTCCAGAGTCTTCCATCTTCGATGATGTACTGTTCTGCTCTGTGACGTGCTCGCCGTTTCTCTCTGATTTCCGTGGACTGATCCAAATTACATAGCGCTTCTATGACCTCTTTGAATACTGGTTCCTTCTCGAATCTTGCGCATAGAGCTTCCGCTGCTGCGTTCACGGTCGTGACGTTCATGATGTCGTTGACTAGACCTATTCTCGCTTCCCAATCCTCACTTACCGTCCATTCGCTTCCATCTCCCTGCATCGCAGGTGTATTCTCCCATCTTCGACTAATACCGTCAGCTACAACATTCAATCTTCCTGGTACGTGCCTTATGTCCACTATGTGGTATGCTAATATGCCTTCTCTCCATCTTGCGTGTGCTACGTTTAGGTGCGGGTTGAGTAAGGTGTCTTTCATCGCGCTACAGTCCGTTTCGATTTCTACTGGGAATCCCCAGATTATGCTCGAGAATTTATCCAGTCCGAACTTGAGCGCTGCAAACTCCAGTAAGTATGATTTATACTTCTTTTCTGTTGTCGATGTTCGCTTCGATGCGAAACCTAACGGGTGTAAGCGTTCCACCCATTTTCCCGTTGTTGTTTGCGTCTTGACTCTCTGCGATAGGACTGCTGCGAAACCTTCTATGCATCCGTCTGATGTTATTACGAAGTGCGATCCGTCGTATCTCGGCGCTTGGAGTACTGGTCTTGACGTGATTGCTGTTTTTAGATCTAAAAACGCTTTAGTATGCTCCTGCGTCCAAATAGTACTTAGCTTGAAGCTACTCATAGCTCTTCGATACGCTGCTTTGGACATGGTATGGTCTACCGGTACTTTGAGTAATAAATTCCGTAATGGTCCTTCTCGTTTTGCGTATGCGTTGATCAACGTGCGATAGAATCCTGTAAGGCCTAAGAACGATGCTAAATTTTGTGCGTCTTGAGGTCGCTGCCAATCTACAATTGCTGTCAGTTTCGTTAAGTCCGGTTTGACTCCGTCTCTCCCTATAGTCCCTCCTGCGAACTCTGTCTCCGTCATACATAACTTCGTCTTGCTTGGTGCTATCGAAAATTTGCATTCTCGAAAGCGCTGAAATAAAACCGTTAGTTTGTTCATCATTTCTCGAAACGTACTTGCTGCGCATCCTCCGTCGTCCATAAATAACTCCATGTAGTGCGTTATTAAAAGGTCGTGCAATCTCTCAGCTAATGCGTCGCAGAATGCTGTCGGCGCTCCCGTGATTCCCATCGGCATCCTTCGATACCAGAAGTATCCTCGTCCTTCGATGTAAAATGCTAGGTACGGGCGCCATCTTTCTGGTACTTCTATTGCGTAGTATCCTGCTGCGAAATCAAAAATTGATATATAACGCTGACCACTTAGCCTTTGTTGTTTTGATAGTATGTCGCCCTGCGGCATTGACACAACTTCCGTTACCTTATTTAGTTGTGCAAAATTCTGGCAAATCCTCCATTTTTTCGGCTCTTGTCCTGCTGTTCCATTGTCCGTTGGTATGGGTACTTCCCTTGGGGGTAATTCATATGCTGGTTGTAGTCCCTCCGCTCGGTGCTGATCATTGATTCGTTGTTTTAGTTCGTCCCATGGTAGACCGCCCGTTTCGTGCGCTCTTTGTGCAATAACCGTGGTCGCCGTGCATTGAATCAACTCCGGAGGTGCTCGCTCGATGATCCCCGCGGCCAGCATGTCATTCGCTCGCTCGTTGTAAAACTTTGACTGTTCTGGTGTCAACGGGCGTTGGTGCATTCGTAAGTTAAATGTTGCATTATCTGGTACGTTCAAGTTCAGTATCGCTCCTGGGATTGGAATTACCTCTTTCAACGTCAATGCGAAACTATCCGCATTCTCCTTGACAAACTGCTCCAACTCTTCTCTCTCTTCCGCTGTTAAGTCTTCTCCAAATCTAACTTGTCGTAGGATTTCTTTAACTCTTGCTGCGTTGAAGGGGTTTGTTCGACGTGTGTATATCGATGCGTCGTTCCTTGCTGGTTCTAACTCCAGGATTTCTCCTAATAGTTGCTCTTCTTCTTCGTTCGGTTCTCCTTGTGGGATCAGTACATTGATGCCTGTTTCGTGCAATGTCGAGGTATTTGTGTCCATGTGCGCTCGTCGTGATGATAATGAGGCTGTCATGACTTCCCTTGGGGGGAGCTTCTCGCTCCCCACTGTCTTCTCCTGCTTCATGCTCTTCTCTTCTCGTCTGACCCTTAATCCTGTAGGTCTCCACTGGCCCATAGGGATGTCCGACGGCTTCGTATTGTTTTCTGGGACTCTCTCATTCCTCTGCTTGACTGCTATTCTTTGCTGTTTCTCGTCTAGCGTCAGATTGACTTCCTTTCCTCTCAGCAACATCCGTTCATCCGCTATCTGGTTGTTGAGTGAAACCGTCTGTGTTTGATCCTTTACTCTGATAGTGTCTGATGTATATTCGTGAACCGCTGCGAATGCTTGAAGCATAGGTTTTCCGAATAAAAAGCCCCAACTTCCTCCGCTGTCGAAGACTTCGAACGTGCTCTGCGCTTTCGCGCCTTCGATTCGTACTGTTCCTGTCCATTTTGCGACTGCTCTAACGATGTTTCCGTTTGCCATCCTTAGTCGTCTCTGCGATTCGCTCCAATTATGCAGTCTATGTTTGATCTTCTCGAAGACTGATGTGCACATTGCACTGACCATGGCGCCGTCGTCAAACAGCGCTCTAACTCTGACCAACTCTCCTTTTGGACCTTCTAACTCTATCCGATGAATAAATGGAGTTGCTTCCCCATTCTCTAGCTGCTTCCTTGTGATGTGCGGGTGTCCGACCGAATACAGATCAATGATCTCGATTATGTCGTGAGATTCGGTGGTACATGCGGAATTCCTAGCTACATGTTCAGCTGAGATTCTGGGGCTAGCGGTCCTGTTATTGTCCTCGCACGTTGCCTTTTCGCATGCGAGGACCTCTACTCCAGCTTGGGTGTGTTCTGTGTTCCGGGTCGACGTACTGCTCCGTTCTACGCCGACCCGTCCGCTTTTCCCTGCTGCTCTTCAATTTCTTCAATCCACGCTTGCGTCTTTTCGTATTCACCGCTCATGACTAACGATATCGGTGTTGCTGTTGCTCTGTTGTACGCGCCTAGTACTTTGCTCGTGATCGCTCTCCACGCTGATTCTTTGCGTGTTAGTCGTTCTGCATGGTCTGGCGGCAGCGGGCAGTTTCGTCCATTATGCCCGTGAGTTCCGCAAGCGAAGCACTCGCTGGATGCGATAGCCGCTGTGCCCGGCTTTAATGGGTACCCCGTTTCTTGTGTGACTCGTGTGTTCTCTCCCCATCTCATGTTCCACTGCAAGAGCTGTGCTGCGTACGCGGCTTGTCCTGTTGCGTTGTCTGGATGATGCGGCATTCCTTGGATCAACTGTCTGACTGCGGCTTTCAGTTCTTCCGTTATCATGAAGGGTTGTTGTGCTGTGGCTGGTTGGCGACTGTACGTGGCTTGTGAAGTCTGGTTATTGCGTGTCGCTGGCACTCGAGCGTACGTGTTGCTGTTCAGAGATGTAGTAGGAAGTGATGCTGACGGGCTAAGTGTCATCTTGTTGAGTTGACTCTGCAGGGACGTAACTGGGTTCTGTGTTGGCGTCCGTATCTGCATTCGGGCTAAGTCTGCGCGCAACGCTCTGAGTTCTTGAGACTGTTTGAGGTGTTGTTCCTGTTTCTCTACGAGCCTGCCTCCTTTCAGCTCCGTCACTGCTTTCGTGAATTCCTCCCACTTCTTGTACTCTTCGTCCTTGAGCAGGTCCTTCACAATATCTGGCAATTTGCTACGCACTTGCCAGATCATGGATGTGCTCTGGTCGATGCCTGCGTCCGTTGCGAGTTGTAATGCTTTTGCTGCCCAGGCTACATGCGTCCAACACTCTCTGTCGTAAAGCATTGTCTTTTTTCCTACCTCTCCGCTTGCTAGCACGTGTTCTAGCAGTTCTTTCTCGTATTCTGCCTTCGTTTTCTCCGCTATCGTGACTGGTGGCCAGCGCTTCTCGAAAGCTGCTACAAATACAGCCCATGTGGCTTTGTCCGCGGCAGCGAGAGCTTTAAACCATCTCTCCGCTTGAGAACTGGTTCCGAGATAGTCTCCGAATGCGTCTAATTTGTCGCTGCCCTGCGTTATCACTTGTTGGCGCATTGCTCGGCTGAATGACTTCAAGAAATCCGCCGGATTTTCCGATGTGCGTCCGTCTCCGTGGAAAATCTGTGGCGTCTCCATAGGCATTGTTACTCGCGGTTGCATTACTGCAGCGATTTTGATTGAGCTGAGGTTAGGTGCTGGGGAATTGGATGCTAATGGTTCTATCTTCTTGTGCCGCTGTAGTGGTTGGATTATCAGTGACGGTAGCTGGAAGTCTAGCTCCGGCACTTCTATTTCGGGGAACGGAATACGCTCGTCGTTTTCTTCCTCAAGACTGCTTAACGATGAACTGTTGGAACGACTTGGTGTGTTAGGCGCTGATATTTCCGGTGTATCAAGTGGGGATGAGGCAGTTGACGTTTCTGCCGACCAATTCGACCAATTCATTTTTAAGCGAACGTTGGTCTCCGCTTGTCCTGTTTTCGTTCTGGGTCTTAAACTGTCAGTGCTAGGCATCAAATGTCCACGTAAGAGTAGAGTAAACTCAGCCCTTCTTTTTGTAATACGTGCAGGCTTTTAAGGCGTGTTGCAACGTAATATGCTTGCTGTTTCTGATGCTGCGGGCTATGACTATGATCTAAAACTGTGTGCTAATGCAAACTTTTGGGTTAATTCGAAATCGCTCTGTTCACCACGTTGGACTAGGGCTAGTGCGAGAGAGACAAGCTCTGGAGTGGGTGTGTGTTGCGATGCTACACTATGAACAACGCCGACTGCCTATGTCAGTGGCTGACTAAGCTATGGAGATCGCCGAGGGACTGCCTCTAGGCTCTGAATGCTCGCTGATGGACTGCCTCTAGTCTATGCCTTGGGACCCCTGGTCCAACGGGAATAGATGCGCGGACCCTGGTGACCTTCCGTCCAGGTATGAGCGGAGCCCGAGAGAAACTGCAATGGGCATCGAAGCGCGTCACCACTGTGCAGGAAGACGTTGCGTACGCGTTATTTGGTATCTTCGGCATCACCCTACCTGTCATTTATGGCGAGAAGAAACAGAACGCACTCGGTCGGCTCCTGCAGGAGATCGTGGCTCGATCGGGCGAGATCACTGTCCTCGACTGGATTGGACAACCTTCCGAGTTCAATAGCTGTCTTCCGGCCCATATCACCTCTTACACTACTCCTCCGCGCACCCCTTCGCCTTTGTCTGAAGAGTATATTCACACCCAAGTCTCTTCGCTGCGACACACCGTGTCTGCAGGTCTAGCATCGAAATTTTATGACCAGCTTGAACAGCTTAGAGCTCCTCGCTTTGCAAACTGCAGGCTTCATCTGCCTTGCATTTCATTCCGTGTCACGGAAGTCAGACGGAGGCGCGGTCTGACCCAGGAGACTCCCATCACGTATAGAATCAAGGCAGACGGGCTTCACGACCTGCTTATCACCACTGAAGAGACCCTAGTTCAGTTCTCACGGGCGAGGCCCACTCAGCAAACGTTCTTACTTGTCCGTCCATGGGATCGGCATCTCCTCGGGGTGCCTGACTTTGCAGAGCAGTCTGACTTCGCAGACGATACAGAGAGCATAGGAGATTGGACCGAGCCCGGGTCCCCGATAGACGACTCCGACGAGTTGCCCGGCGATTCACCTGTTAAAGGGGAGCCTGGCTCACGAGCGTTGCGGTTGATGGTTCGCCTCGGACAGCCTTTCGATGCATTTTTGCTAGCGCAGCAGCGTATCGGAGAATACAAGAGGATCGCATCGGACTATAACATCATTGCACAAGTGAAAGACATTACATCGGTTGATAGCATGGACGTCGGTACGGTAGAAATACTCTAGCTAATAGCTATCTATAGGCATTGGGTACCATTACGCCGCTGTGCGTTCATAGTGTTCTCTACGGTTCGCCGATTTCTGCTTCATTTCACTGCGTCGGTTGTCTTCAGAATGAATGATACAATAATTTTTAGCGATAACCCTATACATATATTGGCCCTATCATTGACGATGAATGCAAATCTGTGCATATCTCTTTGTCGATGATGTACCTAACTAGTCTTCTCTTGGCCTTCGTATTATTGCTCATTCATTTGTCTGTATTGGACTTACAGCTTACAGCCCCTTCCCGATGGCGCGAGCGCCTTTCCGATGGTCATTAAAGTTTCACACAGTACTTTTTCAGTCAAGCAGGAAAATGGATGTTTTAGTGCATTGAATGCGACTGCATATCATTGCAGACCCACAGCACATTGTATGTTTGGCATCCCGGTAACTGACGACAAGATCAATTTACATAGCCCGCGCATATCTCATTTGAAACGGCATAGCAATCATTCAGGATAAACTTCCTATAATCAACAGAGCCGTGTGGGAGAGGGTCGTCGATGAGACAATCTGCAATCGGCCAGAAATATTGCTTTGCATAAGGCAGGGCTTCGTTTAGCTCAATTGGCACCAGACGAGCTTGTTCATTCCGAATATACCATACATTACCGCATACGTCCATATAATACTCCATACCGTACTGTTTGCCTCGTCCGTCGCCAATATCACATACGGTAGATGGTCTTCACCTGAATTTTTGCTCGTGCCTCGCTGTAGGAGCCGAATAATTTCGGAGTGGTAATAGGTCACTCATCACCGGACAGAACGAGTTGTGAAGGATATGGGAAGTGATTGGAGATACCGAAACGGTTTGATCGTTCAGTGAGCATGTTATGTGCGAGAGCCCCAGTTGGCCGAATCGATTGCCTGGGTTGTGTTTGACAACTCAGGCAGGGCTCATAACCTATTCGCTAGAGCAAGTCTCAGCGGGAGTTAAAGAAACAACGCTAATATTCTATTTACCTAGAGCAAGTCTAGGGTACATGTTAGTTACCGGAGATACGAAAAATGAAGACGCATACCTCAGCGGGAGTTACTGTTAAAGGAACGAGCTGACGTGTATAAGTAATACACAAGAATGCGGAGAAGCTACCGGAGAGAATGACACCAGTAGTGCGACATGTGGTGTCGAAGGTGAAAAATATGAAAAGGTAACAAGAAAGGAAGAGAGACTACGATGTTAATCATGCGCACATGTGGGTACTTACGACAGAAATGAGACAGGTTGACGCGCGTAATAATACACACACCTCTCCAGAAAGACTCTCACAATCCACTTCGACCGCGCCTAATGACATCGACCTTCAATAAAATGTCAGAGCTCATTCCGATCACTACACCCCTGCAAGAGTTCAAAGGTCATGAAGAACTCGTAACGGCGCATCAGAGAACCTGTGAGAAGAAGATATCGTCATATATCGTTATATATCGTAATATATAGGAAAGGTTTTCGTCACATTGTAATATAAAGTGATATAAAGCAATATATGACCATGTAAAAGCACCATAATCAGCATAATCCCCAGCAAGAACTCACCGGTTTACTGATGGCCGGCAGTCGCAGTTTTCCCTGATACACGCCGGATGGTTACGAGCTCATGGGACAATACGCTTCGTCTATGGGACTTGAAGACAGGTGTTGTGTTGAAGAAGATGAAGGGACATAGCATTGAGGTGTTAAGATTGGCATTATCACCAGATGGGCAATTGATAGCAAGCGGTGATCTGAAGGGAGACGTTATCGTCTGGCATGGAGAGACTGGCGAATTCGCCCAAATCATCAAAGCCCACTCCAAATTTATCACCTCGCTGGATTTTTCTCCTGATGGAACTTTGCTGGCCACTAGTGCATACAGCGACAAAATGACGAAACTGTGGAACACCAAAACCTGGGAGCAACAAGGCGACTCAATTGAGTGTCGTCATGTCTAATATTCAAATTTATAATATAAGCACGAGGGAACGCATTGCATCCTTCAAGGCTCACACTGGAATCAACTTATCACTCGCATGGACACCCGATGGCACTCGCCTTCTTACAGGTGGCGATAAGAACGATCCTACCATATGCGAATGGGATACAACAACCTGGAAGCAGGTCGGCGATCCTTGGACGGGCTATACTGACTCTATCAGTGCCATTGCTGTTCATCTTACTGGCACACTCGTTGCATTCACATCTGATGACAATCATATCCGTCTCTGGCGGCTGTCAGACCGACAAGCGATTTCCATATTTAAGCGCTCATCCACGCCGTTCCGTAAAGATAAGATAATCTCGGAGTGGGCAGTACCTCCGAGTCAGGGTATTCATCCGAAGGCACGTTTGCAGTCTTGACTTGTATATTATAATTCGAGCATGTTTCGTACAGATCCTAGCCATCACTACAGCCCGCTATGCATGCATAAATGGAGACTTATCCACCGCTGAAGATCTACTCACGCAAGATATCAACACCAATGTGAACAACCACACTTCCTACGCCCATCGCTCATTTGTGATGGCCCGACAAAACAACTGGGACAACGCCCTTCAGGATGCAATTAAGGTGAGTTATACGTACTGATCATGGCCTCCTTACAAAAGGCTGACTTGACAGTGACATAATCTATTGGCATTCAGCCCTCATTGACAGGGTACATCTCCAAGGGTATTGCCCTCTGTGGAAAAGGCCGTATCCCGGATGCGAGGGCAGCATTTGATGTTGCATCAATGTACACTGACCAAGATCCACAAATCCTCCATTTCTTGCTTTTGATCAAGGCATGTTACGTTTACCTCACGTACTCTCTGCTTCATCGCGGATTTCAGGTCATCGCCCTCTTCAATGCAAATCAATATCATGAGGCAGATCTACTCCTCAATGAACTTACCACCGGTTGTCCGAATGCCGATACTCTTGGGTGTTGTGTCGTGCAAGTAAGTATCATCGCACTTGTTTAGCTACACTCATCTTTACAATTCGCACATCAGGCATATCTGCGTGTTCAACTCGGAATCAAGGCCTTGGATGGCTCACGTCACGAAGAAGCCGCTGACCATTTTACCGCCGTTCTCAACTCGAGTGCTCTCTCGTCGAGTTCACACATTCATTTTATGTACGAGGACTTGGTCGTGGTACGTGAATACACACCCGAAATCCTTTTCATAACTGAATCCCTTTCCAGCTCTTTGGCTGGGATCTCAAATCATTGTGGCTCATCGCACACCAGAAACGTTGTAACGCACTCCTTCGGGCAGGTAAACTCCAAGATGCCGTCAAGGCTTGCCGATACATGATGGACAATATCGATGAAACGACGAAGACCAACTGCGTTGAATGGTACAACGGCAAGTCTTCAGTAGTGTCACCCGATGTTATAAATGCTCACCCGGATTTCACTCAGCTTTCAAACAAGAATGCAGCGCCCTCCTTACTGACGGAGATGCTGCCGTCGCTGCAAGCGATTTCGACAGGGCCATCGACCTATATTCTATAGCGATCGACTTTAATTCTAGATCTGATACCGTCTTTGCAAATCGTAGTAAAGCAAAGTTGGGGAAAATGCTATGGACGGAAGCACTTCTTGATGCGCAAAAGGTACGATGGCATTTATTGTCTCTTCACTCATACTTATTGTGGTGACACACAGGTCATCCAACTCAAGCCTTCGTCTCCTATTGGATATGAGTTGGAGCATGCAGCGTTTCATGGCGCACAACGTTATGATGAAGCTATTGCGGCCTTCAAAGCGATGCTCTCAAAATTAAATAGTGCACCTGACACTGAGACACGAAGTAAGCCTCAGAGAGCTCATGCGTCAACATCCTTTAACTGTTTCTGCAGAGTTGCGCCAGCAATATCTCAGCCCATCCGAACTGGACTGTGCTATTCTAAAGGTCATCAATGCTCAACTTGACAACGCTCCGCTGCGTGTACTCGACACCGCCACCGGTCTCTTATGCGTTCGAGAGACGCAGATACGCACCTTCAAAACGAGCATAGAGTACAAGGAGCTTGTATCGTCAACAATCATGCATCCAGATATACAAATGAAGCGCATCGAAGAAGTGGTGATGACATACTTCCAATACGTCATTCTATCGCACAGGTGGGAAGGCGAGGAGCCACTGCTGCAAGATATCCAGGGAAAGGTCATCTATAAGTTGAATCCAATTGGCGGCATCAAGAAGTTGCAGTCCTTCTGCAAAACTGCTCGTGATTTGGGGTATCGCTGGGCATGGAGCGACACGTGCTGTATTGACAAGAACATCGATGTTGAGCTTCAAGCATCGGTCAAGTCTATGTTTGCCTGGTATCACCACTCCGCGCTCACAGTCGTATACCTCTCGGATGTTCCGCTTTTGTCAAAGTCGCTGGCAATGAGCGCTTGGAACACCCGCGGATGGACGGTGCAAGAATTCCTCGCTCCCAAAGTCATTCTCTTCTATCAGAATGATTGGACTCCTTATCTCGACAATCGCACTCCCAATCACAAGGATTCCGTCGTGATCATGCAAGAGTTGGAGGATGCGACGGGCATAGATCAACGAACCATCGTGGCCTTTCGTCCCGGGATGCGAGACGCCCGAGCGAAACTTCAGTGGGCGTCGACACGTACTACCACGTTGCAAGAAGACATCGCATACTCATTATTCGGCGTCTTTGGCGTCCGCCTGCATGTTGATTATACCGAGAAGAAGCAGAACGCGCTTGGGCGGCTCCTGCAGGAAATCATAGCTCAGTCTGGCGATATTACTGCCTTGGACTGGGTCGGAAAGTCATCAGAGTTCAACAGCTGTCTACCAGCCGACATCACTTCATATGAAGCTCCCTCGTCTAAGCTGTCATCTCTATCCGAAGATGAGATTCAGTCATCGGTCTCTTTACTGCGAGGTGTTGTGGCTTTACAGTCGGCTTCACAACTATATCAGACGCTCGACTACCTGAGCGCCCCCCGTTTCGCACACCGCCGGTTGCATGTGCCTTGCATTGTATTCCCGGTCACAGAAGTCAGGCGGAGGCCACGTCATGACCAGGGTACATATACGTATGAAGTCAAATCAGACGGGCTTCGCAATCTGCAGATCACCACAGAGCACAAGTTTACCCCGTTCTCGCCGGCAAGGCCGCCACTCGCCTGGCAGACAATCTTGCTCGTTCGTCCGTGGAATCGTCATCTTCTCGAGCTGCATGATACTCTCGACAATACATCGAGCGTGGACAATTGGACCTTGTCCGAGTTTTCGTTGCGCGATTCATCCGCTGCACAGATTGGGGCGGTTTATCCAGATTCTGACTCGCGAGCATTGCGGTTGATTGTCAACCTTGGACAGCCGTTTAGTGCATTTTTGCTAGCGCGGCAGCGCGATGGAGAATTCAAGAGGATTGCATCCGATTATGACATCATTGCACAAGTTAAAGATATGGCTTCTATTAGCTACCTGATGGACATTAGGATACTAGAGGTACTGTAGCTGTATGCATGAATCATTTCCGCGGCCCTACACGTATTCCGGGAGAGCGCTTATCATCACTGACTCCCGGAGTCCCTACTCAACTCGTGCTTAGTAATCAGAAGGTGGTGCACCCTGAGAAAAACTGCCGATTCCTGACAAAGCGCGTACCCCCGGTACGCGTCGTTCCTTTGAGGGCCTCAGCTAGTATTCGTTCAATTTTGACCATATACAGTTGACTTCATGATCTGATCTCTAGCCTCGACGGACCGCACTCTCTCGCTGTGGGCTTTCGACTCTTGTGCCAATCACAGGCTGTTGAATCATTAAATTTCGACCCACACCCAGTCTGCAGGTTGCCATCAATGACTTCTTTGCACCGTTATCAAGAAGTAGTCTGAAGGCGCAGTTGTCTTCCTTCTCATAGTCTGATCACGGGGGACTTTTTGTACATGGCCGACTCGACAGCATCACAAATCGTGCAGTGATTATGATGGATTCTTGCCGCCTGCCGGGTACTGCCGGACTTGTTTGTGCGTTTTCCCAAAACATTCGGTTCTAGAATTGACAAATGTTGTTGTGCAGTCGCCAGTCAGCATTAGCACCGGCCACGATGATGTTACTGATGGGCCTGTGCATCCCTGTGTCCATCCACTTCAGCTTATTGCTTGAGGTTCCCGTGATCATCTACATGTATTTCATCCAGAATATTTTCCAATTCAACTGGGGACGTATTGATCCACATTTCAATGAGCAAGTTCCTGGTTGATCATTCAGGGTCACATTCAGTATCCTCTCCTGCGAACAGCTCTGCAATAACATTTTTTGCTGTCGCAAAACCAAGGCAAACGCTATGCTGATGCCGCACTGAAGCATACTAGAACAATAACCGTGACCGACTATCTGCTAACTGGGAAAATGATTCTTTGATTTTGCTACATGACGTTCAACGGTTAAACACAGCTGTTACTCGGAGTCACGGTCCGGCACAGTGCAAGGACCAAGTAGTCCGTTTTCAGGTCCTGGTCCATGGCCTTAACATAAGGCATAAAAGCTTGAGTAAGTTGCCCAGGCGTCAGGTAAGTGAGAATTCTAGACCTATGTGTTATTACTCAATTGTTGTCGATTTAAGTGAGTGAGTCGTTGGGGCGTGCCAATCCCGGTCTTGTAATACCCTGGGTAAAATGTCAAGTCAACGTCATGACGTAGCTGTGTAAGTGCCATGCCATCCCAACTCAGATGATTGAAAATGGATTTACGCAAGGAAAGGTTTTTCTTACGTGACTGACAATTAAACAAACTCGTGACCATTTTCTGCATTGACCCCGCCTTTGACGTTTAAGCCACCAAGATGCTCTCATTGCTCTGCTAGTTGCAGATGCTACTTCTACAACTGCACGAACTCTGGCACTTACGGAGGCAATTCAAGGTGTGACTGTATCATTCATCTTCGACCTTCAACTGACACGAATCTATTGTGGTGGTCTAATGGCGCCAAGGTCAAGGTCAAGGGTCGCAAATGTGAAGACATGGGTATCTAGAGTGCTTGCATCATATGATTGGCTACCGCAGAGGCTCCACAGGGTTGAAAGCGTTGATGTGGGAGACTTGTATGTATGTACATATTCTACATTGAGTCCTGATAAGCCGAAATTTTTCTAATCAGTAGGGTGCCATTCCTGCCATGGCCTCATTCTACCAAATTCTCGCTATGGTGAACTGGAAGGATCCTGACCTCGAAGCGAAATTGGAGACACTTTCAGCACAGTTGTTGTATGCTATCCTTGGCTTATACGGGTGAATGCTGCGCGTTGTAATGCCTTACATATGGTACTAATTAGTCCGCGTCTGTATCTGCAGCTGGGAATATATATGCTCTTCACATGTGGAGATAGCACTACTTCGGAGGAAGCTTCCATTTCGATGGCCTTTGGTGCGCATTCTCGAAGATGCGGTGGATGCTTGCCGCTTACGCATGTCTAGCTCTCGTACATTGTCGCTAGATTTAGCTTCTTGATTGCGACAGTTCTGTTGTGAGCCGACATACAAAAAGTGACAAACATACTAATGGCCTTCGTCAGTGCAGCACAGTTCAGTCCCTTTCACACAATCGTTGATTGTCAGAGTGAGCGTTTTATAAATTTTAATCTTCCTCCAGGATGCTCACCTCGATTTTAGGCATGAATTTAATCACCATAGTGAGCACGGGAGCTC
Source organism: Suillus fuscotomentosus (assembly GCF_016647785.1). Classification (NCBI taxonomy): domain Eukaryota; kingdom Fungi; phylum Basidiomycota; class Agaricomycetes; order Boletales; family Suillaceae; genus Suillus; species Suillus fuscotomentosus. The sequence continues at coordinate 186,285 of NW_024539568.1, forward strand.
CGAAGTTGCTGGTTTACCACCATATTACCTAGTTTGCGACAAACGCCGCCATCGGTTGCTCCACAACAAATCTGATGATCAGAACGTAAACCCTTAATCATCGATCACATCATGCTGAATCTAATGGTACATATATGTAGGTGGCTTATCTGGAAAACCAGTTACCTGCTGCGGCTCTTGCTAGTCCTCCTCTCACTAGGTCATTGGACAATGCTCACTCTCTGTGCGTATTTGCTGCCCTCTATTGTTACTTGTCCGACCATTTTCTAGTCCTTGTAACCACTCATGCATCCACTAGAAACGGGGTGTGCATAATCAGCTTTGTCAAACCTGCATATACTAGTGCGGTGATCATATATAGTACGCATGTCGCATTTATGATCAATGGATACATGATAATCAGTACCTCGGGTGTAGGCATGTTGTATGATTTGGCACTTTTGGTCTTTACAGTCATCGGACTCTTGAGGATGCCATCATCTTCTACGCTGTGGAAGATGCTTCTGAAACAAGGGGTGATATATTTCATCCTCAATTTAGTAGCAAAAGTTATCCTACTGGTGTGTTCCTGGACCTTGATGCTCCACAGGGTTGTCGCAGACCAAACTTTGTAGACCGTGAATCTTCTGAACCTGAGTCGTAAAACTGTTTCGCTGCATTGCAAACGCATATTCACTCTGTATCGTCAGCTACCATGGATTATATATTCTCAATGCCTGGTATGTGCCCATGATTTGACCGAGTTATGTAGCTGACCTTTTGAAAGTGGCATGCATCTGGTCAGGACTCTCGTTACGACTTCCTGTTTAGATGCATGACCTACTTTCATTTGCAGCACGATTGCATCTAGCCAAGTGGTCCTTGCGCTCCTCCGTCCTTCGACCACTTTCGAAAGGTTTTTCCTGTTTTCTTCTTCATTTGTATGTGTCACCAGTCTTATTCGTTGTGAATAGCGACAGTGCCCTGTCGACTAAAATGCCTCCGCTGACGAGTGACTTCACCATCTCAGGGTAAAATTCTTTGTTTGAGATGCGTATACTGCGGTTGACTGTGCGTTCAGGTTCCAGTCCACGGCTGAAACCTAACAGAGTATTTGTTTCGAATCACCCCGATTACTACTCCGTCCCTATGTAGTTTTATGAAAGGATCCATACTTCGGCTTCGACGTGTATTGGTGTATTCTAAATTTGTCTATCTTGTCTCTGATGCAAAACTTAGAGTTTTCGATGTGCCAGCGCTCACAAGTTTGATGGAGTCTTCATGCATGACTAGATCTTGTGGAAGCACGGAACGCGATCTTGAATATGCAGACCGAACATTCAAGCGAATCCCTTTGAGCTAGTAAAAGCACTTAGCCTTTTATGATGTCTCATTTGAAGCCGCGGCAGTTGCCTGGAAAATACAGCACGCATGCAGCCTCCGTGTCGTTTGCACCTGAACGGACTTGCCTCAAACAATGGAAGATATCTACCCTTTACAGGTCTTGAGTCTGGAGGGTAGAAGGCCAGTCCCACTTATAGAACACTCCCTCATTTTTATGCAGAAATTTGAGTCGAGAAAAATCAGTTTTGTGAATGACACGCTGCATGCAAGTATGATATTGTGAACGTGCCAAGGTCCTGGTCAATAATTGTTGTAGACGAGCTTTGAATGTGATGGGAGCACCAGAAAATATGATTGTAGATGGCTGCATGACAGTTGAGTCGCAACAGCCTCTTGAGGCACGCCGGGCGTAGCCGGGGTTGTGGTCATTATGTGAATGAGCACTGCTAAGTGAGACGACTCCACATGTACAATCATCCGTTCCCCGGAAGAAATAATATGCTGTGTCTGACCAATGTCCGACAGAACCGATCGGACCTGTATCGCTCGAATCGGATCATCACACATGACCCCGATGGTTTCAAACTCCGTTTGCCCTCTATTATGGAAAGCCGGAGCACCGTGCTCATTTTGTGACTGAATTTGCTCACGTGCATTGCCTAATAAGGCAACAAGTTTCTACAGGACACCTGACACGCCTTGGAGCCAGAGTCAAGTATTTGCATGAATAATTCAAGTAATTACGAGGTACACTAACACAATCAAATGTCACCATTCATCCACTATGCCATCATTATCCGACTCGTCACTTGAAAATTGCCAAACTATCAAGGCTGTGTGATCAACACCATTTTCTATAGGACCGTTATCTGATGGAACATTGGGTTCATCAAGCTCGGCTAGAGCATCTAAGTCATGGATGTGAGAATCACCTTTGCTCTCGTCAGTATATTGTTTATTGAAGGAGATTCACGAAGTACCTAGGCCCAATCCTCCACGCACACCACCCATGTAGTACATGCCATCCATTTCCTCATTAAAAGGTAAATCGGCATGGCCACCAATCAATTGCAATGCACTAGCGTGAGCATCTTCGTTTTCCGTCAGTAGTAAGTTGGGATGCGGATTCTCTGCAAGCTGTACAGCAGACAGTATGTTCCTGTACACATCCCAAACTGATAACCGAGTGACTGCAGGGCGTCCCATTGCATCATAGCAATGTTCGATAAAGTCACCAAGCATAGGTGGGACAATATCAAACACTGGATTCGAAGCATTGATGTAGAAATTACGAACGTAGTCGATGCCCTCGTGATCTATAGAAACCTAGTTGGCATAGTAAGCCTTCACACAGCGTCACTAATGTAAATAAAATACCTTGAAATCCAAAGCTCCAAAATCTTCAGGAGAATCATAGATAAGATTCGGGACGCCATGTGGGAGTATCTAGAGAAATCATAAGTGCGCATTGTCACAAGACGGGTATGAATAAATTACCTTGTTGCGGTCACGCCGCTTGGCAGTATTGTTCACTCGATCCCTGTAAGCATTCAGCTCCTGCTGCAACCAGGGTATAAAAACCCAACGAAAGACCATCCTAGACGAATGGCAAGACATTATGAGTACATAAAACTGTAAGACAAGTGCTACGAACATGTGAAGGGTATTCCCTGAATCATACCAGCCTTCAATGACACCTTCGTCCAGCAAGGTCTCGAAACCAGGAGTGAACCTGCGCCGGAGTTGTGACCAAGTGATCTCCGGCATTACGTTTTTCTTTGTACGCATCCAACGATGCTGCAGAGTTCCTTGCAGGGTTGGGTCATAGCGCTGGCGAAGAAGCGTCTGTGCATTGGCAATGCCATAATTTTCGGTGCCTAAATCGGATTGAGTGATTAGTGGCATGTCTGGCAGTTGTGTCAGTGAAGCATTTACAAGAGGTATATCTGAAACTTACGACCAAGTTCTGTGATTGTGTCAAGGTAGTAGCTAAGGATTAACTGCGGATTTCGGTTGGAGTGCCATACTCTAATCCACATGATCCGCCCTGAAAACGGTTCAACTCCAGTGTGGAGACCGAGCCCAAACCTCAGCCACTTGTCATGCTGGTCAACGGCAAAGAGATCATTGACGCCGGCCGCCCAGAAGTGCTTCCGTTTCAGTCGCCTTGCTTTACGTTGCCATACTAATTCAGGCTCATACGCAGCAAAGTACGACATCATGACGGACCTAGTGTAGTCTATAAGTCTCTGACAACACAATGAATTGGGAGAATTACTTAGCTACGCTCATGTTCTTTTCGTGAAAGAGTAGACCAATCATTTCTCGTGTTCCAGCATGAGGGAACATCTGCCGAAGTTCCATGACAGCTTCGCGGATGGTCTCTATAGTGTGACCCTGCCGACGCGAGCGTTCGAGGCCCATATCCACACGAATTTGGCGAAACTTTGTAAGCCTAAGATAAAAAATGAGTGGTAGAGTTAGCTTATCATAACTATTACGCACCCAATACCATAGCGTTCTGTATCAAAATGTTTCTGTAAGGCCAGAACGATCTCTTTATCATTGAGACGTGTCTTCCAATAGCGCAGGATGTGAGGCGTGAGCTCATCTAAGGGCGCTAGGATTTGTGTCAAGATTAAAGTCAGGGTGTAAAGTAAGTGGACTCACGCGTGGGTTTATACTGGTTAGGCATGGTGGAGATGCAAGACAGTCGCAATTTACAATATTCTGTTATATACTCCGTGATTCTATCAAGTGGCTACGTCAGTGATGCTCAATACGAATCGAAGTGGTTGCGCCAAGCATACCCATTATGACTCCGCGGACTGGCTGGAGAAACGTTCACCAGCATTGCAGATGATACCAGTGGTCCTTCAACCATAAATGAGTTCAGTCTCTCCATCCTACAACATGCATACCCATTTTGAATACACATGACTCCGCGGACTAGAGAAACAGTTCACCAGCATTGCACACTGAACCACTATCTCTAGTCACCTCCTTTCATAGCTGCATTTGCACCCCAGTTAAGTCAAAAGCAAGAAGCCGTCTACTCACAGCAATCATGTCTCAACATCTCAAGGCGAGTATCCTCTCTTCTTTTCTTTGTACAATCCCCTTCAGGATGGTTTCGCTGAATGTTTTGCAACAAGGTGATTCTCTCTAAAACCGGCACTCTTCAAGATTGAGGTGAAGTTCATGGTGTTCTCGATGTTCACACTTGGTCTGATCAACCTAATTTCTAATTTGGTGCAGCACGTTCAGACGGTTTATACAACAACCGGCGCTCTTCAAGATGAGGCTTATGGTCTCCTACTTGGTTGGTGCTCTCATTCGGTGCAGCACATTCAGACGGTTTATACAACAACCGGCGCTCTTCAAGATGAGGCTTATGGTCTCCTACTTGGTTGGTGCTCTCATTCACTTCGTTCTTGGCACTCTCACTTTGGCAGGTTCATACAGCATATCAGCATATCAAGACGGAGCATACTGAGACGGAGCATATTGAGATGATGGAAACGGCCTACTGGCCTACTTGGTGGGTGCTCTCACTTTTCTTGGTGCTTTCACTTCGTTCTTGGTGCTCTCACTTTGGTCGCATACAGGACATCCAGATGATCTAGTATGCCTGTTTATTACAGTATATAACTTGTCATGTCCCGCATTGAAATCTCATCCTATTCATCATGGCCTCTTACGAAGTTGTGTCACAGTTCACTGAAGACGCATTCGCCAACGAAGACCGCATCTGTGAACGCTCTACATGTGCTGCAAAAATTCATAAGGGAGATCCATGTTTCTACATTGCTACAATAGTCACTGGCCAACGCGGGCGCTTTGTGTGCGCAGCTTGTCACCGACACTATCAAGGCAAAGCAGCAACATCCATAAGGCCCACTGTTCAGCGTCCTGATGCTCAAGTTATCCGGCAAAACATCAATGCCGCATGGAAACCAGGTTCGTCCTTATACTTGCATCCTTTTTACCTTTACTAACGTGATTCTCAGCGTCGGTTGGGGCCATTCAGCAGTCACCGCGTGTAGTTGCCACTAGTGCCTCTTATGGTCGTGCTGGGCCAGATATAGCCGTTCCTTCCAGCTGGGGCAGTACCAACACTGGCCAGCCTGGCTACTCGGCAAACCATGCACAGTATGGCGCTGAACGAGAACGCTGGGCCAAGCAAGCATATGCTGTTCCCCCAGCAGAGACTATTAGCTTAGAAGTCTCGGCTGTACGAGAAGGTGGAAATAGGAGGAAGGGCGCCCATGGCATACCATTTGGAGTACGTACCATAGAATCAGAATGCTACTGTACTGACAGCTTTCAATTTCAGAACATATGCGAGGGCAAGAAAGACGTTGACGCACGCATTGATGCACCAGGACTCATTGCACTCGCTCTGGACACCATCTGGCCAAAGATACAAGCTTTTGCAGGAGGCTTTCCATGGCGCCAAGACCAATTCGTCATTCGGGATGGTGGATGGGTTGATTTATCAACCCATCCACCTCGTCAACCTTATTTTTACTCTCAGTGTATGCATGCAACTCGCAAAGGCTCACGCGCTATGACATTCAAGCCAAAACAATTCTTATTGTACGTTGTTGTACCCATGTCTCAGTGGGAGAACTACGAGACATGGCTTGATAAAGCTGAAGAGGTTCGTACTCATCTGACAATGACAAATAGGTACTTACTGACATGAAATCCTATATCCTTAGGAACGATTTAGCACGCATTCATGGCCCGAGTTACTCTCCACACCTTCTGTGAAAGAGAATGTCCATTTGAGCGCAGCAGCTGATTCATTGACCGTCTCATCATCTGAAGCACCATCATCTGAAGCGCCGTCTGAAGTGTCATCCCAAGTGCCAGTCAAGCGGCGGTTTCTCCATGAGATCACTAGTATCCCATCCTCACCTCCCCTCAAGAAAGCAGCGCCTGCTAAGGTTGCTTTCCATTCTCCAGATCGAGAACACCTAAGGGAAGTTTTGAAGTCTGGTGGGACTGCAAACATAAACTGTCGAACAAAGTAAGCATGACCTCACTCTCAAGTCCTTCTCTAAACGTCACTTGTAGTGCTCACTATCCAGCACGAGACCATTGAATTCTTCCCTGTCCCAACACGCCCACTATCAGTCATTTTAGAGGACCCGGAGCTTCACGCTGCCTTCCGCATGGATACCGAATTGGGCCATAGCGGCCAGCTTACAATTCAGACTTCCACAGATGATATGCTCGGCGCCGGAGGCTTCAAAACAGCCCATCCAGGTTTCTTGACACTGTTCTCAGCCCCCGAAACTCTCCTAGGTTCACGTCCACGCCAAAAGGTTGCAGTCAAGCGACCCTTTTACAAGAATTACCCTCCGGGCAGCAGCAAAAACCCGATGAGATTCTCGATTGGACGTTATACGATAAGCGATGAGCTTCCAAAGCTATTCAAAGAGGCAAATGTGCTTTACTGGGCACGTGCATTGCTAACATTTTCATATGAGTACATTGACCATTGTATTTCGAACTCGTCTGAACCTCCACCCTTCCACATCCCTCGCATGCGCTTTGTTGAGGCTGGTCTCGCATTATCACATGATCAAGTACAACCTGGCCATAAATCGAAGTCGCCGACTCGGATGCCTCGGGCTGGGTACCTTGTTGAAGAGTTGATCCCTGACGACTTCCTCAAATATATCCATAATATGGATTGCAACCCAATGCTTGACCCATATGAGGTTGGCTACGAAATTGCTGCATTTTTAGCTTGCACACAACATATACAATACGCCAAAACTGGCGGTCTCGCTTTCATCTCCGATTATCAAGGTATCCAACATTGTGTGGTATCGTACATGACCTTCTAGGCTGACTGCTGCGCTGCAGGTGGATCCGAGATTTTGTCCGACCCTCAAGTTCTTACTCATCCGTATGTGATTTTTTCTTTCACTTTGCAATGATGTATCACTCATTCAGGGACTGTAGCTTAGTCAGCAATGGCAAGGATGTCTTTGGGGATGGCAATATTGAACGTGCAGTCAGTGCATTCGAGCAGAAGCACAATTGCAATAATTATTGTAAATGGAGCGGCTTTAAGCTAGAACTTTATAAAGCAGCAGAGATAGGGACGGAGATGGAGATAGGAACAGCTGGAATGGAATTGGGGACAGCTGATATGGAGATGGGAACAGAGGCGGATATGGACTCTGCATAGTAGATTGGTTGAATTTCTTGTTCTGTCGTCATAGTCTAAACATGGATTGTTTCTCCGCGATCAATTTTAACACCAAGATGTGACAGCACATGTATTGTACAAATCATACTAATATACAAGCCACCGAAGTTCAAGCGGCCATGGTGGGGTTAGGGTTATTCCGTATAAGGCGATCCGTTCCAGAACGGATCGCCTTATACGGAATAACCCTAACCCCCTCACCATGGCCGCTTGAATGTGCGAATTTCAGTCAACAGTCACTTGTAGATTCACGTTTTGTTTTGACATGCTTATATCGAAGTATTATTTGCACGCAGTGTTTGGGGTCTCTCAACTGCATGTGACCAAAGTCGCTGGCAAAACGAGCACGGTGCTCCGGCTTTCCATACTCTATTCACGTGACAAGTTGTTATTTTGTTTTGCAAAAGAAAGGTTGTCTTCTTGTTACCCCTTGGAAAATTGGAACCCCCGGATTACACGGTAAACTCGTTCATTTCATTCATATGTGGATCTTTCTGATTCATATCATCGCGAATCGAAAGTTGACGGAGAGGGCTGACATTAACATGACAAGTCAACGTTACAAAGAAGTCAACGTTAACAATATTTTACTATAACGTCAATGCGACTAACCTCTTTCCGTGAATTTCTCACTTACTACGTATGAATCAGATCGAGCGACATACTAATAAAATGAACGGAAGAAAAAAATCGTCGGACACACGCTGCTAAACCCCCACTGTCGCGATCGCTCTGGTATCCCCACGCTATAGAGAGTCGTTCCTTCAAATTCAAGTTCATAACTCAGGATGAGTGACTACGTAGTTCTCATGGGACGTGAAACTACTTTTGCAGTACGTCCTCTGCACTCGCACAGTGTGCCAGTGACCTGTCGGCGTTGTGCTTCATTTGCTCACCCGAAGTCAGTATGTCGAAGGTAGTTCCACTACACTCGTATTCTTATCTCGTTCTGCACGACTGAATTCCTCGGACAGCTGCATCCATAGCAGCTTTGGTAAGGAGGAACGAATACTATGACAAGCAACGTCATGACCATCATTTCCCCCCAGCTTTTTGACTATTGTCTTACTTTCGACTCGGAGGTCAGTATGTTTTGATGGCTATGTGCAAAATTAACTTTATACCAGGTTCGTTGGACATGGGGGAGAAAATGGGGGATCGTGAGGATAGCCTTTGTGATCTCTCGCTATATACCGATTGTAATCATTGTTATGTACCTATATTGTAAGTGCTCGGGACAATTTGTCTATTCTCGCTCCCCACTGATGAGACCTTCGAATAGATATCCTCGAGTCAGGAGGAATTGTGCGTCTAAATTCTTGGCTGAGTTTATATCCCTGATGTCATATTCTAGCCAAATCCTGGAATGTACATTGCTATAAATGGCAGTTGCGTATACAATAATCCCACTTCAACTGTTTTGGATTCTCAATGATTTCACCAGCCCTGAGCGCCTTCAATGCTGTTGCTGCTGACGGTCAGAATCAACTCAAAGTCAAATCTCTTCCCTCCTAGTGACTCCTTTTTAGTTATGCTCGTGGTTAGGGCGCAAGCATTCTGTCGATGGGGAGTCAGGACCTTAATTGCCCTAACATTGCTCATTACCGTAACCCTGATCTTTCCTCTTAGCTACCTTTTTGTTGCTCAAATATTACACTTCATTCTAGGCCATAATAGCCGTTGCGCTAACAATTATATACGTGGTGACGAGTAAACCTGGAGGTCTGTATCTCCCCCTTCAAATTTCTTCTGCTCACCATGTACTACAGATGCGTATGTGTATAAGGGGGAAGAATGCGTGAGTATCGCTTATGGGTTATCCATGGTCTATCAGCTTTGTACGTAGCATTTCTATAATTCGTCCAGTGGCTAACTTCCGCCAGTATTGATGTCCTTGATACTGCACAAACGCTTCAAATTTTACCAACGGGATACTACACCATTGGTTGCTAATGTATATCGGGATGGTGTGATTTATGTGCTATGCATTGCTCGTGAGTCCTGTAGATTCTTGTCAAGAACAATGCCTCAATTTTTTCAGTGGCCTCGATGGTGAATTGCATCGGCATTGCTGTGCTTCCTGTGAGTAACTTTCTTCTGGTAATAAGATGAGCCTCTGATCAGATTGTCTAGGAACCATACACTTTTCTTTTCTATAGGTAAACAATATCATGATACTCTATATTCAAAGCTGAGTCAGACGAGCCCGCAGGCAGTCGTGTATAGCGTGATTTCTTCACGCATACTGTTCAATCTACGAGAAACAAGCGAATCGCAGGATGACGTTGTATTCAGCTTGGGGATGGTTTTTTCTCAACCAGTCGGAATCTCATCTACAGTGGATCATTTGGAGCTGGAGGTTATTGAGACTGCATAGTACTTGTGACTCAGTTTTGATTATGGTTATAGCTCCCCTTTGTTAGATATAGCCTACGTACTACGTACCATTGTTCGTGGATAGCATCCATCCCATTACGCTCACTTGATGCTTTGACATTCATCGTTGCCTTCCCTCGGTCTTCTAGTAGAGGGTACGTCCATTCGTTCATAGTTATACGGTACCACCCATACTGGATTGTATATGAACATTACATATGTCGAGGTATTTTTTCACCCCTGACGTACACGACAGCGCTGTGTTTCCAGCCCTTGAAGTCGCTGCTAAGATTGCATCAATAGTTCGATTGCTCTGAGCTACGAACAATCAACGCAGTTTTCAAAGTGTCTCCTTGTAAATATTTTCTCTGAAACAGCTAGCACTGCAAGTACCGCCTTGATCTGAGCGGCGAGAACACCTCGAAGGCGATCTAAGAATTTTCATGACCGAAAAGGTCGACGCTGCGAGCATGTGGCGTCATGACTTGACAGCAAGAGTGCGGCTCAGTGTGTCAACGATCGCGAACGAGGCAAAGAATTTTCCGAGATCTGACCTGGCGAGATGAAGAAATAGGTCGATCATGATTCTACATTCCAATGCCGGGCGTGTAAACTAGAAATACATCTGAGTCCTTGGTCTCTTGGACAAATTAACATTCTTCCCCGGTTTCTTCTTTCACTCCCTCTCGAAAATATACATGTACGCCAATTTCTTCAGATCCCTGACGCTCGTTTCATCCGCTCGCACAACCTTCTCGTCATTGAAAAGCACCCAATCGCTGACAGCACCATCTACATCCATCGCATCGCTTCTCGGCATACGGATGTGTGCGACATAATGACCAGAATGAACGCTGGGACCTTTGTGTGATATGAAGGCTTTCAGCCTGTATCGAGCAGGTAAGCGCGATGAACCAGGTGGTGCTTTTTTGGTTTCTGATGATGAGGTAGCGGGTGGGTTGTCTTCGCCAGTGTCATCGGGATGATTAAATAGCCATTCAACAGCACGTTCTACATTTCCATCCTACAACACTGTCAGAATAAGAGTCAAAACAAACCAGAACAAACTCACGGTCTCTCTCAACGCCTTCTTTGCTTGCGCGTTTGTGAAGCCCATGTCAGCAAGCATCGCTACCTGCTCTGCGGGTGGTTCTGGTGCATTACCACTTCCTGATCCTGCTGTTTGAATTGGTACGTTGATGTCTGAAACAATCTCATCAACTAGAATTTCGAGTGCATTCATTTCGGCACACCTGGGTCCTCCATGTGCATGATTAACCATTCCATTGCAACTTCAGCCCCAGCGTTGCCAGTTGCAATCAGGGCGTTCTGACAGCTGACGGTCGGGAAGCCCATAGCCTCAAGCTGAGACAGTGCTTCGACGTCAACTTCAGGCTGCGAAGGACCTGAAGTGTTAGAACTATCTGGTAACTCCACTTCGCCAGACTGAAGTCCATGCCCGAGGTAGTTATCAAGATGAAGTTCATCATTCTCTGGAAGGATCACAGGTATATCTACGATTCGGGGGTGTTAGAATGATATCAGTCATCGAGGTTGCAAAAGCTTACCTAGCTTCGTCGGGACCCAGTTCACAAGCTGGAACTTCTTTGCATGCAGCACCAAAATGTCAGGGAAAGTAGCAAACTGCATCTGCCTAAGTCCAGCATGAGTCAACGTTTGGGTAGACCAAACGACATGCGCATACCTGACGGCATTCACTTTTCCGCAGCCTCCTTCACATTGGTACTCCAGAGCCTCTTGTCCACTCGGTCCAAGCAATAGGTCCAAGCACTGTTCCAAAGAAACAGAGCGGTACCGCTTCTTTCCAGGACCACTCTCATCTGGTGCACCGACAGTTCCCGCTTCTTGTTCTCCCGCTCTCGTATCCGCTTCGCCATCAGCGAGTTCGTGAGCGGGTACACCAAGACTAAGGACATCCATCGTGTCTACGCGATACCTGACCCTGTGACAGGACTGGCACTGGAGACGTTGCTCGAGGCCAAAGGCAAACGATTCGGTCGGTTCAGATTGATCTATGCAAGATCAGCGCGAGTGATACTTGAGACAACCCTTTGGTACCTGATACGCCACGAGTATTTGAGTGATTGAATCGCCTAAGTACCGTCAACAGGTGACTAAAGAATTCTTCCGCATCCTGCTGGCGCATGGTGGAGAACTCAGCGTGGCCTTTACCAACGAGAGCCTTGAATCCTGCTGGCTTCAGGCCCGCCTGCCAAGGAGTATGTTCAGGTGTTGGGTGTGCGAGAGCGTCAGTCGGGGCTGCGGGCGCATACGTCAGATGTCAGATGTCGTACGCATGGATCACAATATGGTGGATCTTGTCTTTCAACATACCTTGTTCATGATCTGAGTGAGGTTTAGAGTATCGTCCGCTGAGTAATCCATCAGCGAGCTTGTACATCTGACATTCCAGGCAATCTGCAGGGAGGGCTTGAGTGCAATTGTCCCAGTGAGCAGCTGCTGTCGGAGAGACGTAGGGGGATTCTGTGCCTGAAGGTCCTTTACCATAATAACGGATTTGGAAAAGTGGGAGTGAGAACAGTGTCTGAATAACGGAGGCCATATAGCAACTGTGAGGAGCCATCGTCGTAAAAGTAGTTGCTAAAAAAATGGAAAACATGCCTATTTCCGAGGTTGCTAAGACCTGTAGCACCAGCACCAAAGATCGGTTGAAGTGCCGAACCGTCCTCGGCCGTGAGGGAGAAGTCAAACAGGAGGTTTTGCTCGATTTGCTGGTTTTGGGGGTCAGATTTAAGACAATGGCATTATTTTTCACCAATAACGCACAAGTTCAGTCATGCTCTTCTCGGTCTTCTTCTGTGCCGCGACATTAACACCAAAGGTACTGAGGTGGTTTACAAGCTCTGGGTCAACACGAGCGTCATTACATGCGTAGCAATATACATCTTGGAAATCGGGTCAGAAACATATTGAAAGGGCGAGAAATGACGACTGACCAGCACCACCCTCAGGTGTAATAGTTCCAAGTTTGACGCATACAGGATGCTGAGTCGTGTTAGAATGTGCTAGCGCGTGGCCATTGCCGCCAGTGCCACCAAATTGAGCACGACCGCATCCAAGAGCACCGCAAGTGAGGCAAAGCCAGAGATTTGAAGTAAGCTCGCAAGAGGCGCAATGCGCTAGACCTAATATTGGAATGAAAAATGCATTCTTGATCAGGAGGTTGGATATTACCTTCTTGTGGTATCGATCCACTCTGGAGCTGCTCCAAGCAAAGTGTGTGCTCGCAAGCCGTAATCTCCTCTTCCCAAGCTTTGACTTCCGATTGACGAGCCGATGAAAGCGATAGCATGATACCATCAGTTAGACGCTTTGTCTGTGGCGGTAATATCAGTAATGCAAGATCAGACATGTAGCAGACGAGTACACTTGCATTTGCAACATCAATCGCTACTTCCTTCCCGTCTTGCAGATCACACTTCCAACACTTGAATACAGTGGCATGCTCGTATTTGTCTTCTTCGCGTTCCTCATTAATGGCAAGCTTCTTCATTTTAGCCGGTGGCTCCTCTCCATCAGCCTAGTATGGTTCTAGTGTACGTTGCACATAAATGCGTCGCCACTCACGCGATTCGAAACCTTCTTCTTCGGGGTGCGCTTGACATTCAGAGTGAATGAGTGTCCTGATCGGAGGGCATGATTACGCGTATGGTGACGATCTGAGTCAAGACATGATCCATTGAAGCACACCAAGCAAACGTCGATGCCCTTAGGGCCATCCTGCACGGGCGTGAACTCCGGAATTGTGTATCAACCTCCTTAATCGACCTACCTGATTATCAAAACATTGCGTGCATTCTTCCCTATGAACTGACTGGCTTAGTTTTGGTTCTCTCAAACCAGATATTTCGTGAACATGGGGACAAGTTGCAGACATCGACATAGTGGAAATGTCCGTATTCGTTGTGGTCGAATTGAAAGTTCAGAAGTTCAGACAAGAGGAGCGCGATTTGGGACATTGTCACGTGGCCATCATGTAATGAATCCTGTCACATGAGTGACATTTCCACGATCAGCGCTTCAGCATGAAGAAACATTGTGTATCCTGTCTATTCACTCCAGTTTGCGCTATCTACAGGGTATTTGTTCTCCAACAAGCATATCATTGTCACAGCAAGTCCAGCCTGAAGAAACGGTATCTGGGAACGCAGAAGAGTGCAGAGCGTTTATAGGGAAAATCAAAAATCTGAACTTGGACTTTAGCAGACAGTCGCAGTAGAATTTATGTTCCACCTACTGTTCTAATATGCATGGCAGAGTCAAAATCCACTTTGATGATTGAGGGATTATCAGCTTTGGGCTCACCCATCACACTTTCGGTGCGGGGGTCCGCCAAGAAGCAGTAATGTATCAGAGCACGATGCCACAGATTGGCTGCACGAATATTTTCGGTAAGACCAGGCTTGCATGTGGGAATACACGACTTACTTCGCACAGTACCACGGAATTTATCCTCTCCGACAAGGACGTGGAGGCTCCTGTCCCAGTCTCCAGGACCACCAGGAATGTAGGGCGCCACGTGATTTTCCTTGCATAACATTTTAGCCTATTTTCAAGAAAGCCCAAGATGCGCACCTTTAGATAGGTAATCTCCGCATACCCCATGGGCTCGCCGTTCCAGCTCATTATTACAGGCAGAACACCAGGGTCGTTCATTATTTCCGTGATATATGCTCTGTGTTTCTCCAGCGAGCCGCGTTCTCCCCACGCCTTGTTCACTCGTTCTGAATTATGCCAACGATGGAAGGTGTCTAGATGCTCTGAAGTATTCGATCCGCTGCGGAGATCGAAGTACGTGAACTCTAGAGTCTCCCCTATGGATGGACAAAATCGCCTAAATAGCGTTTCTCCTGGTTGAGGCTTTGGTGGACGAAGGGGGTGCCCGGAAATGACAATGGGTGTGCGGGTGAATGACGGGATCAAGGGAAAAGGCGCAACTGAAAATGACGATGGAGGTAGCCAACCGCGATTATGATATCCTTGTGTTCCCGCACCCTGCCAGAACGTGGCTCTGTGCAAGTATATTTCCTCCTTTGAAGCTGTAGGCGCATGCGCCGTACGCCCGAGGCCGGATCGAAGTAAATACGAACGTAGCTCCTCGCTATTATTGATTTCCTGAGATAGGACAACCGGGATGATCTCTTGGTCGTGGTACAGCGTGAAGAGTGCGTACACAGTCGCCCACGTATCTTTTACGGATATGTCGTTTCTAGATGTCTGTGGCGAGCCGACCTGGGAGGAAGGAAGGATCTCAATGACCTGAAAGCTTGGTACATGTGATGCGGTGTTTTCGAACTGCGTACCGACAGCTGAAATGACGAGCTGTGCGGTCCGATCGAGTAAATGATACTCGCACACAATCAATCCATCGATGTGAATGGAATTCGTCGGGGATACAGAGTCTGCCTTGGCGGTCATGACCGCACCATCTGGCAAAATGAAGTTGTCCACCTTCTGGTCATCACTAACAGAAATGTTTGTGAGTGCACTTTGTATGGCTAGGAGACGTTGGGCAGCACGAGTCATCTGTTGCGGTTATGAGGACTCGGCGGGCGAAACCGAGAGCTAAAAAATGCAATCTGAGTCTATTGGACTCTCGTAGTAAAACAATTATATACCTGGAAGATATACTAATAACGAATTAGCAAAATATGTGGCTAATATGAGAGAATACTCACATCTCGGTCGAAATGTTCGTTCGTCGACGTGTATCCTTTATACTACTACGCTAATACGAATTCGCGGCATTAATTCGCGGCCCCCGTATAATATATTATGGCTAAAATATCTTATCCTTTGTTGATCCGGACTCCTTTATGTCTGACTCCACCATCACTAGGCATGCCAGTGGTCAGATAACAGGGCAGCAGATAAGGTCAAAAGGATATATGGGAATGGGAAGACCCGAGGCACAAATCTGCTAAGCTCACGTCGGTATAAATACGATTAAATTTAAATGGCATTCGCACGTGACTGATTTTTTTCTCGCACTGTTCAATTTTGATCAGATCGTCCTCATACCCTTTGAACCTACATAGACTATGGCACCCAACGGACTCATCCCGAATGGAACTGCAGAGGCTCCGATCGAGATCTCTGCAGTACCTTCCATCGTTGGTATCAACTTTGGTAACTCATATGCATCTATCGCAGTCTTAACAAAAGTGCGTTTCTTCCTGCTGTCAATCTACAAATCTCACATACAATTTTTTTTGGACGATAGGAAGGCATCGCTGAGTGCATAGCAAACGAAGATGGAGAACGTCAGATCGCTTGTGCTATCGCATTTCAAGGGGAGGAGATGGTATGTGGTAGCCTACTTCGTGTTCATGCCACTTAACCAAGTTTTATCCTCTCAGTATATCGGAAACCAAGCAAGGCACCAGCTAGTCAAAAACTCTCAAAACACTATTACAGGATTTCGTAACCTTCTAGGCAAGAAGTGCGTTGTTCGGTGAATTTCATCATTGCATCCGGTCTGAAGGTATATGGCAGGTTCTCAGAAGTACCACAGGCGGCTTTGTCGGTCTCTGCGCCTGTCATACAACACCCTTCGCTACCCGATACGCCAGCATACAAGGTCAAGGTCCTGCAACCCGCGCCCTTACCTCTTAAAACTACCGCTACCAATACACCTGCGGCATCACAAGTTGCTACCCCACGATCAGAGCCCATCGAGGTTGAGCGCGTCCTAACTGTTTCCGAAGTAACCACAATATTCCTCGGTTCGCTCGTGCAATCTGCTGAGGACTTCCTTGGGAGAAAAGTATTGGGTGCCGTAATCAGCTTGCCCTCGTGGTTTGATGACGCCCAGAGAGAAGCGGTGATAAAAGCTGCAGAGGATGCTGGAGTTCACGTCCTTCAGTTGCTTGATGATGCAGGTGCAGTTGCCGTCTGTACTGCCGCAGGATCAGAGGAAATTTCCTCGGACCGAACACAACTCATTGTCGATCTCGGCGCGTCGTCCCTCGAGCTGTCTCTCCTTTCGGTCCGTGAGGGCCTCGCGTACTCACTTGCAACCATCTCTGACTCTTCTGTTGGTGGCGATGAGATCGACTCGAAATTGATCAAATTCTTTGCAAAAGAATTCACCAAAAAAACCAAAACGCCGTTAACTGTCGCGCCTGCTTCTGATCCCCTTGATAAGCGCGCTGAAGCTAAACTCAGACTCGCAGTTGAGCACACAAAGCGCACGCTTAGTGCGAGTCCTGGTGCTGCTACGTGTTCCGTAGAGTCACTCAAAGATGGTCTCGACTACACCGGTTCCATCAACCGGCTCCGATTTGACATGGAGGTGCGCTCCATCTATGACAAGGTTTACGCAAAGGTGAAGGAGCTTGTCGCGAGCGCAGGGGTGGATTTGTATGACGTTGATGAGATTGTGTATATCGGCGGTTGCGCTTGCTTGCCAGGCCTGGATGAGACCTTAGCAGAAGGTTTCACCGAAAACGTCATTACGCCCTTCAAGGCAGGCACTGTCGCTGGCGGTGGTATCGGCGACCCAACCACTATTCTGGCACGTGGATGTGCCCTCCAAGCACAATTGCTTGTTGGCCTTGCTGGAGAAACCGAGGAGGTTCGCCAGGCATTCATCAAGGGCAATGGAACTAGCAGCGTCAGCGCTACGAGCCGTACTATCGGCCTTCTGGTTCCTCAGCTGTCTGCAGAAGGCGGCTTGGGTGGAGTGTGGGTTCCTCTCATTTTGAAGGAGACGCCTTTACCATGCAGGCGCACTGTCACTGTGGAGGTGGATGTCAGTGGGTCTGAAGATCGAGTTGGCTTCGAGTTCTGGGAAGTCAGCGAGGGCGTTAGGGTCGAACATGTCAAGCCACAAAAATTCGAAGACGATGAAGACGAGCCCCAGGATGAGGAGGAAGAAGAGTTGGAGGTAAAGGAGAAGACGATCTCAAAAGAAGCATTCTTAGCTTCATTATCACTTTCGCGCTCCAACCCTTCCAAGGGCAAGACGAAGGTGCAAGTGCAGGCAATCATTAGCGGCAATGGTGCTGTAGATCTCAGTATAAGGGAGGTGACGAAGAACGGACTGGGAGAAGCTGTGACGGTGACAGTGGGATCTTCATGATGCATTTTACCAGGCAGGTGTAGACAGACTTTTCTACTGGATCTCACCGATATCCTCGTTCCATTCCTGCACATAGATCGTCAATTAGCAAACGTGCCATCCGTAATAGACCATCATGACGCACCTCCGGTTTTTCGACAATGAATTTCTTCATGAGCTCCTTGCATTCTGCATTATCAACCACTATGACCTCGACGCCTTGGCTTTTCAGCAGCTCTTCTCCCCCCACCCAGTTCTCATTCTCTCCAATAACGACACGCGGAATCTTGTAAAGTATAATTGCACCTGTGCACATAATGCAAGGACTATTGATGCGGTGAGTCATGAGCAATTGATAGAACTAGCGACGCATGACGATCACCCCACCTCAAGGTCGTGTACTTTATTCACCAAATATCAGTAAGCAACCCCATACACATCGCTCGGAATCTCACCATCGTACATCCTCTATAAACTTGTGCCTTAAGTCTCCCTGCATCCTCCAAGGCAGCTATCTCCCCATGCAACGTAGCCGATGACTTCTGAATGCGTGAGTTGTGCGAGCATCCTAGAACAACTGCATCTTTTGGATCCGTTGAAGACCCGTGATACACAAGGGCAGCGCCAATCGGGATCCCTCCTTCTTGGTAACTCTTGCGTGCCTTTGCTAAAGCTGTAGAGAGTCCGAGCTTATCTATGCCGTCCATGGAGTGGTCTTGGGGCAAGCTGCTGTCCGCATTCCGTGTCCCACGTCCTGACATTAATATTGATATTGATCATGGGATCAAGAACTTTGGAATTGTAGAAGAAGACATATCCAAAGTGCCAGCATGCTCCACAGCCCTGATGGCTCAGTTGGTTAGAGCGCAGGTCTCATATCTTATATATGACCGAGTGTATTCGGGTAATCCTGAGGTCGCAAGTTCGAACCTTGCTCAGGGCAAGCTTTTTGGCTTGTATTTGATCAATGTCAAGTTGCACTACATCGTATACTTACAAGTGCCTGAGTTTCAGGCTGGTGCGGGTGACCGCAACGGGTCTCGGGAAGTATACCAATATTGTTTCCTTTGAGACTACAAGGGCATCAACAAATTACAAGACCCCTCAATTTATATGTGCTGATTGTATTGGATAGTAGTCCCGCGCTATTTCACGCGCATGACTTATGCTTATTATCGATAATCTACTCCAATCTATTCTAGTTCGAGACCCTGAAACAATTAACGAGACTGTAGTCTGATTAAACAAGGAAGTAGTGCCAACATACTCAGGCTGTACGTGTATTGTTCTTTTTCATTGCCAGGTTCACAAAAAAGCCCCACAATTAAATACAGATGCTGCTCTATCCATGAATCATTAAACATCGTCCTCTATAAAGATAGGTTCCACATCCTTCCAAGGCTGCCTGCCTCCCATAGCCCACACCTTCTCTCTCTCTACCCAATATTCCAACCTATTCCCAACCCTCGACGGCGCCCACACCCTCTCCCCAGTATCCTCATCCGTCTCCGCCCTAAACCATCTAGGTCGATGCGGCGGCACGCGCCCCTCCTCCCTTGCACGCCGCGTCGCTCGTTGCCGCTCCTCTTGCTGCATCTTCAGCCCATTCGCAAACTCATACTTCCCCATCTCAAACGCCCGTTGATCAGGTCGCAGACGGCAGTCTGTCGGGCACAAGTATGGCCTTAGCGTTTCATCGGGGCAGTCATTCAGCGTGACGGCGAACGGCGTGAGGTTGAAAGGTGCGGTAGGCTTTTCGGAGTTACGCCAGAGGAGGATGTACTCTGCGGCGTAGTTTGGCGAAGAGGGCCCACTTACAGTAGCGTCAGGGTGTAGGAAGCCGCTGCCTGTGCCGACGGCGCGACATATGAGCTGGCTGTTCCACCGTCCAGCTACCTCGTGGGTTACTTCTCCGTCTGCGTCTCGCACGACACCAGTGATTTCGTATGCGTCTTTACCCCGCCATCCTCTCGGCTTGAATGTCAGTACACACTGGTCGCCAGTGCGATGATTCGTGACCTGTAGTAACGTAGCTTCAGTTTTGACGCATGACGAGGAACAAAGAGCGAATCACTCACGATCATGTCACCATAGTGATCGATAGTGGGAGAGCCTAAGATGAACCCGGAGACGTTGGTAGTGACTTTCTTCCACGAGAAGTGCTCGACGACCTTGCCCTGGATGCCAGCAGTAGTACACTTGGGGTAGTCGGGCGCCCACTCTTCAGGAAGAAGAAGTTCAGCATGCGCAACGCCAGTAGGACGAATCTCGAAAGATTTTCCCATAAATTTATTTTGTGCGTCGACCTGGTGTGGATAAGTATCAGTGGATCATGTGAAACAACAATGTAACGAACCTCTCCATAATAATGCCAATACGGCGATTCTGCCCAACAAGCTGACATGGGGGGATGATGACTGACTTGCTCAGATACGTAGCGATACTCCTTGTCGAGTCTGACATATTCGAATGTTTCACTCTGGATAGGTTGAGCACTTGACTACATGAAAAGCATGAAAGGTACATACAAGCATAGGATTAAATGGTTTAGCTATACGACCGATGGTCGATGAATAATTTGACATTGCAAACGCGGCCACAAATGCTAAACGCCGGTGAGGGTCTTGCTCCCGGGCAGCGACATGGACTATCAACCATTGAGTTACGATGACCAGCGATCACATAAATGAGATACTTACGACACTCCGAGAACTCCATGTCCTCCGCCTTCACTCAAATAAGACAGTGTGTACATATCCATTAGCCAAAGACAACTCACCATCCGCTGCAACATACTCGTCGGCTCATTAAACATGACGGGAAAACTAATCCTCGTCAAATCCTTTCCAATGCTGTGCTTCAGCACAGACCACAGACTCGTGCTTGGCCTGTTATCCGACCCGATAGGTAACCGCGTCCTCAAATTTTGATAGCCTGCGAAATGTTCCTTGTTCATGAAGGACAACGCAGGTACCATGTGCATCGGGCTAGAGAGCAGTTGGCTGACGAGGAGATTGGGAAGGGCATTAGCCTCGATGGCATCGAAGAATTCATCTTCCTCATCTGTGTCGACGGCGTCTTCATCCTCCTGATCTTGCCGTGGTATACGCTGTGCAGTCGGCGTGACCCCTGCACTCGTGGGTGATGATGGCATAGTCAATGTGGACAGGCCGTTGACTTCCTTAGGCGAGGAGACAGTAGTGATTGGTGCAGGGCGCACCAAGGGTGAGGAATAGGGTTCTTCAAGCACAGGAGATACAAAGGCCATGGTCGCAGGGCGCGGTCGGAATATGCCGCCACCTGCATCGTTTATACCAGCATCGAAGAATCTGCTGCCTCGTTTCCGAGACCGCATGCGCAGCTCTTGTTCCAGGACTTCGCCCTCCCGCACGACAGTTTGTAAGCTCTCTTCCCACACAGTCTGTCTCTCACGCTCACGCTGTAGTTGAGATTTCCACCACTCCTCACGGTCCTTGGCCATCTGGATATACTCATCTATCATCGTTTGTACGATCGCGAACGACTCCCTGAGCGCTGTGCGGAGTTCTTGTGTCCTGGGCGCCGCATCTGGTGGTAGTGCGAGGTTAGACAGAAGCTGGGTAGTGAGTTCCATCTGTGCTGCAGCCGAATTCCCTTGTAAGTCAAAAGTCGCATTGTGAGGAGGCGACTGCGTGAGGACCGAGGTTGAAGAATTATAATTGCGCTCTTCATTTTCCGAGGTAGAAGGGCTTTTAGCTACCTTGCTCGTCTCAGGAGGTAGCCCATCCTCTATGCTCTCATCTGTTATACCCATAAAGGAGCTTTGTGACCCTCCGCCGCGAGTACCCGCATCCATTCGCCGCCCTGATATCACCGACTGGAAGCTCGTACGCAGACTCTTGGGCTTCAAAGCATTCAACTCGCTTTCCCCGCTCTTTCGCGGCACTTGCTCATCGCGCCGCGCCCATTGTATACTCTTCCCAAGGGCCTGGGTCCACCCAGCAGCCTCAACGTGATGATTAGCACGCATGTACCATTTTTGCCCAGTGGTATGTCCTCGAGATGGGGTCGAGTGGATCTCGAACCGCGTCTTGTCGCCGCCAGGCGAGGTTTTGAGGATGGCAGTTTTCATGGTGATGGCACCGCGGCTAGCTATGCCTTCGTCTTCTTGGTGCCGGTAATCTACAGGAAGTTAAGCGCCATAAATAGACACAAGAGGTGAGAGATAACGGACATGAGAATACACCATCTTTTAGAACAAACCATCTAGTATTATAGCCCTTAGCGACATTGGTATATTTACTGAGATAACCCTTCATAACAGGAGGTTCCGAAGACGGGACCTCAATAAGAGAGGTATCATGGTTTGCAACTGTCGTTGTTTTGAGCACAGTGGGTAAGGGAGCGCGTAAGAAAAACGTACACTGTCGCAAGAATACCCGTACGTGATCATCTTTTCCTGCTCCCTCGTATGCCATTTTCCCCCTGCGGTCTCGCACAAAAACGCTCGCCCCTGCTCGCACGGCTAGTTCAATGAGGCGCAGGTTTTTCCGCCTGGCTGCCTCGTGTAGCAGAGAAGTGCCAGATGCATCGTCCAAGTACGACAAATCAAGTCCACGTGCCCGTGGTGATTCCAATAGAGCCACCAATGCAGCATTTGGGGGTGCATCCATGGGTGATAAAATATACGAGCGTAAAAGCGACCTGTATGAGGCGTTCAAAAAAGAACGTGAATCTAAGAGTGGCGTTAGTGAAGAAGGCACAGAAACAGAGAGGGAGTACGTACCTTCTAACGTTTGGATGACTTCTTTTAACTTTGCCACATCTTTGCATGTTTTTTCGTTGTTATCACGGAGGGTGTCGTCAATGCCAGCCTGGTCGAGCAACACGCCTACAATGTCTGCACGACCGAGGGACGCTGCAAGATGCAGAGGGGTGGTCCCAGAACCTGGTGGGTGCACGCCATTGGGTGATATCGCTCTATGAGATAGGAGTAGCTGTACGGTACCGACTTCGGTTACGGGTGAGGGAAGGCGGGAGTAGCAAGCAAAAGCGATGACCTACCAGAAGCGCATCGTATAGCGAGGTGGAGGGCAGCAGCTCCAGTGTTAATGTCTCCATCGACAGAGTTTCGTCTTTCCTTGCCAATTTCAGCAAGAAATGGATGTATGAGAGCAGGATCACCTGTGGAGAGGGTTTGCTATGAGGTGGGAGAAGGGAGAGGTGGTTTCTTACCACTCCGAAGTGCCGACAGTAGTTTGACTTGATGAAGGGGTTCTGTGACATCTACTGCTCATAAATGACTGAATCCAAGCCCAAGAAACTGACGAACTGACCGGACCTGAGACTACGAATCGAGAGGGAGGAGCTCATCATATGTCCACAGCAATTCTGCACCCGTAAATTCAAAATCCAGAATAGTTTGGTGTGTGCAGTCCTTGCGTGAAATGAGGGAGGAAAGTAGTTGAGAAGAAGAAAGCGAGCTAGATGTATTCAAGAAAGTCACGGTGACCAAGTACTGCTGCAGCTTGCTCCCCACAGAAGCACCGAGTCACGTGTCACTCACATGTTCTACCCCACTGAGCTTGCAGCTGTGCTGCTTGCCCTGCCACTATGATACGATTGACCATATATATAAAGGCTAGTAGCGCCGCAGGGTAGCACTTGCGCTTGTTTTTTCAGAGCTGCGAAGCGCCGATAAGACGTAAGGACACCTTCTTCGACTCTCGTTAATTCCTAGCACTATTCAAGCAGCCGCATGCTCATACTTGAGGTATTCCCATGTTCATTTTTGCTATCTTTATCATACCGCTATCGCTGTCTAATAGGCGACATCTCTGCCTGAGATACCAGCCTGAGGGGCCTATATAAAGTATAATTTTAAAGTGGGTTCCTTTCCAGCCGCCTTCCGTTCATCTATTCACGCCATATTAATGAGCAATAGTTTCTCTTCTCCAGACAAGGAGAAAGCCTTTGAGGTTGATGTTGGTTCAGGAGAGCGCGCAAGCAGTAATGACAGCTATACACCACCACCAGACTTCACACTTCACCGAGAGCTTAAAAATCGTCATGTTGCGATGATAAGGTATTTGTCTGTCAACCTTTCTGACTTCAATGACTGAGTCACTACTTTTTCAGCATTGCCGGCGTCATTGGCACGGGATTGTTCCTCGGGACCGCGTCGGCACTCATGAATGGCGGTCCTCTAGGCCTTTTATTAGCTTACATATTCGTTGGGTCTATATCTTATTGTGTGATGGTCAGTCATGTATATATTTCCCGATTTTATCCTTCATTGTTTTGTTACTAGATCACCATCGGAGAGATGATCTCCTATCTCCCAATTGCCGGTGGTCATATCAAGCTTGCCGAGCGCTTTGTTGATCCAGCATTCTCATTTGCATTGGGATGGAATCTATGGTACAATTGGACGGTAATGTGACCCTTTGCTTGATGTTTCAAGTTTCTGGATGTTACTCTCCCATCAGGTAACATTGCCAGGTACAGTCTCCGAATCATCTCCCAACGAACGCCGTTGATTATATCCAAGCCGAGTTGTCTGCAGCCGCTACCATCATAAATTTCTGGCATCCTGGTGTAAGCAACGCAGTATGGATAACAATGTGTCTCGTTGTTGCCATCGGGATTAACATGAGTGGCGTTGGTAAATGTTCACACTATTTGGCCTCTCTTCTACTTCAATTTTCACTGCAGGTGTGTATGGTGAAACCGAGTTTATTTTGCGTAGGGTTATCTTCCCCCTAAGTTATTTTCTTTGCCTGACGCCAGGGGCGAATCAGCTCTATCAAGGTTGTTACGATTGTTGGTCTCATCATCTTCGGGATCATCCTTGACCTTGGCGGTGGCCCGAACCATGATCGTATCGGATTTCGCTACTGGAAGGACCCTGGCCCATTTGTCCAATTTTATGGCATAAGTGGCATGACAGGTCGTTTTCTAGGCTGGTCTCGTGCAGTAACGCAAGCTGCATTCGCATATTCTGGGTTAGAAGTCGTGGCTGTGAGTCGTGACGGTCTTCCTTGGATCTTTTGAGGTTGAGACAGACCAGATGGCGGCTGCAGAATCCAAGAACCCGCGCAAGAATCTCCCCAAGGCCATCCGTCGTGTTTATATCCGGATCCTACTATTTTATATTGGCGGCGTATTTGTTATCGGTCTCCTGGTACCTTCGAACAACCCCTTGCTGAACGTAAACTCTGATAACGCTTCTGCGTCTCCGTTTGTAATTGCAATTAACCAAGCTGGCATCAAAGGATTACCCTCAGTAAGTGTTGTGTTATACAATAATGCATTTCTCATACCTCTGTAGGTGATCAACGCCGCCTTACTGACATCAGCCTGGTCCGCGGCTTCCAGTAACCTTTACATTTCCTCCAGAGGCCTGCGTGAGCTTCAGTCTATGTCTACAGCACTGTATCCAATTTAATCTGCTTGCAGATGGCCTCGCCGCCTCCGGCAATGCCCCAAAGGTATTCCTTCGTACCTCGCGGTCTGGACTTCCCTACGTCGCAGTAGCCATATGTGCTTCTTTCTCTCTCCTCGCCTACATGGCGGTCAACACGAGCTCCGGAATGGTCTTCACGTGGTTCTCTAGCATGTGTGCTACTGCGGGCCTCACGACCTGGTTCGGCATCGGTGTCATCTATCTGCGCTTCCGCAAAGGCTTCCTTGCCCAGGGGCACAAGATGAGCGAGCTCCCGTACTCCTCTCGGTTTCAGCCCTTCGCCGCCTGGTGGGCCATCGGCGCATCGCTTGTGACGTTGTTGGTGAGTTTGACTTTCGGATGTGTGATATAATGAAGCGATTCTTGGGCTTATGGCCTCCAGTTCAGTGCATGGGAGGTATTCCTGAGAGATAACTGGTCAACAGCGACTTTCATGACAAATTATCTGCCCATGATGCTTTTCCCCGTTTTATATGTCGGCGCCAAAATCTGGAAGCGAATCCCTATTGTGAAGCCGAACGAAATGGATTTCCACTCTGGCATCGCAGAAATCGAGGCAATGACGTAGGACTCTTTTATTTGCTTGTGAAGTATAAGCCAGGCTGAGATGCTTGTCACAGGCATGCAGACGTGCTCCCGAGGAATATCGTGGAGGCAATTTGGATGAAGCTTGTGAGTTCTCTTTCGGTGATGGTGGTCATTGGCTGGTTTGCTCATTCTTCGAATAAGACGTGATGATTGAGTTCCATGTTGACCGATATTGTATTGCGAGCCTGCAGAGATGTGATTTAGATCTTATGACAGTTGGAATTTAACGGAATATGAAAACCGACATCCCTGAAATAAGATGGTGTATGCTGGGGAACGCCCCCTCACATGACTTTTCCAATCAATTTCGAAAATCAACCACTCAAGGTCTTTGCCGTGACGATCCTCTTAATTGTAGGTGAGTAGAGCGCACGTGTAAACCTTTGACACAGCTCTGTAAAAGCCATGGAGGCTGGGAAGTCCACCCACAGTCAACATGCACACTCGTGAACTTGAAGAGGTTGGGATTGCTGTTGAGACTGCGTAGAATCTTAAAGCATCCTTCGCGTGGACACCTCTCTCGACCGAGCCTCGTGATGCATAATAATCCAGAAATTATCTTGCCTGAAGACGTTGCTGCTGAATTCGCGGCTCTTGACGAGTTAAAGAGGACTGAAGAATGTCAGAATATTAACGGTGTCGGAGTGCTCAAGGGAAATGCTTTTGATTTTGACGAGTTCGATCGCGTCATTGAATAATACCATTAGCTATTCTAGATGAGGTTGAGCTCGTTGTTAATTACCACGACGAGGACTCGGATGAATGGGACGAAGCCATAGATGTCGATGTTGTCGTTGGGAGTGTCGACACAGCCTGATTAGTACCAGTATCGACGAGATCTCGGACTGGTCACGAGCCCAAGTTCTTACGGCTTGATGATCACAGACTCATGAATTATCAGAGCTTGCCGATTGGTGGAGATCGTGGTAGCAATGAGAGGCAATGAGGTAAAACATACAGAGCTCATTTTGATGCTGTACAGATTGATAGGTTGTGTCAGACAAGATTACTATTATAGGCTAGGTTTCTGAATTCTCGCACTGTGACAAATATATACAAACACGTGTTGCGCGGTTTCTCTTTATGCGAAAGTAAGTAGGCGTAGCTACTTACTTATAAGTTTGGAGCGCAAAGATCTGTTTTTAGAATGGTGACCTCGCCGAGTTGACCTCCATTACAATGTTTTCTGAACCGACGATCCTGTGCCACGATCAATCTAACGAGTCATCAAGAACGACAAGAAGATCTACGTGGAGCCGAAAGCACAGGTCCAATTTATCCGCGCAGGTATTCAATCCGTGTTTGTATGTAAGTACTAAGTCAGCGTAATCATGCACACTAATCTGACCGTACCCATCGCACATCACAGTAAGTCAATGCCTCTCTGTTCTGGGGTACTTGACATGTTGCAAAGTAGCGGGGTGTCTGAATCGTGACTATCAACAAGCCAGACCATTTCAATGGCGATTATCATCCCCGCGTGCACCTTTGTCATTATCTTAGCCAGCGTCTGGATAGTGAAACAACGATACCAGGCCGCAAGACGGTTGCCGTTACCGCCTGGACCACCTGGACGTTGGCTATTAGGAAATACGATGCCAAAGTCACAGTGAGTCTTTTGTCAAGGGACACCAACGCGATCTCCTATCTAACCCCTCACGCAGTGTGCCGTTTCAATTCGCGAGATGGACAGGAACATTATGGGCCTGTGTTCTCGCTCAAACAAGGCCATAGGATTTTCGTAGTTATAGGAAGTCATCAGGTCAGTATAAAACAATCCATTGTCTATCCAGGCATGGAGTGAGTCTCGTCATAGGCTGCGACAGATATCATGGAAAAAGAGGGAGCAAATCTTGCCGACCGCCCGCGTTCTATTGCAGTGCAAGAGACGTTGTCTGACGGGTTGGGAGTGCTGCTTCAGGGCTCTGGTGAAAGGTTGCGTCGGCTGCGCAGGTACACATCTTGTCTCTACCAGGTGATCACCGAGACTGAATGTAAAGCAGGGTCTTGCATGCAGGCTTGCAACCCAAAGTTGCAGAGTCCTATGAGCCCATCCAGACGAGACATGCAAAGAATCTGGTTCTAGATGTCTTGAATGATCCAAAGAACCACCAAGGTCATGCCATGCGGTACGAACACCAGCTCTTGCTTGCGCGATACAGGTTGTAATCCGAGGATTTAAGTTATTCAGCTTCGGTGGTCATGTCCTTCACCTATGGAAAAACTACTCCGACTTCATATGCAGATCCTGAAGTCGTCGCCGTCAATAAGGCTCTTGCGCGTTTTGGTCAAGCTATCAGGCCGGGAGCATACCTTGTGGATACGTATCCAATCCTGCGTTTCGTTCCTGGCTACCTGAGTCAGCTGAAGGCATGGCAGAAAGAAAACCTTGCTCTCTATGACAGGCAGTTGGACACGGTGCGAAGGCAGATGGTTTGTGATTTTCTTGTGATGATAGATATGCTGCCTCAGCACTGTGAAGCGTGAGGGGAATACAAGGCCATCCTTTGCGAGGTTCATGTTAGAGCACCAGAAAGAGTACCAGCTCGAAGACAAGGACTTGGCATACATTGCAGGAGCGATGTTTACGGCTGGTTCTGATACGGTAAGTTCTTACATTGCATCGCGTCTTAAGTTGACAGCTGTTGTAGACTGCGTCCGCAATCACAATCATGATGATGGCTGCTGCCACTCATACAGATGCGCAGGCTCGCGTACAAGAGGAACTCGATAACGTCGTGGGGCGTATGCGGCGTAATTCATGCATTTTCTTTGTTTGTCTGCTGACTGAGATGGCTCCTGATTAGTGCCGACGTTTGGTGATCAGGAAATGCTGCCGCAGGTTACCGCGTTCATGCTCGAGAGTCTCAGGTGGAGACCTGTCAGTCTTGGAGGTACGTCTTTTTGAGTTGTGACAACGCGATGATGGACGGCCACCTTGCACTGCAGGCTTTGCGCATCGCGCAACTAAGGACATCATTTGGAAGAACTACCTCGTTCCGGCAGGTGCGACTGTTATTGGCAACCATTGGTCAGTACGCAATCATTTTCGTCCTTTCACCTTTGGGTCTGACGCTCGTGCTTCAGGGCTATCGCAAACGACCCTGAGGTCTTCTCAGAACCACACAGGTTTAATCCCCAGCGTTGGATCGACGATGCAGGTCGTGTGCGCAGTGATCTCCGGTTTTTCACTTTTGGCTTTGGCCGTCGGTGAGTGATATCGTTCATCTCTCAACCATTTCTTATGCGTGACCAGAGTGTGTCCTGGTCAACATGTCGCGAATCGGTCGGTCTTCGTCAACACGGCTCTTATCTGTGGGCTTTCCGCCTTTCGGAGAACCCTGCAGCGAAGATTGACACACTTGCATTCTCGGACACTGCAAACATACGTGCTGCTCCGTTTGAGATATGTTTTGCGAAGAGGATCGACGAGAACGTGATCAGGGAACTATGCGCACCGGGCAAATAAGAGGCGTTTATTCTAGAAACTTGAATCTTTGTGCAAAGGAATTGGTCTTGCGTTTTGGAGTCTTTTCGTTGTCTGTCCAACTCAAACTCGTCGTTACACCTAACTTTGTATATCTTCAAACAGGCACAATTGTAATCATGAACTGGCTCCCCTTGGTGTTACCACGCATCATGTATCTCTCGATACACTGCGATAGTCTCCAAGTCGCGTGGCTGATCATGAGCCATTTACAGACAGCCCCCGGACAAAATGAAGTATAGTACTCAAGTGCTATCATATGCCATTCAATTATTCCGCCACCACCCATGCACTTTCTTTTTCTAGCTGGCCCAAACGAAGAGCAGACAACTTAACTTTGCTCTCAAAGTTGACGTGTTTCATTGTATACTTCTCACTCTCATGGTTCCGGTCATGGCAGCCTTTAACGCGGCTGACAGCCTCATCGGCTCTAATTTTTATTTTTATTTACCTTCACTTCGAGGCACCTACGCTGAAGCACCTTAAGCCATGTGACATCCCTAGCTTAATTCTGACTCGGCACTTCAAAGGTGAAATCAATTCGCACAACCTGATCTTTCAGAACATGCCTGTCCTTCAACCCTTTAACAACTGATCTTCTACGATCCTCCGCAAAAACCTGGTTTATGTATATTCATGTTGGAGTCCGAGAGAATGGACGTACCCGGAGATGAGTGACCTTGGACGACGGGCACAATTAAGCCATCCCCGACCGAACGAACCTTTTCGTATGTCTCAGTCTTATATATCTTGTCTCTTACTCTCCCCGTATGATGAAACTATGTTGTCGATCTGGGAATGTAAGTGATCGAAAAATGGACCTTTCAGGTCTTCAAAGCTTCAGGCCTCAGGTGTGATCTCGCGGCGAAGGTGGCTGAGTCTCAAGATACAACCACATCTACAGGACTCTTGCAATATTCGTGATGAGGATTTCCGGGACCACAATGCCCCACATCATGACGGTGGAACGGATGCTACACATGTATGCGTTCGAGGTAAAGAATCTACAATCCTGGACCCATTCTCATATGACGAGATATCATTGGCTTAGAGATCCCTTGCAACATCTGCAACGACATGCGGGACACAAGCCTAGAAACTTGTGCTTCCGCTTTACCTGTCTCTTCACAGGTGCTGGTGGTGAGATTGGAGAAGATGGAAGGAGAGAATCGCCTAAACTTTTCTGCTTCATCTTCGTTGGACATGGTGACTTGTTGGCTTTCATTGAACTGTGCGCGTGATTTATGAACGGAGTGCTTACTAGTAGAGACAGACTGTGTGGGTGCTCTTATGTAGTTGTGTTACTGAGAACGAGAAAATGTCTGCTTGGTTGCAAGCAGGGCCCTGATAGTGATCCCGACCTGTGCAAGAGTGAGTCGAGGTGAGCTGCTATTCCCACATTAGTAGGAATAAATGCGACGTACCAAATTGAACGTTGAATCCCTTGTAGGAGCCTGCAAGGGGACGCATCGAGGTGAGGCTACATGAGACAGATAGTAGCAAAGGTAGTAAGAAGGCATCCGTGTGAGCATAAGTGCGGGCATCTGCGTCAATGCGGGGATCCGTGTCCATGCAAGAGTTTGCGTCAGTGCAAGCGCCTGCGTCAATGCAAGTATCCGCGTCCACGAAAGTGCGGGAATCCACATGCGCACGGCAGCAGGTCTCTGCAAGGACGGTGATCACGCTCGCCAGTGGTAGAAGGTGTCATTGTGACTTGATGAATGATTCCTCCCCTTATTAGGTTTGCCGGTGAGGAACCTGACGAGTTCACAACGGTGAACTTCCTACACGAGTGAGCTTGAGAGAGTCGGTGTGCCTGTGCTACTCGTGCCCGGCTTCCACACCAGACTTGTCTTCGTTGCACAAAACGATCTGGGCTGTTGAAGCTTACCGGAGTTTGTAGCAGAAAAGAAAATCCGAAAGGAGGACAGGGCACCGGAGCTTGCTAGAATTAACCTGCCAATGGGCGTAGGCAGAGAAGAGAGCCCACATACTGCACAGCCGCTGCACGAAGTTCTCTGTTACATTAGGATTTTGCCGCATCACTGCCGCATCTGTGCCGCACCCTACACAACAAGTGTCTGTCAGTCAACCACAAACCACAAGCCATGAACATCATCAGCGAGGCACAACAGCACGCTCATCCTCGCACATGTTAAGTACTTCCATGTACTACCCTCCTTGGCCGTGGCCGTGGTTTGGGCTTTTTGGTATGTTTCTCTTTCTTAACGACTTCGGGCTCACTTCCTTCACTAAAGTTCGGCCCACACTGTTGACCGGCACTGTTTTAATGCAACCTGCCGCTGTGAATATGAAAACAACGCACATCCAGTTCCCCTTCGAATTCTGGTGCATACGGATCTCGGTCACCATGATTCCAGTGCTCGGGGAGACCCTCATATGGGTTCCATCGGTCTTGGTGCGTGCCAGCATCTTTTCCCCATTGTTCATTCCCTGCACCTGCGGCCAACGAGAGTTCGAACATTCGCTGTTCGAGTATACTAAGGCACTCTAGATCAACGTCGACATCCATCGCGGACATATCATAGCTGAGTTGGAGGTCAAGCCAGGCCGCCTGGAGTATCGCATTTGCTTCCTCTTCGAGAGTAGGAAGTGACTCGGAGTCCATGTCAAGTGGTGCTAAGCGACGTTCAGTCAAAATATTTTCAGGCCGTCTCCTAGAGTTGATTCCTCTTCCGTTTTGCAACTACAATAGTGCACGCATGCGCATAGGTAGCACAGTTTAGCCAATTGACAATTTGTTTGGATGCACCAGGGATGTGATGGTAGACCCAGTTCGCAATCTGAGCACAGTCTATAAGAGACAGATCACCACAATATGGCACAGTAGTCTGCTTGCGACCCGTTTTCTCCGATAGGTCGGCAAGGTACCCAAGCACTGGGACTGCATTGCGCATCTTTGCAGGATCAGGCTGCTCAAAAATATTTGTGAGGAGTTGACTGTGAGGAGCCAATGCTTCGTCGATATTAAAGCTGTAGGGAATGTGTCTAAAGTTTGCGATGACATCTTCATGCTGGGGAACCTCGCGCGCATGTGTCCATCTGCCAAGCTATCATTTGGATGTTAAAGTCTGCTATTGAATCTAAGAGTTGTACACACCCGAATCATGCGACGACGTTTATGATCCCCGTAGAGTGCATCAACTAATCTGCAATAATATCCTTGCCTCAGCTCTTAGTGAACACCTTTTTCCTCTCATGGTCCACCCTGGCCATATTCAGAAGCACCGGAGAGATGGTTGCAACTGACTCATGTAGTCCATCGATGCCCGGGCGGCCCATCACAAGCTGTGCTGCACTCATGTGGGGGTGCTCCTTGATGACTTGCCGGAAGTGATGTGATTCCATTTTCGTCAGATGCAGTCGTCGTGGTGGGCGAATGTGGTGGTGAAAGCCTCGATGAACGAAGCATACACCTTCTGAAAATTTGAAAAGATCATAAATTATACCACAATTATTATGGACGAGCATGGCACCACAAGAGCATGATGCCTTAAGCTGTTTGGCAATGAGTTTCTTGGTCGTAGTAGGACGGACAACAATAGCACACGATCCACCCTTGGATTCATGGTTGGCACATACAATGATGCCATTGCAGCGTCGACGAGTACGCACACCTTCCTGCCACTCTAGGGCATCAAGCGAGCCTCTACGTTGCTTTCGAGGCGCACCTAGACCCTCGCAAGCCCAGTGGACATGGAAATCATTGACCTCGGGTCGTTTGGCATCTTCGCGTGAGTAAATTCGTGTGATGTGGCCATCAGGCCAGACGTTCCATTCGATATCGCCACTAGTAGGTGCCTGGGGTTGGTGGACAGCAGAGGCGCGTGCAGTTGGATCAGTCGAGTCAATACCTTAGATAGATTAATCACAGCTCCAGCCTTGAGCATGCTGATTGTACTTACTAGTAGCAGGTGGCTTTTGTAGGTTTTGTCTAGGTGGCTCGTCGATCATGCCCGTAGTTGAACTGCTGACCTGAGAAGGGATTGGCCAATTTGTACGAGGCTGATCTCGCACAGGCTGTGGAGGCGCTGGGGGGTGTTGCAAAGGCAGAGTAGGG
The DNA here is from genome assembly GCF_016647785.1 of Suillus fuscotomentosus. Classification (NCBI taxonomy): domain Eukaryota; kingdom Fungi; phylum Basidiomycota; class Agaricomycetes; order Boletales; family Suillaceae; genus Suillus; species Suillus fuscotomentosus. Next base: position 219,917 of record NW_024539568.1, read on the forward strand.
TGAACATCTAGGGTATAGTGCTGCGAGGCAGGCTGTGAAGTCACTGGTGGGTATTGCAGGGGTGGTGTAGTGTGAACACCCGAGGTATAGTACTGCGAGTGATGTTCTGATTCAAAGACACGGACGGAAACTGGAGGCACCGAGTCAAGGCTTGGCGCAGTGAAAGAGAAAGACCAAAATATACTCACCATCAACACGGACATGTTCATTGGGTGTAGCAGCGCGAGGTTGCGCGGTCACAGTTTCTGTGTGACTGAAACCTGAGGCTGGAGAACATCAGGACGCAGGCCTCTGAGTGGTCATTAGGTCACTTACGTTTCTTGACCTGAGAGGGGCTATGGGACACTCCAGAAGTATCAAGCTGCGAGGCGTCACACTTGCATGGGTTCCTGGGCTGAAATAAGTTACTGATAAAGCTCTGGTGGGTGTTATCATGATGCAATCAGCACAATTCAAGAATTAAACTTGACATCAACATACCGGAATCATTCTCATTCAGGCGAGCATGGAGTTAGAAGCAGGATGGGACAACGAGCGTGATATTGTGAGCATAAAAAGGGATGTGTTATCAAAAAAATATGCTAGCCCAATATTAGTGGCTGTGCCGCATAGTGTGTTGCGACATGTGTCTGACTCAGAGGTCTGAGTCGTATATAACAGATTGTAACTAGCAGGTGCCTGTCGAGAGTGACAGGTCATTGTAAAGTGGGTGCTCTAGAATCTATATATTCTGAATGTCATTGTCTCGTACTATATTACTAGGACTCACTGCTGCCGCGCCCACTACCGCATTCATGCCGCAACACGCCCAACACGTCCTCTAAATTCAACCTCTCAAAGGCATGTCCGAGAGGCGCATAGTTGATGAGTTCGTTGAGTAATACTGCTATGTCGATTAGCTTGTGTATGATAAGAGTAGTTGTCGGAAATGAGCGTTAAATGTATGTTTCGGTGTGGTGCGAGTGATGCGGTAGTGGTGCGGCAAGTTGCGGCAGTGACACGGCAAAATACCTGAACCCATTCAAACCCAGTCCGTCTATTATCGACGAGATCTTGGACTGGTCACGAGTCCAAGTTTTCAAAATTTCACGGCTTCGACTCATGAATTCCAACACTGTATCATCCACTGTATCAATGCAGTCCAACTGTTCAAACGTGCCGCTCGAGCTGCCGACCCAATGTTCAACTCGTGATAGACATGCAACTTATGTCAAAATTTATTCTAAAACACGAAGGTGAGTCATCATTCATGTAGTTGAATCCTGGTTGCACCACTTGCTCATACTACTCACGTCCTGTGCACAATGTTCGGGCAGTAATCCGTATCTTTTGTGCAAGTCCATCCAGATTCCGCTGCACTGCCAGCCATAGATTTTGTCAAAATTGGGAAGAAGGAGAAACGCACTTTTTGCAAGGTGATAGTATGGGATGTTCTGAGGGGGATCTCTGACTCGGAGAATGGAGTAGAAAGACGACCAGTTTTTATATCCTCCGTATACTAACGGATATGATTTCGATCATGATTGTTATTGCTGTCAGATGCAAGAAATTTCGGCAGAACCCGCAAGAGCTTATTCAATCGATTATGCCAACTATTGTATCATAAACCGCTGTTGCTGGGTTTATACTGTGTTGGGTGTGTAGCTCATAAGGGCACGCGCGCTCGTACCTCGGACCATGATATATGTGAGTTCTCCCACGTGAATCACTGATGTTGAACCGTCTCTGAATCCGTATTTTGCCACTCTTTGTGCTCCACTCTTTTGCAATTTGGAAATGGAGATTGCGTGCTGCTGCTGATGGCAAAAAGCAACTGTTTCGTTCTGTGACCTGGCATCATTTCTGCTTACTGAAATTGAAACGCACAAATATTCGACCCGTCCTGGGCAGCTTTACTGTTGAGCTTGTATAAGTTGCAATGCTGTAGTGGTCACAGTTTGGTTCATGGTCCGAATCTCCAATTAGCCGCCTTCTACTTCCATTTTCACCATCTATCTCACATTGTCTTATCTGCTACGCCAATTTTACAGAGTCAGCATTGCTCCTGCGTAAATGAGTTCATTGACCAGTGACTCACCGGTACATCACCATGATACTCTCGAGCTGGCTCTATCACACAGTTGATTCGACTGCAGTAGCGGTCTCACCGACGCCGATCATTCGATTTCAAGTTTAATCATGTCAAAAGGTGACCTATTGTTAGTTTTGTCATGGCGATTACTGATTCTCAGTGCTCACAGAACAAAAGCATTGACCAATAAGCTTTCAATGTGAGAAGGGTTCGGACTGGTCCGGACGGCCACCAGATACAACTCAAATGGTCAACCTAGATATGGTCTGGCCCTGCGTCCCGTGTCGAACCTCCAATCGAACGGCACTGCATTTCGCAAAAATTTGGCTTCGAGATTTTTTTCAGGACTGAATTGCAGTAGCACTTTGACCCTTTCTCAGGGTTTTCATTCGTACAGCTCATCAGTGGCACTGAATACCGATTTAAATTTAAGCATTCAAGATAAGCTATCGACTTCGCTCGTCGACATGACACGGACATACGAGCGGACCGGTGGACCGCTTCTCAGGCTGCGAACCCTAAGTCTGGCCATGGCATCTTACCCAGTCTTACGCCCATAACTGCCAGCAAAGGCAAGGAAGCTTTTACCGTACTTGCATTTAAGCATAATATTTTAAGAAAGATCGACTTCTCCTTTTCATTCCCCCATCTGAATCCAAGACGGGCTGTCTCTGAGCAGGCTCCTTCGACTCGTTGAACAACTCGCGACTCATCCAATCATGGGCAACATCGTCTTCGGGAACTTGCTTTGGATTTCTGTCCAACCGCTTATACGCATGTAAGGATTCTTTTCTAAGTTGCCCTCGCGCTTTTTTCACGCTCGTTGTCATTCCTTCAGGTTCTTGTGCGTAGCATGCGGATTCGGAATCACGAAGGCAGGTTTATTATCCGCCATGGCATCTATCGGGATGGGGCAAGTCATCATAGTCAGATTTTTTTGATTTGAGGCGAGGATGCACGACTGATCGATCAGCAGAATGTTACGATTCCAAGCCTGATGTTCTCGACGATCATACCATCGTTCCACTCATCTAACATGGCTGAACTCGGTGCGATTCTGTGCTTTTTTACGTCTTTTTGACCGAAGTTGTTTCCAGGCCCTCTTGTCATCATTGCGTTGATGAATATGCTGATTGGTATAACGCTGTCGTGGATCATCAAGCAACTCTTTTGGGTTCCTCACAGATTCCGGTATGGAATTCTCATGGTTGGAGGATGGGGAAACACCAGTGATATACGTAAGCTCGCCTGAAGCCCGTTTGCCGTACATCCAGTCTAATACTTGTTTGTATAGCTATATCTGTGGCCACGAGCGTCATGGCAGCAGCTCCTTTCAATGGAACTGATGATGAGAACCTGGCGGTGGGCTACATCGCTGTTTTTATGCTGGTGTGGTCTGTAAGTATATCGGTTATGCAGCTACCTCCACTCACTATAAGGTCCGTAGATCACACTGTTTCCTCTTGGCGGATACCGGTTGATTATAATGGATTACGATGGTCCTGACTTGGACAATGATCGAGTCAAGGAGAGGCTGAGCACCAAACACTCGAAGATTCTGTCGAGACTTACTGCTGGATTCGTCTACCTCAGGCAGATATTTTTCTTCAGCCATTCACCGGTCAGGGAACTTCATACCGAAGTCGGTCAGAATAGTACTGGCGAAAAAGAGTCTCCTCATGCGACGTCCACGCACGAGAACTCTGTCACCACGCGTCATAAACCACCGGAGCAGGAAGAAATTGGAGTATCGACATCGACGAATGAAGAACTGCCTACTTCTCCCTCGTTTACATCAATACTGCCCGGTCCGGCTTTGACTGGCGAAGCCCAGAAAGTCTTCACAACTACTACTGATCTTCCTAACTTGCCCGCTGGGCATGTCGCGGTGACGCATGTTCATTGGTTTAAGAAGTTTATCGGTCTGACCTCGAGATTTTTGCGATCCGCCATGACTCCCCCATCTTTGTCGATCATCTTCTCATTCACCATCGCCATTATTCCTCCATTGAAGGCGCTTTTTGTTGCAGGGGTTCCAGGCACCCATATACCTTCAGCACCTGATGGTCAACCTCCACTCGCTTTTCTTATGAAGACGTCCACGTTTATTGGTAACGCATCCGTACCGATGGGCTTGATTATGCTTGGGTCTGCTCTCGCCAGACTAAACGTCCCGCGAAACCAGTGGAGTTCTCTCCCTCTTTGTGCCATCGCGAGTTGTGCTATTGGCAGACTCGTCGTGATGCCTGTGCTGGGCACCCTTATTTGCCAGCAATTCACGCGTATCGGACTAATAGATCCCTCCAACAATGTGCTCAGATTCGTCTGCATGTACGTCCCCTTTTTGAACGTTTGAGGCTGGATGAGACCTGATCTTGGGCATCAGCCTCGTGTCGGGTTTGCCCACTGCGTCCATGCTGGTAGTGTTTGTTTATTCTTGGTCTTGACCATGATATTGAGCAGCGTTTACTAGGTGTTCTTGACTCAAGTGTACTCTGGACAGGTAATGCTGAGCATTTAGCAGCGTTTTTGATACCCCAGTACATCATCGTGTTTATATCGATGACGGCCTTCACTACTCTGACGCTTGGCATTCTGTTTGGATGATTCCCTGAAGCAGGGATGTATGGATCGCGTTATGTGCAGATCTAGATAATGCAGCGAATCGACGGGTGTCGTTTTTGCTTCCTGGCCAGTCGGATAGAACAAGACACATATGATGAGTCCATATAGCACGATGTAGAATATACAAGAGCACCTGGAACTGTATTTATGACCTCAAGACGCATCCGTTTGTATACTTTTTTGTATCCATTTCTGTCCATTGAACGATACTCTATGTAGGACGATACTAGCTAGTCTAACGGATGTCCCTGTGTTCTGTGTCGCATATCTGGAGTTACGAATACCCTGATGGAGGCGTACACTCACCAGTCCGCCGTTCCCGCCGGCCGTTTTGAACGTTCACTCCTGTGAAGATGGGATGAACTTTGGCGTGCTTTCGATATGTTGTATGCTGTCTTGTACATGGCTTATCGCACGCTCCGACGCATGTTCGCACCGGCGAATGCAGTCGGTATGATATTATTGGGGATCCTGGACTCCACCTACGTTGTCCATCAGTGGAGTGGATTATCCTCACCAGTACGCCGTTCCCGTCGGCCGGTGAAGCTTTCGATATGTAATATGCTCTTGGCCTATATGTGGCTTATCGCATGCTCCGTCGTATGTTTGTGCCGGCGGATGCAGTTGGCACCACGGCTGATGGGGTTGTCGGGGATCCTGGACTCGACTTGCAGGTTTTATATACTTGTCTGTCAGTGGGGAAGTGGATCATCCTGACATCACTGAGCCAGTCATTCAAAGAGATGAGAAAGCCGTCGCGATAACGACCAGGGTAAGGATTGCTAGCCCTGCCAAGTGGAATGTGCCGAGTCACGCTGAACTTGCATCACTACGGGGAACATTGAATATTGTCAGCACGGCCAATGATGGAGACAGTGGTACATCACTATGGTACCGGGATATTGTCGAACCATGGTCATGCGCTGTGAGGGTTGACATGGACATGACAGATGCAGCTACGGTGACCGATATGAACGTCAGATGAGCTTGCCATTCTGGGGCACTTGGCGCGGTCAAATGTCGCAACCTGACAAGAGACCCATTGTTTGTCGGGTTGCACGAGCGTTTAAAGGGCAATTTTAGACCAGCAAGGTGTCAAAGACGTCAAAGGCCGGTCTTCTCGATGCCGGCCGGCCTGTATGACATGTGCAAAAAGACACGTGACGTGAGTTGCAGACATGCCGGTACGTTTATTCCTCATGACGTCGCTGTAGGTCACTGCAGACTGTGGTGGTGTACCTTCGTCGAAGAAAGATTCAATGTTTCGTCATTACTTCTAGCTGAAACACGAAAGCATCAACCCTTCTATCAGTTGTCATAGCACCATGACTCACTAATCGTGAATCGTGATGGGCCGAAACTTGTACATAAGGGTATATCAAAGGTAATAAGCCTAGACCGAACACATGCCAGTGTAATTCGCTTCAACGACGTGCAGCTTCTAGGGTACTTTGTCTCTAAATACAATATTTTGTCGAGTCTTGCCCCAAGTAGCTATAGGATATATGGTTACGTGATCATGTGAATCTGGAATCCGGGGTATCACAATTATAAGCCAAGACCGCAGAGTATTTCTGGTCTTTGGACCAATCTTGTGATGCTGGGTTTCGGCGGCCGTCGATGGGTGCAAAGATTCAAATATAAAGCGACAGAAAGACGTCCAAAACCTTGAAAAGTGGCGTGGAGTGATGCGGTTATGTACATGGAGTCCGTTAGCTTAGAAGCGGATCTAGTACTCAACATAATAGCCGCCCATTTGATTACATAATTAGGTCAGTTTTCTTTTTCGGACTCTATACTCCCGCTCAATAAATAGTAGGTTCGATGTCGAATTTCAACCTCGTCCGCGTTGGTCATCTTCTCTCTACCGCCCACTTTCTCAGCCCGCTCATTCTTTCCTCAACATGTCTGACGTCGAGAAGGCTAACTCCACCCACCAGATCTACGAAAGGCAGACAAAGCCCACTGCCCCTCCCCCAACCCGTATCGCCAACCCAGGTGCACTGTAAGTTCTCCGTGTTTGTCGTGCCCGCCGGCGTTCTGAACTCGTTATATCAGCGGTCTCTTCTCCTTCGCATCCACGACTTTCATTCTCTCTCTCTACAACCTCAACGCGCGTGGAGTTGTAGCCCCCAATGTAGTCGTCGGCATGGCCTGTTTCTGTGGTGGTCTTGCTCAGCTTCTCGCGGGTATGTGGGAGTTTCCGCGCGGCAATGTATTTGGTGCAACAGGTAGTCACTTTGACACTGGCGTCTTTCCTGCCGCGGCTATCGTACATCATGGACGATGTTGTTCTCCCCAAACACGATCGACGGAGTCATGTGATCTAGATCAGAACTTACCTATTTCTGCTCGAGTTGTTCGGTTACCAATCGCGGTGCCAGGAAAAACATTCTGCAATAAAGCTGCCGCTTCATTGACACAACTTATTTCACTGAATTCCATCAAATGATGAATATAATGCTGACTATTTTGTTGCTCAGCTTTCACATCCTATGGCGCGTTCTGGATGTCATACGCCACTATCTTCATACCTGGCTCTGGAATTATCGCTGCATATGGAGAGAATCTTGACGAACTCAATCAGGCAGTCGGCATTTACCTGATCACATGGTTTATGGTCACTTTCTTGCTCCTGTGCGTCGCGCTGCCTTTTGGATTCTATGCAACTTCTAATGCGTCCTTAATTTTTAGGATAGGAGCGCTACGCCGTAACATCAGCTTCATTGCGCTCCTCTTCTTCTTGTGTATCACCTTTATACTCCTCGCGGCCGGTGCCTGGTTAAACAAGCTCAACATCCAAAAGGCTGGTGGCGGATTTGGCATCCTTACCGCAATGATTGCATACTACTGCGGTCTTTCCGAGTTGCTAGTCAAGGGAGAGAGCTGGTTTGGCCTTCCTATGGGAACTATCAAGCAAGGACGCGTGGACTGAATGCCGGACTGATCAGTCTGCGTGGGATAGATAGTTACTGAACATCTTGCATTGTGGACACCAGTCTGGGACTACCTATCTTCGCGTCTTTCCCTTGAACATGGTTGGCATTCGATCACTCCACCCCACCTACGTTTTGTCTTTTCATACCCTGCGATATCACCCTCCAATCTGACAATCCATTTCGCAATACTACTCCTTACGGTCCTCAACCTGTATAGATCACTCCTTTGGCTTTGGATTCCCTTGTGTCTTGAAAATTCACCTTTCACACTTTTTTACCATATTCGAATCATTCGCAGCGGCGATTGAACAATTACGATGGAATCACGCACTTGCAAGTATCGGATAAGTTTTTCCAACCTTGGATGAGCCTTGAAATTAAAATATCAAGGACCAACGCCCATATGTACGTAAATTTAGAAGCTCCTCATGCGTGCTTCTCGGACGCTTTGGGATCATGACTCCCAGGTTCCAGGGTCACCCCAGTTTGAGCCACAGTTCTTGATGAGAAGTATTTTCAATCAGTGTGAGGAATACAAGCAGTCCAGGTAAGACAGCCCAAAACATCGCTTTACTCCCTGATTTTTTTTTGAAAGCATGGTCTGCAATCGAAGACGTGATGGGGTTAGGAATTTTCTCTATCCCCAATATGTACTCGGTCTTATCTTCGCTAGTGCATCGGTCCGATAATGTATCAGTACGACTAGAAGAAATTCAATTCCGATGGTCAGACTAGTACTAGTAGTGTACGACGTACGTGATTCACTGGGCGACGCGAATGAAACCATTTCCAGCGTAGCGGCATCATGTCGAAGGGCCGAGCCATTCAATCACCACCATTTCACTTCGGCTTCGGTAAAGAGGACAGGGGTGGAAGATAGCGAGCACTGACCGTGCAACAAGGTACACGGAAGCGATGTGTCGTGTACAGTGAATCCGACACGATCGGGAAAGTTCATTGGTTGTCCCCCACAATCGTGGAGGACACGTTGGGGGTGGCGATGTTGCTGCGAACGTGGGATGCCTGAATTTATGGGTATAATAACGGGTGCTATCCCAAACCGCAGAATTTGGGACCGCGTGGGACGCGTTAATATCCGGTTTCTGACTGCAGCCTGCTCATAGGGGATGTGCGTGAGTTCGAGTTGGAGAAGTCAAATTGCACGGCTACCCCTGCCAAGAAAAACACTCATCTGCGTACCCAGGGTACGGCTCCGACGATGGGTACCTGTTCCACAGATTCTTAGGGGTGTTAGAAGCAACTTGCCGATACGATAGAAGCAGACTGCATAAACCTGCGCGAAGGAACGCTGGCGTTTTATTCCGGGCGTCAAATTTGCGATGACGACAGGTTCAGCGCTGAGGACTAAAAATGTCGCCTACGCGACCAGTGCCTTATAATGAGTGACCCGGGCTATGGTATGACATGGATAGATATATCTGACCTCACTGTTGGTGCCTCTAAGACAGAATCGGAATGGGGCTCGCGACGCGCACCATGAGAAATCCTAGAAAGTCGTTGGCGTTGCTCGTCTTAACTTGATGTACAGCGGAGGAAAACATAATTTTGAATCTGCTTGCACGTGAGATCGTGATAGCCAATCGACCAAAAGCTGTTCGTAAAGGGAACGTCACTAGAATTGCAGGAGTACTTTGACGGGGCCTCACCATGCAAACCTGTAGAGAGCCTAATCGATTATCAGACTTGTCAAAACGGGCCAGGGCTTAAGCCCTCAGTCAAAAACATTGTCTTGACGAAGGGCTTGAGCTCCGAAAAAGGTGGACACGTCCCTGGTCACATTGGTTCCGGCCGGGATGGATTGTGTTACATTGTGTAGGGTCGACCCCGGTGACCTTTGAACAACTGCCAGAATACTTCATCTTCAATTCTTAGCTGCGCCGTCTTCAAGAAAAATTCATGCGCCACTTGAAAAAAATGACTCGTATGGGCGATCCGATAAGTTACCATCGATCTCGGCGGATTGATTGGACGATCCTATGAACGGGAATGAGTCAACTGGAGCCTCATGGCAGGCTGGCAGAAGTGATGATATGAATGAATGCGATGTGTAGCAAGCCCTGGTTGATTCGTTCTAACTTCTGATAGAATCAGAGATAGAAAAAAAAAGTGACGTAATACGACTGGCCAGGTCGGAGGGAAAGCGTGTCGCATACGGTGGCGGTGAGAGAAGCCACTACAGCTAGCCAATGGGTTCTCGGTTAATCTCAGCGCTCACCATACTCTCCAAGGCATGCCGCGCAAAAGATTTATCTAGATTGCCGCGGCATAGGTATTATGGCACTCCTGGCAACAGTAGCCAAAAACTGATCCGAGCAACTGCAGCGAAGGGGAGGACATTACCCATATATATGCGAGGTACTATATCTTGGGGAGTTGCCCCGTGACGTGAAGGCGGAGAGGATATCCAAAGATCGTGCGACGCCTTCAGGTAGATGATGTACTGAATATAGCACTCATGACCAATTAATCAACGGGGTATTCATTCAAAGCATGGAAACAAGGTCGTAATGGCAGCCCTTGGCGGATAAGGATTACTAAATACCAGTGTCAGTGGATGCAGGTAATTGGAAGAATAACAGGTTGTTATACGTACGCCACGAGCCAGCTCCCAGATAGATTGAGTCATGAATCCTCTTCGCGGGTGGCCGAGAAACTGACACTTTACCGCTTCTTGGTTGGTTCTGGCGGCTCACAAAACATCGGACATGAAAAACCCAATCCGATACTGTTGACTTCAAAGTCTTTCAGGCAGCTGACTCAAATCTGTCATGGTCTCGATTGTTGGCAGAATTTGATGCTAGTGGTGGTGCGTGTATTGGTAGCCGAACCATGCGAACACGGAGGGTGGAGTGTACCCAAATGGTGCAGGCTATACATCCTCGCGACATTCGCGCGGTGGAACCTTGTGACCTAATTACCGTGACTATGATTGCCATCCATGGCAAACTGCCCTTGAAAACCAGCCATGATGGCTGGATCAAGCAAGAAACGAGGCATAGATTGGTCTATATTGGCTGCATATGGTGTAAGTAGCGTGTTCTAATACATAGCGCAGATCATACCCGGGAACTCAAAGGCCCCTGACATGTCACCTCACCAGCCAACGCCGTCAATGCCATGCCTTGAGTTGGCAGTAACCTGAAGGAGCTGGCATGCTTGTAAGACGCGACCGGCATGGACCGAAACTCCGCTTGCTTTACATTTGCGCGCTTGTTTCCTGATTTTCGACAACAAATTTGCGGGTCATCTCTTTTCTATCTGTCCATCATGTCCTCTAACGTGCCCATTGCTCATGGTGATATTACAGCACCGACTCCACAGAACACGCCCTTGACGCACGCTCCAATCGCTGCTGGTCTTTCGCGTCCAACAGTCCCCGACATCTCGGAAGATAATGAACCAGCCGAAGATGAAAGTGAAGATCCTGCTCAGATAACTGGTGCTCAGGCCGCGATGTTGGGCCTTGTTCAAGGTCGTCTTGCAGATCTTGTCGGAAAGAGCTCTGGGTATATTGAGAGTCTGCCCATCGACGTGAAGAAGAGTGTAGAGGCCTTGAAAGGGGTTCAGGTCAAGCAAAATGAGCTGCAGAATCAGTACAAGCGCGAATGCCTGGAACTTGAGAAGAAGGTCCGTCATTATTTTCTTGACTCGTGTTGCTGTCTGATTTTTTAATTTTTCTTTCTTTCTATCAGTATCTCGAGCTTCAACAACCTCTATATGAGCGGAGAAACGCGATTATCTCGGGTGCTGCTCAAGCTACTGCGGAGGAGATCGAAGCTGGCAGTCAAGCTTCTTTGAAGGATGATCCATTATACACGCCACTTCCCAGTGATGAAGGCGTACCAGCAGCTATCCCAGAGTTTTGGCTTACCGCACTCCGCAATCATGTTGGACTCTCGGAGATCATCACAGAACGAGACGCTAGTGCACTCAAGAACCTCACTGACATTAGGCTATCGTACCTTCCAAGTGACTCACCAAAACCCGGATTCAAGATCAGCTTTATCTTCAGCCCAAATGATTACTTCGAGAATGACGTTCTTGATAAGACTTACCTCTATCAGGAAGAGGTAGGCTATACTGGTGACTTCGTGTACGATCACGCGATCGGCACGGAGATTAAGTGGAAAGAGGAAAAAGACTTGACGAAGGAGTTTGAGATCAAAAAACAACGGAACAAGAGTACGATCATTTGTGTTCTGATTGAACGCATCTCATCATCTTCTTTAGACACAAACCGTACGCGACTGGTTCGCAAAGCACGCCCAACTGACTCATTTTTCAACTTTTTCTCGCCACCTGTGCCACCTGAAAACGAAGGTGAAGATATGGACGACGAGGACCTCGTTGAACTGGAGGAGAAACTGGAGATGGACTACCAGATTGGCGAGGACCTCAAGGAGAAGGTTAGATACCCCCGCAATCATATCGGAATATTGCTGACTAATGATAAATGCTCTAGATCATCCCACGTGCCATTGACTATTTCACTGGCAAAGCCCTTGAGTACGACGTTATGGATGAAGACGAAGATGACTTTGACGAGCTGGATGATGAAGATGAAGACGGCCAGTTCGATGACGAGGTATGATCCTACCACCTATGGACGTCACCCACTGGCTCATCCCTTTCAAGGACTCTGATTCTGAGGTTGAGTTACCAAGACGTCGCGGCCCTCCCAAAGGCCGCGGTGGCTCGAGTGCCGGTGCTGTCAACCCCGAAGAGTGCAAGCAGCAGTAGGCGAACATCCATTCCATCTCTACGATTTGAGACACCACCTTCTAAAATTTTCTGTCGTTGCATTGTTGACATGAATTAATACAATCTTCCTGCCTGTTCTTACATGTAAACACACCTTGCTGTGCAACTCTCATTCTTTTCTGACGCAGAACTAGTTTTCAGTCGTTGCTCGAATCTTTTCTACTAGCCCTAATTAATCAGGGTGTTGTATCAAGGTCTTACGTGTTTGCTTCAGTTTGCACCTAGCATAATGGAACGTAACGAATGGATGTCCTAGGGGCTTCCTCTTTGTTTGCGATGTACTACTTAGGACCGCTGTATATTTTTTCATAAAATACACTCAAAAATTCAGATTCATTGTGCCCGTATGTAGAAACTCATTTGGTTACACGTCAGTTGGAACCTCCGCCTGGGGGGTGAGGCGAACTGCATGCCTCCTATCCCCAAGATTGAAGTCTCCAGTTGCAGAGTGAACAGTGACTCGGTTGTCCTGCAAACGAGATAAGTTCAGCAACTAGTCGCGAGAAAGAAACGCAATCCACCCACCCAGACAACAACAGTGCCGGGCTTATACCTCGCACGAATCTGGAAGTCCGCGCCCTTCGCAATGTGGTCGAACAAGAATCTCAAGAGGTACTCAGATTCCTCCGTCTTGTAGCCGACGATGCGGCGCGTGAAGCCCGGGTTCACATAGAGTGCTTTCTCCCCGGTCACAGGGTGCCGGCGAACGAGAGGATGCTTCACGACGAGGAGATCAACATGTGTGATATTGAAAGGCAAGAGATGTCATCTACCTCGGTCAGGATAGGTTCCCGACGGACGACCCCACCACGCCTGCGAGAGGACTCTGCTTGCTCGAAGGCGCTGTGCACGGCGCGCAAGCCTTCAAGGCGTTTCTTGAACTCGGGGGAAAGACGGTTGTATGCCTCTACCTGAGATCCAAATAATGTGTCACCACCGACTTCTGGCTGTGCTAAAATTAGGCATGGCACAGATAGCCATGATAGGGGGGAGATATACCTGGTCCAGAATGAAGAAGAACGTGGTTCCGGCGGGTTGTTTCTCGTACGACTATATGGGGACATCAGAAAAGGGGTAAGCTATAGCAAATGAGGCTGTACTGACAACGTCGGAATGCCATTGCGTGCGATTGATGCGTTCGTCAGATATGACCTCCTTCAGCATGTCGTGTTCAGCACCCCGATAAACTATAGCCAAGGTGAGAATAGGAGAGAGCCGTGGCGATAGCAGCCTCACCGACGTGGAACTCTGGGTATCCCTTGACATTCCCTGAGGTCGGATGCCTCTGAATTCGTCCAAAGTGCCTAGCAAAGCAATATCATGAGTACGCATACCCACTAAAAATGCAGGGTACCGCACTTGGCGATCTCAATCTGCCTATCAGGTCCTATATCTTTGAAGTCTTGATTGCGGAAGATAAGGACCTTCCTCTCCGCGGCGTACAGAGCGAGCTCATTGAGACCGTCCTCGCTCAGTTGGGAGATCTGCACACCGGAGATCTCGGTCCCAATAAAGGGGCTTATGTGGCTAACATTTGTCTCGGGCGTCAACAGGTGTGGCTTTGCACGGTCCGCCTTGGCACCGGGATCCGTGTGCTCTATCTTTGATGTCAGTTCTAGCCCTCCTTCGACTGACGACGTTCACATACCGTAGACTTGCGTCGGAGGGAACTTCTCTTCCGGGTCATAATAGGGATAGTAGAATGGGTAGGAAGGGCCATTCTGTAAACGGACATTGTCGGGACACAATCGAGGGCTACAATACATGCGAAACATACATCCTGTTTTGTGGCCATTAATTTGAGATCAGCAATGGCGTCTGTGACGGAGGGTACGGTATCAGAAACCGAAGGCGCCATTACAACTGATTGTGTCGATGGAGTATGGACAATACCCAAAAAACTGGGACACTTCCTTTATATCTGGAGGGGTGGGACTCTGATACCTGTCGTTGAGATTGCATGAGCATGTAATCTCAGAGTCAAATGGCTTATTGACTGTGCAACGGACATCATGGGGTGCACGACAATAATAACAGGCAATGTGATAGGAGGTCGGTCAGAAGACACTTGCCGCTTGACGGGATAACAGGTCCAGGCGAGCTATGGGGAGCGAATGACGCAAAGTGACGCCACGACCCGCTGATTATGAAGTTATGAAAGCACGCAAGGAATGCGCTAGTGTCCCCAGTTAGCATGATGTGTGGATATGATGCGCCACTGACCGGAAGTTGATTGTCTCTGTAAATTTAGGACGCCCAGTCGAAGACGGGCCGGGTAAATGAATTACGTTCAACTGGAATCATGTGTGCACATCAATGGCCTAATCGCAAGAGGCGTTGCGCCATGTATCATGTGGCGTATTGGCTCACATTTGGTGGAGCTGTCACGATACTCACTTGGGAAATGAATCCTCACCACTATCCACTGCTGTCCTTGACCCTAGAATGACACACACTCCATGGCTTTCGTTCAAGTCTATGCAAAGGGTCTTTCGCTTGTCTCAACCTAGACACTACAAAATTCGGTACCGAGCACTGGGCCTGGGAGAATGCATGAACCAGAAAGTGAGCGACGATAATTTCATCACGATCAAAATGATGCTACCTTCACATAACCTGAGAGAACCTATGGTACAGAGGTCAAATGCAACTACTATTATCAGACCGGGCGTCAAGATGGAAATAGACCCGCATGCTTTGCTGTCTGTGCCTAAGAGCATACCAATCAAGAGAACATTGTCACGGATATAATGTGCTCAGTCAATAGTAAAGCATCGCAGATGTATCATCAGCCTGGATCCATCAGAATACATTAGGAATGCCAGGCAGGGGACAAAACGGTTCAACAGTACTTACGATACAACTACTACTGCCATTCGTTTGAAATCACTTGTGACAGCTATTAACTTTCGATGACCGGCTTCCGTCGTGATGTCCAGCTCCCACCAATCGATTGGTATGTCTCTTGCTCTTGGAAATTCGGGACTATGCAGCCACTTGATTTGTCCATGCAATAGAAAGCAAGTTTCTGTCCCATGGCGCTGATACCATTGAATCTGAGTGCGGTGGTTATGGGTTCAACATTACGAAACCTGACCCTCATCTTTTGTCCGCAGCGATCCTAGCTCAGGGATTATTGAGTTCACCAGGGGATTTGATTTCAACAAAGAGAACAGGAATGCGGCAGAATTGATGGCGAGAGCGATGCTGAAAGTCATGAAGAGACTTGTCCTCGTAAAGGAGACTGGGATCTTTGAATGCTCTGGGAGTGAGTCCGTAAATTGGATGAGTTAAATACGGATAACCGTCGAACACTGCCCGGACAAGCATCGTGTACACCTCGCAGAAGTCGTTTAAAAAAGTTGCATCAGTCAGAATTTGAGCAAACCTTCAACATAGTCCCGAAGATAACTATTATCTGTTTCAATCTTAATGGTGTCTATGTGAGCATGGATTACTCATCGGCCATCTCCTGCCAGTCTTAGAACAAACATTGAAAAAGTCACGGCTATTTGGGGGTCACTACTGCGGGTATAGTCTGCCAGCAGATACGGTATCTGCTGGCAGTGTGCGCACTGGATTTGATTAGTAGAATTGGGCTACGGCCGTGTTGTGCGCAGCTATCAGCCTCTACTGTGATGGGCCTGACAGTGGTAACCGCCTTCCTGCCTTCCTTCTTCCTTCACTCTCTTACATCTCCTTTGACTTATCCTCTAGCTAAATCTCAGACGCAAAAACACAATCACATATCCTCTAACCTTACCATCTAATTGAGATGCCTTTTCCGTTCAAGTTGTTCCAGGCTATCGGAAAGATTTTCGCAATTCGTTTGAAACGCCCTGAAAACCAAGGACGCACACAACGCAACTCAACAATCGCCGATCATGAAGGCAATAGCTCCATCCTTACAGATATCTCTGATCCCGTTCCTGCACCAATGCACTCTTCGAATTCTTCGCCAGCACATCCCGTTTCTGCAATTAGTGAACCAGGTCTCGAAGAACCCCCCGCCGGCTTTCCTTCTGCAGTGTACCCTTGGAGTGCATCCCCTGCCCGCGAAGCTTCCGACATCGCTCAGGTGGCTCTGCCCTTGGTACAGGCTTTTACGGGTGTAGTTCCACTTGTTGGTGCTCCGATAAACGCAGCTATTGGCGGATTGTTGGGAGTCCTTCAAGTTATAAATGTGAGTGATTGTCGAATGCTTAGATGTTTCTGGATTTCGAGGGCCATCACAGAGATGCGATCAGAACAAGGCGGCCTTGGATAACCTGACATCGCGACTCTATCGACTATACTACCATTTGTGCAACGTCCCACCTGCCCTGGATCCTCTTGAACATTCTCGGAGAGACCTTTTAGCTAGGTAAATCCATTATGAATGTGTGCTTGAATTTACCCGATACCGAGCCGCACTCAGAAAGCTGGAAGACACCTCAGTCCGCCTGAAAAAGCTGCAAAAACGTCGTCTAGCATACGCGTCCGTCACACAGGCTATCACCGGATGCTCGACTGACATCGACCGTTATCTGATGGAGTGTTTGGTTGTGTTCTACCCCCTAGAGAGGCTTGCATTTGCTGACTACTCTATGGTCAGTGGTCGTCCCAAATGCAAAGTCAACGCGAAACACACGAACTGCTTATACTAATGTCACGGAGGCGGGAGGAGGTTCAGCACATCGAACAGTCCTTCGCACCACTATCTGCATCGCCTTTACTCGGAAGCGTCGCGCCTGGGTGCGTGACACTGGTAGACGTAACAGGCCGCCACCAAGCAATATCGGTGAACTGGTGTACCTCATATCAGGTCCGCTCGCTGGCCTAAAAATCGTTGTTGTGAAAGCTTACTGGTCAAATTGTCTTTAGCAACTCAATCACATGCTTCGAGTTCTGTTTGAACGCGATGCGATTGAAGCCCAAATTCAAAGACGGTATATAGAAGAAGGAAAGTACGATCTGTGCATTGACGAGGGCAAGCAAGTGACCCTACTCACAAGCGACAATTGGTCGAGCATCGAACAAGGAACGAAGATTGTGATGAGGGTTACCATTCAACAGGATATGGCATCACTCTCTGAGGTTGATTACCAATGTCATTTTTGTGGCGCTGTGAATCGCCTTGGTGCTAGATCTGTGAAATATGAGTATCGAGGGCGGACTGTTTGCTCGACTGAATGGTGAGTATGTTTGTTTTTTAGATCCTGATGATGCCTAACGATGAGAAGTCGAGAATGCAAACGATGCTTCCAGATCACCCGTAGCTTTCCGAGCGCGGGGAAACGATCCTATAACAGTGACTCCAACCACGAGGTTGACGCAGAAACGCTTCTTGTTCGCAACTTTCATGTCCAGCAAATTGTATGTCATCCTGATACTCCGCTAGCAATCTTGAGCTGACATTACGATGTACTTCCCGCTCTCAGTCTGTGCGTGATCTGGTCTTTGGACCTTCTTAGGTGACGCTGACCGTGCCACGGACATGTCCCGCTCTCAGTATGTGCGTGATCTGGTCTTTGGACATTTTTAGGCGATGCTGATGGAGCCACGGCCATGTTCCGCTCTCAGGCAGTGCGTGATCTGGTTTTTGGACCTTCTTAGGCGACGCTGACGCAGCCATGGCCATGTCCCGCTTTCAGTCTGTGCGTGATCTGGTCTTTCGACATTCTCAGGCGACGCTGACGCAGCCACGGCCATGTGCCGCTCTCAGCCTGTGCGTGATCTGGTCTTTGGATCGTCTTAGGCTCCACTGACGGTGCCACGGATATGACCTGCTCTCAGTCTGTGCGTGATCTGGTATTTGGACCTTAGGCGACGCTGACGGTGCCATGGCCATGTCCCGCTCTCAGTCTGTGCGTGATCTGGTTTTTGGACCTTCTTAGGCGACGCTGACCGTGCCACGGCCATGTCCCGCTCTCAGGAAGTGCGTGATCTGACCTTTCGACTTTCTTAGGCGGCGCTGACGGTGCCATGGCCATGTTCCGCTCTCAGTCTGTGCGTGATCTGGTCTTTGGACTTTCTTAGGCGACGCTGACCGTCCCACGGCCATGTCCCGCTCTCAGAAAGTGCGTGATCTGGTCTTTGGACCTTCTTAGGCGAAGCTGACCGTGCCACGGCCATGTCCCGCTCTCAGCCTGTGCGTGATCTGATCTTTGGACCTTCTTAGGCGAAGCTGACCGTGCCACGGCCATGTCCCGCTCTCAGTATGTGCGTGATCCGGTCTTTCGACCTTCTTAGGCGACGCTGACGGTATCACGGCCATCTCCCGCTCTCAGTCTGTGCGTGATCCGGTCTTTCGATCTTCTTAGGCAACGCTGACGGTGCCACGGCCATGTCCTGCTCTCAGTGGGTGCGTGATCTGGTCTTTGGACATTCTCAGGCGACGCTGATGGAGCCACGGCGATGTCCCGCTCTCAGTCTGTGCGTGATCTGGTTTTTGGACCTTCTCAGGCGACGCTGACCGTGCCACGGCCATGTCCCGCTCTCAGTTGGTGCGTGATCTGGTCTTTGGACTTTCTTAGGCGATGCTGACGGTGCCATGCCATGTTCCGCTCTCAGGAAGTGCGTGATCTGGTCTTTGGACTTTCTTAGGCGACGCTGACCGTCCCACGGCCATGTCCCGCTCTCAGAAAGTGCGTGATCTGGTCTTTGGACCTTCTTAGGCGATGCTGACCGTGCCACGGCCATGTCCCGCTCTCAGTTGGTGCGTGATCTGGTCCTTGGACCTTCTAAGGCGATGCTGACCGTGCCATGGCCATGTCCCGCTCTCAGGAAGTGCGTGATCTTGTCTTTGGACTTTCTTAGGCGACGCTGACCGTGCCACGGCCATGTCCCGCTCTCAGGAAGTGCGTGATCTGGTCTTTGGATCATCTTAGGCTCCACTGACCGTGCCACGGACATGACCTGCTCTCAGTCTGTGCGTGATCTAGTCTTTCGATCTTCTTAGGTGACGCTGACGATGCCATGGCCATGTCCCACTCTCAGGAAGTGCGTAATCTGGTTTTTGGACCTTCTTAAGCCACGCTGACTGTGTCATGGCCATATCCCGTTCTCAGGAAGTGTGTGATTTCCTTTGCTCGACTTGTTGCCGCTCGTTGACCCTCACGACCAGGCAAGATTTTTACGCAGTGTTCGTGAGACTCCAGCCATGTACCACGGAATAGGTCATGTCGCGCCCTCACATGGTATGTGATCTTGTCTTTGGTGATACATCATGAATATTGACTCTTTCATTGCGCTAATAGACAGTCTCTACACATCAGCAAACTACCAATTTCGTGACAGTTCCCACATCATTGACAAATCGGCACAAGGACACACAAGGCCATACACACATCGCAGACACACAAGCATATAGCCAATAATTTGGATCAAACTTGACATGCTTGACAAACACACAGTAGCACAGACATACAAACTGTATAAACGACAAGCCTTGTATAGGAAAATACAAACGCGGTCTTTTATTGAAGCTATTTACGCGCAAAGAAGAAAAAGAACCTGTCTCTATGCACCTCGGGCCCAGCCCTTACAGAAGACGTGGGCTTGGGATGACTCACATCTAATGGTTCTTTCGGTACCGTATCGCATGCAGTACTAGTACGTAGTAGCGTGGTATGAATCAGGCAGACTGTTTTGAATTCGAACAGGAATTTCGCTGCGTAAATTCTTGTTACGCGAGTCACCCAAGAAAGAAGACAGCCTCCGGATTCTTGTGACGCGGTTTTGTGTTTAAAATAAGGCATAGGCTATTCCTGTCGGACGCGTTACTAATGGTATTGTAGTCAGCATCACAAGATATAAGCGCTTGAGGCTTCGCTTCACCCGCTCCATCGCCTTTTCATCGCGCGAAAACGGACGAGAACTTTGCAATTGGCATGACCCATGTCATATGCCGAGACGCTGTTTCACCTCCGGGCTAGCGCATGTGGACACAAATTGAGTCACCAAGTCCACCAGGATCGGACAACTTCAGTCACTCCGAATCCAGTTTGGTTACCGACCACACATTTTCCGACACAGTTGCAGTCCGTGTGGGATAGCAAGTCATCCTTACGGACTACCGGTTAAGATAACCTGTGCACGGTACTGGTGGCCTTAAATAACAGGTGCAAGAGCCATCTGAAGCTCATCCATCTTCTCACTCATACTTATCATCATTCTCAAAATCCTCCAAACAGACAATGTCTCTCCCCGAGAACACTACCGTGCTTATTGTTGGTGCAGGCCCCGCAGGTCTCACAGCTGCTCTTTCTCTCGTCCACTACGGGTGCCATGACTTCGTTATCGTGGATGCCGTAGGCGAAGGACTGAATGCATCGAGGGCGATCACCATACACTGTGCAACCGTCGAGGTAAGCTACCTTGTGCGTTCGTAAGAAGGCCTACTGATTTTTCTATGATTTTAGGCCCTAGCTAGTATTGATGCAGCAGATGGCTTACTGTCTCACGCCATCAAGGGAAAGGGCATCAGAATCACATCTCGTACTTCGCAGATCTTTGACGCAAAGTTTGACTCTCTAAAGAAACATTCCGCCCACCCTTACACGCTCTATATCCCTCAAAATGTGACGGAGCTTGTACTTGGGCAGAAGTTGCAGAGCCTTGGTGTTCAGGTGCAGCGTCCACACAGGGTGGTAGGAATGAAACAGAATGAAAAGGACTCTCGCATCACTGATGTCTCCTTTGAGGACGGTCAAGTTATCAGAGCTAGATATATTATCGGCGCCGATGGCGCCCGCTCAATCGTGAGACCTCAATGCCCACCAACTTGGCTTAGTAGAGTGTCTGACGACCATTTCCAGATCCGTACCATCGCCGGCATAGGGTTCTGTGACCCAGAAGGCCCGCACCTACCCAACAACGTATTGGCTCAAATGGTCTCTGCAGATGTCACATTCGAGCCCGAACCTGTTGGTCCAGTCACCCTCGAGGGCCACCTTAACGGCACAGTTTTTTCAGGCAATTTCTTTTTTCTTGTACCATTTGGCAAGCGCTTCAATACCGAGCTGACACGAGATGGAAAGCCCACTACAAAATCCATCTTTCGTGTAGGTTGTGCCGTACCTGCAAAGAACGGAGAGCCCCCCCATGCTCCACCGAAAGAGTACATCCAGAACTTAATCGACACATACGGGCCAGCGTGTATAACATCAGATCCGTCTCTTAACCCGAAACCTGTCAAAGTCGACCAGCTGGTCTGGTCGACACGTTTCAGAACTCATTCCGCCATCGCAGACCGTACCTTCACGCGTCTCGGAGCCGCCATTTTTCTAGTCGGCGACGCAGCCCATATACATTCACCTGCGGGCGGGCAGGGCATGAACCTGGCCATCAGGGACGCGATCTTCCTCGCAGAGGCTGTCACGAAACACATTCAAGCGTCTGCAGAGGATCCCGATGTGGATGATACCATTTTGCAGGAATTTGCGGAGGCGCGTCATGCACGAGCGCTAGAAATCATTGGCTTCACCAAGACACTCTTGAAACTCGCAAGCCTTACGTATGATTCATATGCTTGGTGGATGCCGTTCAGTTGGGCGTCCATCCGCGATTTAGTGCTGAGGATATTGGGCGGATATGATTTCGTGCAGTCGAAGGTTGCATGGGGTCTGAGTGGGCTTGGGAGACGGTAATCGCACATTTTGGATGGTTTGGTTACGATATTACATTTTGTATACCATAATTTACGACATTCGTATTTCTATTTTCAAAGATAGGATAGATGTAAAAGTATCGAATATTCCAGAGTTGTGTACGTACTGGCTGCAGTCATTGGACGGACTTGAATGCGCTCTTGATCAAGGAGAGGGTGGGAGGGAGGTGCCAGACTACAGGCTGATTCTCATGAAGACAGCGAGCACAATTGATACTAGAGCATGTGCTATGAATTGTTCTTAGAAGATGATGTAAATTATAATGTGTATAGATATGTATGGTACGATAATGCGATGTGGCACTCCAATCATCCTCATATGTGGGTTTCATCTTCGCAAACTTAATTGTTAACAATCTCAGCCATCATGATGTCCAGCTCCCACCAATCGATTGGTATATCTCCTGCTCTTGGAGATTGAGGACTATGCAGCCACTTGATTTATCCAATCAATAGAAGCAAGTTTCTGTCCCGTGACGCTCATATCATGAAGTCTGAGTGCAGTAGTGATGGGTTCGAGGTTATAAAATCTGGCTTGTCTGCAGTGATCCTAGCTTAGGGATTATTTAGTTGATCAGGGAGTTTTGTTTCAAGCAAGAGAACAGGAATGCGGCAAAATTGATGGCAAGACCAATGATGAAAGTCATGAAGAGACTTGCCCTCGTAAAGGAGACTGGGATCTTTGAATGCTCTAGGAGTCCATACATTGGATGCGTCAAAAACTGAGAACCTCGGACCAGCATCGTGTACTACACACTGTAGTAGTCTTTTCAAAAAGTTGTATCAGTCGGAATGCGAGTAAACTGTTGAACTCCATTTAGTCCAGCATGGTCGATCGAAAGATGCTATCAGCTGTTGGTCAATTGCGTGAAAAATAGTACCAATCAGAAAATTCAAAAGGCAAACAAAGTTGAGTCGGAGCAAGGATTACTTCTGATCTTAGACTTCTTCACAAAGTCCGAATCGCATAGTATCTATCTATCTATCTATCTTAAGAAGAAAGGGAGAAAGGTTTCGGAAACGTTCGCGCGCTCGCGTGGTTTTCGCGTAGCGCCATGTGGTTTTCGTTTAGATACGCTTAGATACGCTTAGATACGCTTAGATTCGCCTAAGGCCACATGGTTTTCGCTTACCTCGCTTGAACTTCTATTTGGAAACTCGCGTGGTTTTCATGTATATTTCGAGCGGCGACTCAAACAACGTCACCCATTGGGAATGTTGCGCAACAACATTGGTAACTGTATGTGTACATGGCATTAAATAATGTGTTTGAGCAGGGGGACAACAGGATTTGAGTGTTTTGCCTACTGCAATTATTAGTAGTGACTGTATATGTACATAAATGGAACAACATATGATACAATTACAGACAGGGAGATAACAAATGTGGTGACAGGAGATAAGATTCAAATAAAAAAAGGAGACAAAGACAATGTAGACTCAAAAACCAGAGAATGTGATGACAGGAAAATGGGGAAATGGGAGAACAGGAGACAGGAGATGGGAGACTGAGAGAACAGAGACGGAAGACGGAAGACGGGAGACGGGAGATGGGAGACGGGAGACGGGAGATGGGAGACGGGAGACGGGAGACGGGAGATGGGAGACGGGAGACGGGAGACAGGAGACAGGAGACAGGAGACAGGAGACAGGAGACAGGAGACAGGAGATGGGAGACAGGAGACAGGAGACAGGAGACGGGAGACGGGAGACAGGAGACAGGAGACAGGAGACGGGAGACAGGAGACAGGAGTAGGAAGTAGGAAGTAGGGAGTAGGGAGTAGGGATTAGCATGGGTATACCCCATGGTAACACTTTTTCCAATCACATATATTACCATTTGAAGGCAAATGTACAACTTCAAAATTTTATACTTATCCATCACTCCTATGGTAATCAATTTGGGGATATATTCCCAGGGGTACAGGGGTCTTTAGATCCAAACCCCTACCCCTACCCTCAAGTTTCCCATACCCCTGCTGATCCCTAGA
The DNA here is from genome assembly GCF_016647785.1 of Suillus fuscotomentosus. Taxonomy (NCBI): domain Eukaryota; kingdom Fungi; phylum Basidiomycota; class Agaricomycetes; order Boletales; family Suillaceae; genus Suillus; species Suillus fuscotomentosus. Next base: position 243,974 of record NW_024539568.1, read on the forward strand.
TGGGAGGCAGGGAAAAATGGGAAAACAAATACATTCAATGATACTGTTACATATTTTGTATTTTTTACATTGGTCAAAATCCTGCTCAAAGAACATAGCACTGACTGATCTTATGTACTATTGTACTTTTGAGTTCTTTGAAAAGCTGCTCATAAATATATTTCAAAATCATTCAAAATGCACAATTTATTAGGATGCAGCCTGAGGCCAGGAAGCCAAAGGAGGGCGTAGCCCTCCTTGGCTTCCTGTGACGAAGGAACAACACTCATTTTTCTCCCCTGAAGGAGCGCGTAGCGCTCCTTCGATTTGTGCCGAAGGCACAACGGGCGTGAGCTCGTCTTAAGAAGAAAGGGAGAAAGGTTTCGGAAATGTTCGCGCGCTCGCGTGGTTTTCGCGTAGCGCCATGTGGTTTTCGTTTAGATACGCTTAGATTCGCCTAAGGCCACATGGTTTTCGCTTACCTCGCTTGAACTTCTATTTGGAAACTCGCATGGTTTTCATGTATATTTCGAGCGGCGACTCAAACAACGTCACCCATTGGGAATGTTGCGCAACAACATTGGTAACTGTATGTGTACATGGCATTAAATAATGTGTTTGAGCAGGGGGACAACAGGATTTGAGTGTTTTGCCTACTGCAATTATTAGTAGTGACTGTATATGTACATAAATGGAACAACATATGATACAATTACAGACAGGGAGATAACAAATGTGGTGACAGGAGATAAGATTCAAATAAAAAAAGGAGACAAAGACAATGTAGACTCAAAAACCAGAGAATGTGATGACAGGAAAATGGGGAAATGGGAGAACAGGAGACAGGAGACAGGAGATGGGAGACTGAGAGAACAGAGACGGGAGACGGGAGACGGGAGACGGGAGATGGGAGACAGGAGACAGGAGACGGGAGACAGGAGATGGGAGATGGGAGACAGGAGACGGGAGACAGGAGACAGGAGACAGGAGTAGGAAGTAGGGAGTAGGGAGTAGGGAGTAGGGATTAGCATGGGTATACCCCATGGTAACATTTTTTCCAATCACATATATTACCATTTGAAGGCACATGTACAACTTCAAAATTTTATACTGATCCATCACTCCTATGGTAATCAATTTGGAGGTATATTCCCAGGGGTACAGGGGTCTTCAGATCCAAACCCCTACCCCTACCCTCAAGGGTTTCCCATACCCCTGCTGATCCCTAGATGGGAAGCAGGGAAAAATGGGAAAACAAATACATTCAATGATACTGTTACATATTTTGTATTTTTATATTGGTCAAAATCCTGCTCAAAGAACATAGCACTGACTGATTGTATGTAGTACTATGTACTTTTATGTGGTGTGATAGATTGTACTTTGAGTTTTTTTGAAAAGCTGCTCATAAATATATTTCAAAATCATTCAAAATGCACAATTTATTAGGATGCAGCCTGAGGCCAGGAAGCCAAAGGAGGGCGTAGCCCTCCTTGGCTTCCTGTGACGAAGGAACAACACTCATTTTTCTCCCCTGAAGGAGCGCGTAGCGCTCCTTCGATTTGTGCCGAAGGCACAACGGGCGTGAGCTCGTCTTAAGAAGAAAGGGAGAAAGGTTTTCGGGAGGAGTTGCGTGCTCGCGTGGTTTGCGCTTGCGCCGCGTAGGGCCATGTGGTTTTCACTTACATCGCTTACCTTGCTTAAACATCTTTTTGGCAACTCGCGTGGTTTTCATGTATATTTCGAGCGGCACCTGAATTGCCGTTGCCCATTAGAGCAGCACACTACGCAGGATTTTCCCTATTGTAATTGTTTAGGGTACATACATGCAGTAAATAATAAAACTAAAATGGAACAACATATGATACAATATTGCAGACAGGGGGACAACAAATATATGTGGTGACAGGAAATCAATGTCAAAAGGTTGTGAATAAATCAATCAAAAGGAAACAAAGACAATGTAGAGACTCAAAAGCTGGAGAATAGGAGTTGGGAGGATGGAAAAATGGGAAACAGGAAGATTGGGAGATGGGAGACGGGAGATGGGAGACGGGAGACGGGAGACGGGAGACGGGAGACGGGAGACGGGAGACGGGAGACGGGAGACGGGAGATGGGAGACGGGAGACGGGAGACGGGAGACGGGAGACGGGAGACGGGAGACGGGAGACGGGAGACGGGAGACGGGAGACGGGAGACGGGAGACGGGAGACGGGAGACGGGAGACGGGAGACAGGAGACGGGAGATGGGAGACGGGAGACGGGAGACGGGAAACGGGAGGACATGGGGCACAGTGGGAGATGGGAGGCAGGGAAAAATGGGAAAATAAATACATTCAATGATACTGTTACATATTTTGTATTTTTACATTTGTCAAAATCCTGCTCAAAGAACATAGGGAACAGACTGATCTTATGTACTACAAGAGTACCAATCACCTTCAAACATTGTGTGTCTGTATACTATGTTTGCCATAGTCTTCTCCTCGGCCTCTGTAGGAAATAGTGCCTGAATGTCTCTTTGACATTGCACACTCAATAGTGCAGTGTAAAGCTGACTGTGTGTGAACAAATCTGTATGAAGGCCCAGCACAGGCAGGAAAGTCATGCAAATTGGTTCCACAGGATCAAATGTTTCATCCTTACATATTGTAAATGTACTTTTATGTGGTGTGATAGATTGTACTTTGAGTTTTTTCAAAAAAGCTACTCATAAATGTATTTCAAAAGTGTCCAAAATGTACAATTTATTAGGATGCAGCCTGAAGTCAAAAGAGGGTGCAACCCTCCTTGGCTTCCTGTGACGAAGGAACAATGCCCATCAGGAGCCTTCTGAATTATTGGGATGAAGCTGAGGCCAGGGAGCTTAAAAAGAGCGCGAAGCGCTCTTTTTTTGCGACCTGTGCCGAAGGCAGAATGGGTGTGGACTAGTCTAAGAAGTAAAGTACGACGGTTTTGGAAACGCTCGGGCGCTCGCGTGGCTTTCGCGTATTTCGCTAAGCTTGCTTAAACCTGTTTTTGGAAATCTCGCGTGGTTTTCTCGCGTGGCTTTCGAGCGCCGACTCACTTGCCCATTAGAGCAGCGCACTACGCAATACAAGTATTTTCCTTATTGTAATGTAACGAGCTCACGCCCGTTGTGCCTTCGGCACAAATTGAAGGAGCGCTACGCGCTCCTTCAGGGGAGGAAAATGAGTGTTGTTCCTTCGTCACAGGAAGCCAAGGAGGGCTACGCCCTCCTTTGGCTTCCTGGCCTCAGGCTGCATCCTAATAAATTGTGCATTTTGAATTATTTTAAAATATATTTATGAGCAGCTTTCCAAAAAAACTCAAAGTACAATCTATCACACCACATAAAGTACATAGTACATAAGATCAGTCAGTGCCATGTTCTTTGAGCAGGATTTTGACCAATGTAAAAATACAATCTACTACACAACATAAAATTACAAAATATGTAACAGTATCATTGAATGTATTTATTTTCCCATTTTTCCCTGCCTCCCATCTAGGGATCAGCAGGGGTATGGGAAACCCTTGAGGGTAGGGGTAGGGGTTTGGATCTGAAGACCCCTGTACCCCTGGGAATATATGCCCAAATTGATTACCATAGGAGGGATGGATAAGTATAAAATTTTGAAGTTGTACATTTGCCTTCAAATGGTAATATATGTGATTGGAAAAAGTGTTACCCTGGGGTATACCCATGCTAATCCTGTCTCCTGTCTCCCATCTCCTGTCTCCCATCTCCTGTCTCCTGTCTCCTGTCTCCTGTCTCCTGTCTCCTGTCTCCTGTCTCCTGTCTCCTGTCTCCTGTCTCCTGTCTCCTGTCTCCTGTCTCCTGTCTCCTGTCTCCTGTCTCCTGTCTCCTGTCTCCTGTCTCCTGTCTCCCGTCTCCCATCTCCCATCTCCCGTCTCCCGTCTCCCGTCCTCTGGTTCTCTGGTTCTCCCAGTTTCCCATTCCCATTTTCCTGTCCTCCCATTTTCCAGTTTTTGAGTTTCTAAGTGATCTTTTTCTCCCTTTTTTATTTTTTTTCATAACCTTCTGTCATTCATCTCCCAATCTCTTTTATCTCATATTTGTTTTCCCCCTGTCTGTCATTGTATTATATGTTGTTCCATTATTTGCTCTATGTATACTACCATAACAATTACAGTAGGAAAAACACTCAAATCTAATCACACATCTCCCTTGCCCTGCTCAAACACATATTTTTTCATTATTTAATGCCATGTACACGTACAGTTACCAAGGTCGTGCTAAGTTCCCAAAGGGCGATGCTATTTGAGTTGGCGTTCGAAAACACGTGACAAAACCACGCGAGCTGCCAAATCGAGGTTAAGCGAGGTAAGCGAAAACCACATGGCCTTTGGCGAAATACGCGAAAGCCACGCGAGCGCGCGAACATTTCCGAAAACCGTTGTACTTTACTTCTTAGATTGTTTATGTTACATGCATACAGTAAATAATAAAATTGAAAATGGAACAACATGATATAATTTTGCAGACAGGGGGACAACAAATATATGTGGTGACAGGAAATGAATGAGAAAAGGTTGTGAAAAAATAAATAAAAAATAGAGAAAGTAGAGACTCGACAACTGGAGAACAGGAGATAGTGAGGAGACAGGAAGATTGGGAATGGGAAACAGGGAGAATGGGAGGAGATAGGAGAACAGAAGATGGGGAGGATGGGAAAATGGGAAACAGGGAAACAGGGAGATCGGGAGGATGGAAGATGGGAAACAGAGAGATCAGAAGGACGGGAGATGGGAAACAGAGAGATCGGGAAGATGGGAGACGGGAGACAGGAGACGGGAGACGGGAGATGGGAGACGGGAGACGGGAGACGGGAGACGGGAGACGGGAGACGGGAGACGGGAGACGGGAGACGGGAGACGGGAGACGGGAGACGGGAGACGGGAGACGGGAGACGGGAGACGGGAGACGGGAGACGGGAGACGGGAGACGGGAGACGGGAGACAGGAGACAGGAGACAGGAGACAGGAGACAGGAGACAGGAGACGGGAGACGGGAGACGGGAGACGGGAGACGGGAGACAGGAGACAGGAGATGGGAGATGGGAGATGGGAGATGGGAGGCAGGGAAAAATCAATACATTCAATGATAGTGTTACATATTTGTAATTTTACTTTTGTCAACTTAATCCTGCTCAAAGAAGGTAGAACTGACTGATCTTATGTACTATGTACTTTTAGTTATTTTCTAAAATGCTGCTCATAAATGTCCCTCTTATTCAAAATGTACAATTTATTAGGATGCAGCCTGAGGCCAGGAGGCCAAAGGACCAATGCTGATCAGGAGCCTTCAGAATTATTAGGATGAAGCTGAGGCCAGGGAGCTTAAAAAGAGCACGAAGCACTCTTTTTTTGCGACCTGTGCTGAAGGCAGAACGGGTGTGTGCTAGTGCAGATTATTTGAAAGGTCTAGACTTCACCCAAGTTGGGAGACTTTGTGTTGAATTCGTTGACTGGGAGAATTGAAGGAATACAAATTGTGGGAAGTCTGCTGAGATTGTAAGTCAATGTGCACCTGTTCAACCACTTACGTAAGCTGTACACAGTCTACCGCCAAATGTCCAAATGACTATGTTAATGGGCACCAATATCCCAATGCGGATTCTTCCAAACACAATTCTCCAACGTACCGCATGATACCCTGGACCGGCTCTCCAACAGAATGTACAATTACTAGAATTGGCCATTGCAAATTGCTTACCAATCGTGAAGTTCAAGAATCATTGGCATTGGGCAACTTTGTTGGTTAAGACGGTACTACATAGCGTCAACAAACATTAAAAAAGTCACGCACCTGTGAGTCACGGCCGCTGAGCGCTGATTTGATGCTAGGTTTCCATGCGAACTTTCTTCTCTCTGATTTCCTGATGGTTAAGTACTTCAATCGCCTTCCTGTCCTCCTCCCTTCGCTCTCCTACATATCCTCTCACCTATCCTCTAGTTTCCCCTAGCTGAATCTTAGACGCAAAAAAACAATCACTTATCCTCTGTCCTTGCCATCTAATCGAGATGCCCTTTCCATTCAAGTTAATCCAGGGTTTCAGAAAGATCGTTGCGATCCATTTGAAGCGCCCTGAAAACCAAGGATGCACACAATGCAACTCGACAACTGCCGGCCATGAGGGCAATACCTCTATCCCTGCAGACCTCTCCAATTTTGTTCCTGCATCAATGCTCTCTTCAAATTCTTCGCCAATGCATCCCATTATTGCAGGCAGTAAACCAGGTGTCGAAAATTTCCCTCCCAGCTCTCCTTTCACTGCGTACCCTTGGGGTGCATCCCCTGCCCGCGAAGCTTCTGACATTGCTCAGGTGGCTTTGCCCTTAATACAGGCTTTTACTGATGTAATTTCACTTGTCGGTGCTCCGATGAACACAGCTATTGGCGGATTGCTGGGAATCCTTCAAGTTATAAATGTGAGTCATTATCGAATGCTGAGATGTTTCTGGATCTCAAGGGCTATCACAGAGATCCAATCAGAACAAGGCGGCCTTGGACCACTTGACATTGCGACTCTATTGACTATCCTGCCATTTGTGCAACGCCTCACCTGCCCTGGATCCTCTTGAACGTTCTCGGAGAGACAACTTAGCTAGGTGAATACCTTATGAATGTGTGCTTGAATTTTGCTGACACTGAGTCATACACAGAAAGCTGGAAGACACCTTGGTCCTCCTGAAAAAGTTGCAAAAACGTCATCTCATGTACCCATCTGTCGCACAAGATATCATCGGATGCTCAGCTGAAATCAACAATTATCTGATCGAGTCTTTAGTTGCGTTCTACCCCCTGGAGATGCTTGCATTTGCTGACTAGTACTCTATGATCAGTGGTCGTCCCAAATGCAAAGTCAACATGAAACACGCGAACTGCTTATAATTTCATGGAGGCAGGAAGAGGGTCTTCAGAACATCCAACAGTCCTTCGCAACACTATCTGTATCACCTTTACCCAGAAGTGTTGTGCCTGGCTGCGTGACACTGGTAGACGCAACAGGCTGCCACCAAGCAATATCTGTGAACTGGTGCACCTCATATCAGGTCCACTCGCTGGCCTAAAAATTGTTCTTGTGGAAGCTTACTCATCAAATTATCTTTAGCAACTCAATCACATGCTTCGAGTTCTGTTTGAACGCGATGCAATCGAAGCTCAAATTCAAGGACAATATATAGAAGAAGAAAAGTACGATTTGTGCATCAATGAGGGCAAGAAAGTGACCCCACTTACAAGCGACAATTGGTCGAGCATTGAACCAGGCACAAAGATTGTGATGGGGATTATCATTCAACAGGAGATGCAATCACTCATTGAAGTTGACTACCGATGTCATTTTTGCAGCGCCATGAATCACCTTGGTGCCAGATCTGTGAAATATAAGTATCGAGGGCGGACTGTTTGCTCGACTGAATGGTGAGTGTGTTTATTTTCTAGGGCCTGGTGATGCCTAATGATGAGAAGTCGAGAATGCAAACGATGCTTCCAGATCACCCATAGCTTTATGAAGCCAAAAATAGGATGCTCTAACACTGACTCCAAGCACAAAGACTGACGCAGAAACACTTGTTTTCTGCAACTTTCATGTCCAGCAAATTGTATGTCGTCCTGGCTTTTCGCTGGCAATCTTGAGCTGAGATTACAATGTACCTCCTGCTCTCAGTCTGTACGTGATGTGGTCTTTCAACCTTCTTAGGCAACACTGACCGTGCCACGACCATGTCCCGTTCTCAGTCTGTGCGTGATGTGGTCTTTCGACCTTCTTAGCCAACACTGACCATGCCACGACCATGTCCCATTCTCAGTCTGTGCATGATCTGGTCTTTTGGCCTTCTTAAGCGACGCTGACCGTGCCACGGCCATGTCCCGCTCTCAGTTGGTGCATGATCTGGTCTTTTGACCTTCTCAGGTGACGCTGACCATGCCACGGCCATGTCCTGCTCTCAGGAAGTACTTGATCTTTTGACCTTGTTAGGCCACGCTGACCGTGCCATGGCCATGTCCTGTTCTCAGCCTGTGCGTGATGTGGTCTTTCGACCTTGAGCAACACTGACCGTTGTAGAAACAACTATTCAGATGGTGGTATTCTGAACTATGTGTTGGGTCTGCTTGCCTAAGCTGCTATGCTTGTAGTGACAAGTGCATTCAACCCTAAAGGGGAAGCAAGTGCAGCAGAGATCTAGGGGTTGGTGCAAAGGGGTGCCGTTCCTCGGCTGATGTAGAGTGCGGGAAAGCGCCAGAGGTGCGAGCGTGAGAACGAAGCGCTTAGGGCGGCCGATGCGTGGGAAAGTAGCGCTTGAGTGGTGCGAAGTGTGGGAAAAGCGCAAGGTGGGTTTACAAGCAGAGGTTCGTAATAGACGTTAAGGATGTTCTTATTGCCAATAGATACTGACTATGGCATGTGACACATGAGCTTTACACTGATAGTGAGGTGCAGGGAGCTTCTATATGATTCGATCATGTAAAATATGAACTACAGGCGCTTATATATGTCTAAAAATGTGCCCCTGAAGCGGAGCCGAAGCGAGTAGGTAAGGTACAGTGGCTCAAAAAAGTGTCCCAATGTTTGTAGCTTTTCACGTAATTGCTATATCATGAGTCAAGACGTGGAAATATGACTAAGCTATAGGAAGATGTCGGAAAGGTCTGCTTCTCAGCTTCATTTCGGTTCCCTATACCGTGGGAAAATAATGACATTATGTGAAGATATGAGTATTTTAATTTGATGACTCATTGGGACACTTTTTTGACTTTGAGTTTAACTAATGTAATCTCTATAATTCTAGTACTGTGTGTGACCTCCTTCTGCCCCAATCACTTCTGCCACTCTTCTAGACATATTGTCTATCAATTTTGGGTATTCCTCTTTGGTGATTCCATCATACTCTGCTGTAACACTGTCTCATAGTTGGAATAACCCCTATGGTGAATCTTGATATGCTATAAGTAATTTCTTGAGTGATTCTCAGAGGTATTCAATAGGGTTGATGTCTTGGGTCTATGTTGAACATGATAGAATAGTAATATTATGGTCTTTAAGTTATTTGGTAGCCAATCTAGAAGGTTGCTCTATAAGACTTAAGATCTCTTAATCACTATATTCTAATTTAAAAGGCTGCTGATGTTAATAAAGTGACTAAATTGATTATTTCCATCATTGCTATGACTATCTCTACTCAAATAGCCAGACAGACTCTCAAGACAGCCCATCTTAAAGCTATAATCAAGAAAAACAGATTCTTCTGTCTCCAACCTATAAAAAGAAAAGACAAGATGCTACTTTCAAGTACAAATATTAGACTGCTGATAGCCGAAAGAGGTTTATCTAGTTAGATATGGTTAAAATCAATAGGATGAGATCATATGGCAAGGAATTTGTATTAAAATAGATAGGACAATCATTAAGATAAAGAAAAGTTAAATAAACACCTTAAGTTTCAAGACGAAAACTTGATGGTATAGGACTATATGAGATAAAATGGAATGGGAATTTTCTATGAAGCAAAGGGGAGGATGAATACAGAGTAGTAAATACTCATTTGACAGGAATGTCTGCTAAGAAGCATACAGGAGTTATAAGTTAATGAAGAAGATACTGTTTTGTGATAAGACAATGACCCTAAGTATACCTCTAAATCAGCCACCAATAGCCTGCAGACCATGATATTACTATTCTATCATGTTCAACATAGACCCAAGACATCAACCCTATTGAATACCTCTGAGAATCACTCAAGAAATTACTTATAGCATATCAAGATTCACCATAGGGGTTATTCCAACTATGAGACAGTGTTACAGCAGAGTATGATGGAATCACCAAAGAGGAATACCCAAAATTGATAGACAATATGTCTAGAAGAGTGGCAGAAGTGATTGGGGCAGAAGGAGGTCACACACAGTACTAGAATTATAGAGATTACATTAGTTAAACTCAAAGTCAAAAAAGTGTCCCAATGAGTCATCAAATTAAAATACTCATATCTTCACATAATGTCATTATTTTCCCACGGTATAGGGAACCGAAATGAAGCTGAGAAGCAGACCTTTCCGACATCTTCCTATAGCTTAGTCATATTTCCACGTCTTGACTCATGATATAGCAATTACGTGAAAAGCTACAAACATTGGGACACTTTTTTGAGCCACTGTATGTAATAAGGGTCCATGACATGAGAATTGAGCAATCATTAAAATAGAATATGGTCTGATATGGAGAAAATGATATGAACATGTACCAGTGAGGTTAGTTTGGACAATGGATGGACGTGCAACATAGGGCGCTTTGAGCGCGGGAAAGCGCGCCTAATGCGTGCGCGAGAATGCTGCGCTTGGGGCGGCCGATGTGCGGGAAGGTAGTGCGTGCTTGGCACGGGAGAGTTTCGCTTTGAATAGGGAATGATTGGAAAAGTATTGGCACAAGTTGTGCATCAAACTGTACTCTGAGACAGGTCGCATATGTAGCCTCTGCAAGGCCACAGAGATATCAGTCTCTACACCATGCCACGACCAGGTCCCGTTCTCAGTCGGTGCGTGATCTGGTCTTTCGACCTTCTTAGCCGATGCTGACCGTGCCATGGCCATGTCCCACTCTCAGTATGTGCGTGATGTGGTCTTTTAACCTTCTTAGGCCATGCTGACCGTGCCATGGCCATGTCCCGTTCTCGGGCAGTGTGTGATTTTCTCTGTTGGACTTGTTACCTTTCATTGACCCTCTTGACCAGCCACTTTTTTATGCCATCTTTATAGGACCCCGGCCAAGTACCATGGACTCGGCCATGTAGCATCCTCACATGGTATGTGATCTTATCTTTTGTGATACATCACGGATACTAACTCTTTCATTACACTAATAAACAGTGCGTGCCTCCACATGAAGCAATTTTAGAGCATATCTTTGTACTGATTGCATGCAGCATACAGCCACATCAAGGAGATTGAGTAGGACAGTGATCAAGATGAAGAGGGGCATGGAATGAATGGTTCAGATGAAGAGTCTTGATAGCTGCAGATGGTCATGGTTTCCAGAATTGGTCTTGTCCATGGCATATAGAGAAAACGATTTTCTATGTACGGCCTGTCTAAACCGCCATGTATCTATCTCCTGCACATCTAACTTGTGACAACAAAAATCCAAACAATATTCTAGTTCTTGCCTGTAGCGCTTGATCATTTGCAGCCTGTGTCATGCCATCCTGTGCTATGTAACGCCACCAATACACTCATACACACCCCCTCCTGAGCCTGTACCTTGAGTGGCATGTTGCAACAATGCGTCATGCCTCTCCTTATACTTTGGTATTATGAGGTATTATGGTTGATCATGCAATACCGGTACTAGCTCGGAGCCAATCAGTATAGTTGTGTTTGGACAAATTTTCGTCCTGTTCCAGCCATATGGCAAGTTTGAACTTATCTAAAAATGATCGACTGGCCTAGTCTTGCTCATGGTCCAATCAGTTGGAGTTCGAGAGCCTGTCGAAATGAGCAAGCATTGCTGTTGATAATTAATATTAGGAAGGTGTACGAACATGCACATGGAATGTACCAAGCAGCTTGAATCTGTTCGTCTACTGTGACATTGGTCTCGAAGGCTAGCTCATGGATCTCTCTCCGATAGAACCAATGAGATGTCACTTCATTGCCGATCATGATTCATGAGTCATGACAGACGTTGAAGCTCAAGGTCATACAGGAGCTTGTGCGTTATGATGAAAAGGCTGTGACAAAGGTAAAGATGAATAGGATTAATGTGCGAGCCAGGGCCGTGCGGCACTTGATATCGAAGGGTAGCGTAGGAGCTCTAGAATGATTCTCATCACAAAGCGAATGTTAGATGGGGTACAAGAACGGTTGATGACGAAGAGGGAATTAGAAGAGCATTAATTGATGGTCACTGATTTTTTCAATGCCATTCTTTGTCTCTGAGGAAGTAGAGAATCATCGGGGTATACCATAAACTAACTTCATATCGTTGTGATCATCTAAAACTTCAGAGGGAGCTGCAGATGCTGGACCACGACAAGTACTAGGGATATTTGACCAAGTGCGTGTCAAGAATGAGTATGAGTATCGATTAATGAAATATACTTCATTATGCCGCATGTGCACTGGCAGCAATTGCAGGGTCACCGGCCTAGGCAAATCACAGGTGCTACAAGGAAGTAATGAATGAGAAAACATGTCATGAGATTAGCATCATTGACAGTGGTACAGGATTGGTCAGAAGTGTCGCGCAGTGATAGGGCATGTCTGATGATGACCTGGACCAAGCATTGTCTAGACTTCAAGTTCACTTTAGGGAACGATGGGCCGCGGGAAGTTCATGAACAATACCATATGTAAGTCTAAGATGCCTCACCATTACCCGATCAAAAGCGTGAGAAATGGCACGGATCTGAGATCAGAAAAGGCTAACATATTTAGTTGAGTCGGAATTTGGAATCTAGATTGCCTCAGTTCGGACTTGGTGAGGAAGTTTTGGGACATCGCTGTGCGACATTAAACATAGGTGTGTGATATCGAGGCGAGTGTTTGGCTCAAGCTCACGCAGGCTCCTAGATTTTATATTCTTCGACGTACTAAATGAGTACAATTCTGCCAATAGAGTCTCAACCGAATGAACTAGTATGATGTGAATACCTACAATTTGGACAAGATACCGTGTGTGGAAACTGCAATGGCCCACAAGTTGAGTTGGCCGAAATAACTTGGGGCGCTCCTGTACTGATGGTATGAGCATCCGAGTCTGTGGCTCACCAATCCTTTGATGTGTCGCTGTCGGAAGGTGGACTCGTCATGCGCGAGCTTCACCATGTGAGATAAACACTCCCTGACTATAAAATTAGTAGAACAGCGCATCCTCGGGCCCGAGTCAGCGAGTCCCTTGTGCAAATCATCCACGAGTTTCACCATGTATGGTAAGCACTCCCTAGCTATTGGTCCATGAATAAACTGGCGGAACAGTGCATCCTCATGGATGCCGTTCCTGTTACTCACGTCAAAAAACAGGCTACCTGTCCTGCTATGTTGGTTTTGATCCAAGCTGTGCGCACAACGAGTCAATTGTTTAGTTATTCCTGTTTTCGGTTTCTTCACTTGATAAGGCGCGTTCCATACAGTTCAGCATTCTGAGAATGAGATTAACCATGTACTTGCAGTGTTCTCATCTTTATCAGCATATATAACAGGCTTCATGATCACTACCTTTCGGTACCGTTCAATCATGTTCCCAGCTGCATCCCTGTTGACGATTCTCCTCCTAGCCTTGTCCATCGTGGCGTCGCCTGTTGAAATCCACGACTCCCCCATCACCCTCTCCGTCGCCTGGAGGCTAAACACCTCTGGTGGTACCATAAACCTCTTACAGCACGACCAATCTCGCGCGACCGCTCTCAAAACTGTTGGCAGAGACACTCTCAGCCGTCGTACTGGCAGCACTATTGCGATGAACGATGCTGTATGCTACACCGCAGCACTTGGTATTGGCAGCCCCGCCACAATCTGTAGGTTCAGCAATGACAAAACATGCAGCTACTAATGTATTATTGCAGACAACTTGATTGTCGACACCGGTAGCTCGCTCACATGGGTTAGTGCCACCTCGTACGTGAAGACCAGAACCAGCGTTGACACTAGAAAGCCCATATCAGACCCAGACTACGGTTCTGGTATGACATACAATGATATCATAAGTTGAGAATAACTACAATTATCTCTAGGAACCGAGTACACCGACACCGTCACTCTCGGTAATCTCACCATCATCCAGCAGCCGATTGGTGTTATTTCTACTTCAACGGACTCTGTCGTCGGTGTCATTGGCATCGGGCCCCTAGACTTGACAGAGGGAGAATCATCCACCGCGACAATCCCAACTGTCACTGACAGCCTGTACAGCCAAGGCATCATTTCTCAGATAATCGTCAGCCTCTCTTTTGAGCCCACCACTTCGGAGTCAGACACCAACGGAGAGCTCAGCTTTGGTGGAACTGACGCTACCAAGTACACCGGTGCCGTTGCATACACGTAAGTTGCTGCAGCTTAGAGATCAATCTGGACTGAGCGTAATTTCTTATTTCAGTCCTGACCACCACCGAACCCGCATCCTACTACTGGGGTATCAATGAGAGTGTCACTTATGGAACCACGACCATCTTGGCCGAGACCACTGGTATCGTCGACACTGGCACAACCCTCATCCTCCTCGCCAGCAGTACGTTTCGACGGTGCAAACGACCCATTAGAGCCCGCACGGGTGCCCGATCGACGAATCCGCAACTTGAGACTTGGCTGCGCCCCAGCTTGTGCAGGTGGAGCAGAAACAGCTTCAGCAGTCCACCCCGCGTCATCCTTAGCCTCCCCGTCGTCCAACTGTCTCGCTAACCTAGTCGCGTTGCCTTCATCAGTAACAGAGGCCGATTCACTGGTGCGATATTTGATCTGAACGTTTCCTCGTAACTTGCCAGACGGAGAGCGCTGGGGCTTCCTGCAAAACAGACACCCCTGGAGGTCTGCGCACGTATATGATGGGGCCTGCTGGTAGTTTCTTCAAGTTTTGAGTGCTTCTTCATGGAGGCAAGGGAGGTTTAGGAGGGGGTTCACTACCACCAAGCAGCGAGAGATCAATCGTACCCGCGCTGCCTGAAGGAGAAAGACTCTCGGGGGATATGCTCTCTGTCTCAATGGTAGGCGATAGGGACCACTGGCCATCTTCAGGGAGAGCAAGATCGAAGCTAGCATCCAGGCTATGTGATGAATTGGTAGCGTACGTATCCGTGAGCTGTAGTGAAGGAGGGTCGGATACCAGCTTCGGGCTAGGAGGTACTCCGAAGAAACTATTCTCTGCATCTTCTCGCGTGACTGACGCTGCATCAGGGGACAGCCGTGTTGTATTGTGCAAGAAATCAATGAAGGAATTATTTGGTGCGGACCGAGTGTACTTAGCGCCTGGAGAATGTCTTTGGAGGGGAATCGCCGAGGTCGTTCAAATACTGATTCATCTCCGTGCTGAGTATGATGAGCTACAGGATGAATGAGAAAACACCGTATGTGGAGACTGAAATGCTTACAGGAAGCAGACCGGGTTGAGTTGGGGCGTTCCCGCACATGATGTAGCCAAGGCAGAAATAGAGAGGAAGAGGAACTTGTAAGAGCGTTGGTTCAAAGTCAATAAGTTCGTCAACACTATTCCTTGTCTCCGAGGAAGTACAGGGTCATTGGGGTATGCCATGGAATAACTGGATATCGTCGTGCTTGTAAAGGGAGCTGTGATGGCTGCGACCGTGACTACTGTATTGACTTGAGGCGCTAAGCATTGGGTCACGGGTGAGCGCCATGGAACTTCGGGAAATGCAAGGAAGTCGAACGAACGGATCGAAGATTTGTTGAAGTAGGGAAGTCGACTCATGGACCAATGCCTGAGGTCGAGAACATTCAACAGCGTTAAAACTGGGTCAATTCAGCTGTGTGGACGCAACTGATGGATAACTTGAATATAGTCAAACCACGATCATGATAGTACTTACTAGATATATTTGCTGTGGCAACTTGAACCAACGCGGCTCAGTCTCTGTGCGCCTCGGACCCAGTGACTATTCCCCTTACAGAGACGATGCCAGACGTGTGCTTGGGACGACTCGCATCTAATTGTTCTTTCGGTACCGTCTCGCATGCAGTAGTAGTGGCGTGGTATGAATCAAAGAAGCAGCTGACTGTTTTGGATTCGACACAGGAATTTCGTTGCATTACTCGAGTCACCCGGTAGTTGTTGAAGAAAGAAGGCAGCCTCGGGATCCTTGTGACGTGGTTGTGTGTTTAAAATAAGGCATAGGCTGTTCCTATCGGACGCGTTACTAATGGTGTTGTAGTCAGCATCAAGCGTCCTCGCTTCACCCGCTCCAACACCTTTTCATCGTGCGAAACGGACAAGAACTTTGCAATTGGCACAACCCATGTCATGCATCTAAAAAGCCGAGTTGGTCGACGCTCGCTCTAAAGTGCTTTTGAGCATTTCATTTTTGGACTAGCTCAGGTTTGCGTTCGTAAAGCATACTTTTAGTTATATTACACCCTGAGCCGGTAATATCAGGCAATTTATGCAAAGATGCGTTATCAAGATTATCGAAAACAATCATTGTATTGATCTATGTTATCTACTCGTATAGTAAATCATCATCATCATCAGCCTCAATATTAGTGCGCATCTGCGATGGTCCAACTTCGAGCATATCAAGCTTAAAACTTTCCAGCGCCTTTTTATCTTCTCCATCAAGACCATCGAGGACGGCGATGACCTCAACGAATTTGTTGTAATGGACCAGACCTGTGAAGGGATCAATGGATGGCATCGGCATCCGTTGTTCCTGCAGTACACAGTAAACAGCCGCTACGGCAATCGCGATGATGTAGTTGATCTTCGTGAGGGGGGATTCGCCAAGGAAGGTTTCGTGTCGAAGATACCAAATGAACCGGATCACGACGTGCTTGATGAACGAATGGTCGAAATGACTGTGAACATGTATGTTACCATCCTAATTGAAAATTAGACATTTTGTTGCACCGAAAATGAATGCGCATACCGGATCAAAATGATGCGAGTGCATGACCGTCAACGAGCCTGTACGGGTAAGTGTCGTAGCTATATGCACCCGGTATTGAGTTGGTGTCCGTTCCGTATATCCACTCGGGCGGTATAGCTCGTACGCATGAGGTACACTGCTGCGAGCAATGTCGATAATTTTGCCGCGTGCATTTGTAAGTGCTTGGGATACAGAACGATATTGTTCTTTAGTGACTAGGGAATTGAATGAAACTATAAAGCCTGTTAGCAGCATGTAATGGATGAATCTAATAAAAAAACTCACCGGTCGACGAGAAAATTCTTGGGACTGCATCTAAAATGGCTTTCTTGATGAGGCGTTTCCGATCTGCTGCAGTTTGCGACATCGCATACTTCGTGAAAAGCCAACCAACAACCCCATGTTTCGCCTTGCATATGATTTGTTGACGGACCTCTTTTGTAGGCGTAATGTCTTGAGGCTGTGACGACGACGACAACTCCATCACAGAAGGCCCAGCGCGCACTTCGATGGCGACAGGGCTTTGCGCATCAGAACTCACCAGAGTTCGTGGAACCGCATATGGTGTTGAGGGCATTGACACCTGCCGGGTCACACGTCGTACGGTCCTTGCAGGCCCTGTAGTCTAGAGTCAAATGCGTCAGCAGGGTGCATCCAACAAATGAATCGATACTCACATGCACTACATCGGATGAAGGTATCTCACCTCTCTGCATTGTTGTTAGATCAGTTGGCTTGTATGCCGGCACTAGATGTACTCCGCGATCTGGCGCATGCCCAGTCCATCGCGACATGGGCAGGTCTGCATCTGTGTAGGGATCTGACCTCAAAGCGTCTGTCAGCGTCTGTCTACCTGGAATTGATGCTGTTAGCATTGAGGCATCATTGAGTGTGATCGGCGACCTACCAGCCTGACCATACAATGCGTCTATGTCAAAGTTGCCGTCGTCCCCAAGGGTAAAGTGTGGCGGTATCGAACCAGCTTAAGTGTCGGGCGTGTCTTCGTCAGCATCGAGAGTCCGCAGTTTCATAATTCACTCACAATGGCTCCCTTGCCCACCTCCACCTCGATCATACGGATCGAACATATTGTCGGGCATTCGTAGTCGTTCTGAGGGAATGTTGAGCTGATCGTTGGCTGGCTGTCCCGACGGATTAAGCCCTGATCCCCGAGATGGTTTTGGGACGGTAGCCTTGCTTTTGCGCTTGGTATTGGTACCGCGTCCAGTACCTTGCATTTGGCGAGCAGAATTAGTAGAGGGGAACGAGCAAGTCAGATACGATTGTAGTAGGGGAAGGAAACAATCAAGTCATCGGTTATCGATGTAACGGGCACTTTGATTCTGGTATGCAGGTAATAACACATACAAACTGTACAAGCTGTACAAAACGAAAGATCATAAGTGACGGGAAAAATTGATGAAACAGCGAAACGGCAAAGAAGCAGGGCTATCTACTAGATATGAAATCAGCGCGGGAGATCAGCCGTCACATGCGCATGTACATACCACGTTTGGAGATCTTATCAGGCCTCGAGGTCCGAGAAATCATCTAAATCATCCTCATCTTCTACGACCGAGAGCATGTTTAAGGGCGATTTGCTGGTAGATTCACTTGTGGATGCCGAGAATATATCATCGGAACATTTTCCTAAGATCTTTGAGACTTGTCGTGCCTGAGTAGATAGAGATCGGAGGATCTCGCATTCGTCATCGTAGACAGCTTGAAGGTAGTTGGTATCGTCTGCAACTTCTGTCAGGTTACGGGAAGAAAACCACTCTCTCATTTTCTCCAACTTGGCATCCTCTAACCCCAGGAACCGTTTACTCTCGACATGGAGTGCTTCAAGGAATGCTGTATAGCGCTCGGCCTCTTCAATCTCCCATGTTGTCATCAACAGACGTTGGCACGCAGTCTCACGGGAAGCCAGCTTCGCTTTGTATGCCTTGTACAGAGTTGCGAGGCTCAATTGTGACAAGCCTCTCTCCGCTAGTTGTTCATTCTTGCAATAATTAACATGAGAATGAATGAACGATTGTAAGAAAAAATACCTGTTCAGTTTCTTCGGGAGTGAATTCTGGTTGGCGTACCCTCCCTGTTACACGAGCTGCAAACCGAAGCTCTAGTGGAGCTGGGTGGAGAGGGTATGGCTGATGTTTCCTGGACATTCGTTCCCGCAGGTACTGTGCACGAGGGGAAGCACCTGGAGGTGGAGTATCAGAATGCCTAAAGAATAGGCTCTCTTTGCCATCTGGAGGGCTCGGCACTTCATCCATAAAGGGGAGAGAACGGTGTGACCCAGTTGGAGAAAGCACAGAGATCATCGATTCGGGGGATTTGTCTGAGTTTATCTGCTTGGACAGAACGTGAATTCCGGATGATGATAAGCCTTTATATTTGGCGAGGTCATATGTTGATGATTCGACAAGAGTTCCACCGCTAGAAGCTCCGCTAGAATTAGAGGGACTGCTTGATCGAGGGGGGGAGCATGGAGGAGAGGATGTATTCATCATCCAGAAGTCGAGTATTACTGAGTACTTTGCTAATGATTCTGAGCAAATGCGCAGGTCAGCGGAGTTTCAAAGACTTGAAGATTATTTGCAGTGTGCTGCCAGAGTGTATACAACTTTATACCGCAAAGCAAAGCTTACAATGTGCGTACAATTTTTGCTCAACGAACAGACATACCTTCATACTTTGACAGGCTTTGTCCCAACTGTCAAGGAGCCTTTCCAACGATTGAATTAATCACAGCCCATCTCAATTCTCAGTCTACTTGCTGGCCATCCGATGCACGTCCACAAGAATTGCCTCTCCCTCCTGCATTTCGTCAAGGTAACCATCCGACTGGCTATATACCCGCTATTGGTCGTTGTCATCCACACTCTGGATACATTTTTGGAACTGGCAAAAACATGCTCGATAAGCTGGAAGACGATGAGTATGCATATCGGCGTAAGGAAAACACTTACTACCCTTTTCATGACGAAGCCGAATGGCAATTGGGGAAGTTCTTGGTCGAAAATCTTACTCAAACTCAGATCGCCAAGTTCTTGAAGCTGACATGGGTAACCGTGAACTTAAGCTCCTACCTTCAAGTCTGATCCTATGCCCACAGTTTGACACTCGTGAAAGACCATCTTTCACTTCGAAGGATCAACTCATAGGCTGGATGGATACGCTACCCTGCTTCACGGAGTGGAAAGTCTCTCAAATCGCATTCACCGGTTACAAGACATCTCAGCCTATAGAGCTCATTTGGCGCGATGTGTTAGATGTGGTCAAGCAACTTTTCAGCGATCCAACTTTTGCTAATCATATGACATTTGACCCACATGTCGTCCAAGCTGGAGATCAGCGCGAATATGGAGATTATATGAGCGCTGACATGGCATGGAAAATTCAGGTATATTTGCTGTCAGTCTACTGGTCGTAATTTGATGGATTTTCTAGGATCATCTTCCTATGGGCGCAACTCAAGTCCCAATCATATTAGGTTCCGATAAAACTCCTGTAACACGAGTCACCGGTGGGCTCGAGATGCATCCGGTCTTCATCACCATCGGCAATATCGACTCCGAAGTTCGCTCTAAGGCAACGTTACGAGCTTGGCGCTGTGTAGGCTATATGCCCATTGTCAAGTTCAAAGTGCATCCGGACTATCAGACAATCCTACAGGCACGACTATGGCACAAATGTATGGATCTCATTTTAGCCAATCTCAAGGCCGCAGCAGCAGAAGGCTGTTTCATGTCGGATCCCTTCCGATATATTCGTTATGTCTTTACACCTCTCATTGCTCATGTATGCGACCTGCCAGAGGCCAGTATGATCGCTGCAACTAGTAAAAGTGCATCCCCTCTGACCATGGCAACACAAAAGGAATTCGGTGATGGCACACTCCACCCCCCTCGTACTGGCCGGCATACGCTACAACTCATTGTCGACATATCCAAAACAATTGATCCTTGGGACCTGGACAAGTTCCAGAAAGCGGCTAAAGCCGTCTATCTTTCCGGAGTTCATATGCCATTTTGGCGTGATTGGAAGTACGCCTGTCCGTCTGTCTTCCTTGCTGCTGAAATCCTCCATACTTGCCATAAGTTTTTCTTTGATCATCCGCTCAATTGGGTCAAGGAGGCCGTGGGCAAGCATGAGCTCAATGCCCGCTTCGCCATTCAGCATAAACGTGTCGGGACACGCCACTTTGCGAAAGGTGTCACCCACATTAAGCAAATGACCGGGCGTGAGCACAGAGATATCCAACGCACTATTGTCGCGTCAATCGCAGGGGCCACTCCACCCAGATTCATTCGTGCAATTCGTGCCCTCATAGACTTCATCTACCTCGCACAAAATCCAGTTCATTCACCTGACTCACTGAAGTCCATGGCACAGGCACTTGCGGATTTCCACTCCTTCAAGGATGCCATCGTTGATGCTGAGGCAAGGAGGGGGAAGAACGGTGCGAAAGAAGATTTTTTCATCCCTAAACTCGAGCTACTGCAAAGCTTTTGCGGGACGGTGGAGAGACTGGGCTCCCTGATGCAGTTTTCGGCTGATGTGACGGAGCGCTTGCTCATCACACACTGTAAGGATCTGTTCAGTCGGACAAGTCGGCAAAGCAAAGATTTTGCATTGCAGTGTGTGCGGATCCTGAACCGGCAAGAAGCGATGGAGATCTTTGACCTGTTTGCGCTGTTGCATTCTTGCGGCGCATCACTAGTCAATGCTATACACGCCGAGGATGAAGATGTCATAACCACCAACCCTGCGCTCTCCTGGGTTTCCCGAGTTCTCCCTGACGAAGCGAAGTCCGTCCATGGTCCTCGACCTGTCCGCAACCACTTCCTCAAAGGCATTCTCTCTGGAGATGCACTCACCGCCTTTCAACTGAATGTAACACCGGATTACAAATCTCTGTCCCCAGTTGAGATTCGCACAAAATACTCGCTCCCTGACTTTGATATCATGCTCACCGATTTCATGCATCGTTCATCCCAGTCCATGGGCGAGCATAGCCTCTGGGACAGCAAATATGGGCGCCTCTCTACGTGGAACAAATTCCGACTACAGCTTCGCTCAGCATTCCAGCCACGAATCATAATGCCAAGCAGAGTGATACAAGCTTACCCACCTAGTGAGGATTTCCCCTTCGGCAACTGTGATACAGTTCTCATTGAAACCATGAGAGATGATGGCCAAACGAGTATGTATGTTTTTGTACTGGTTTTTAGTACTGATTTTATCACTTCTTCCAGGCAGTCGCGTCGCACAGGTCCGACTGGTTTTCCAGCCAATAATTCGACGAGGATCCAACTTAGACCTTCCAACATACCTTTCTACTCCGCTTCTTTACGTCCAATACTTCCACTTTATCGCCTCTCCTGACGAACAACCCGAACTTTCAATGTGGACCGTGGAGCGTTCGTACGTTCAAGATAATACTGATAATCGTTATAGGCAGGGCGCTGTGGTGCAAATTACAGACGTAACACACGCTATTGAACTCATACCATGTTTCGGCGAGAAAGTGGCCAGTGATATTTCGTCGGCCACTTGTTTGGAACGCCACAAGCGTTTCTTTTTGAACAACTTTGCGGACAAAGAGAGCTACCATACATTTAGTACTGAATTTGCGTAGACCGTGGCTAGATTAGCATGATCAATTGTATTGACTATTGCTATCGCATCTTATCACCGAAAGATAATCAGGCTTGAGTTTTATCAGCCAGATGCTAGTGCGTTATATTGGTGTTCAGCATCTCCACCAATCGCATGAGTGCGCTACTGAAGTCGTAAGCGTTCGTAAGTGTCCGTAACGCGCGTAAGTTAAGCATTCATTTCAGTGGTTTTGCAGATGCCACATCTGCAAAACCACTGAAATGAACGCTTAACTTACGCGCGTTACGGACACTTACGAACGCTTACGACTTCAGTAGCGCACTCATGCGATTGGTGGAGATGCTGAACACCAATATAACGCACTAGCATCTGGCTGATAAAACTCAAGCCTGATTATCTTTCGGTGATAAGATGCGATAGCAATAGTCAATACAATTGATCATGCTAATCTAGCCACGGTCTACGCAAATTCAGTACTAAATGTATGGTAGCTCTCTTTGTCCGCAAAGTTGTTCAAAAAGAAACGCTTGTGGCGTTCCAAACAAGTGGCCGACGAAATATCACTGGCCACTTTCTCGCCGAAACATGGTATGAGTTCAATAGCGTGTGTTACGTCTGTAATTTGCACCACAGCGCCCTGCCTATAACGATTATCAGTATTATCTTGAACGTACGAACGCTCCACGGTCCACATTGAAAGTTCGGGTTGTTCGTCAGGAGAGGCGATAAAGTGGAAGTATTGGACGTAAAGAAGCGGAGTAGAAAGGTATGTTGGAAGGTCTAAGTTGGATCCTCGTCGAATTATTGGCTGGAAAACCAGTCGGACCTGTGCGACGCGACTGCCTGGAAGAAGTGATAAAATCAGTACTAAAAACCAGTACAAAAACATACATACTCGTTTGGCCATCATCTCTCATGGTTTCAATGAGAACTGTATCACAGTTGCCGAAGGGGAAATCCTCACTAGGTGGGTAAGCTTGTATCACTCTGCTTGGCATTATGATTCGTGGCTGGAATGCTGAGCGAAGCTGTAGTCGGAATTTGTTCCACGTAGAGAGGCGCCCATATTTGCTGTCCCAGAGGCTATGCTCGCCCATGGACTGGGATGAACGATGCATGAAATCGGTGAGCATGATATCAAAGTCAGGGAGCGAGTATTTTGTGCGAATCTCAACTGGGGACAGAGATTTGTAATCCGGTGTTACATTCAGTTGAAAGGCGGTGAGTGCATCTCCAGAGAGAATGCCTTTGAGGAAGTGGTTGCGGACAGGTCGAGGACCATGGACGGACTTCGCTTCGTCAGGGAGAACTCGGGAAACCCAGGAGAGCGCAGGGTTGGTGGTTATGACATCTTCATCCTCGGCGTGTATAGCATTGACTAGTGATGCGCCGCAAGAATGCAACAGCGCAAACAGGTCAAAGATCTCCATCGCTTCTTGCCGGTTCAGGATCCGCACACACTGCAATGCAAAATCTTTGCTTTGCCGACTTGTCCGACTGAACAGATCCTTACAGTGTGTGATGAGCAAGCGCTCCGTCACATCAGCCGAAAACTGCATCAGGGAGCCCAGTCTCTCCACCGTCCCGCAAAAGCTTTGCAGTAGCTCGAGTTTAGGGATGAAAAAATCTTCTTTCGCACCGTTCTTCCCCCTCCTTGCCTCAGCATCAACGATGGCATCCTTGAAGGAGTGGAAATCCGCAAGTGCCTGTGCCATGGACTTCAGTGAGTCAGGTGAATGAACTGGATTTTGTGCGAGGTAGATGAAGTCTATGAGGGCACGAATTGCACGAATGAATCTGGGTGGAGTGGCCCCTGCGATTGACGCGACAATAGTGCGTTGGATATCTCTGTGCTCACGCCCGGTCATTTGCTTAATGTGGGTGACACCTTTCGCAAAGTGGCGTGTCCCGACACGTTTATGCTGAATGGCGAAGCGGGCATTGAGCTCATGCTTGCCCACGGCCTCCTTGACCCAATTGAGCGGATGATCAAAGAAAAACTTATGGCAAGTATGGAGGATTTCAGCAGCAAGGAAGACAGACGGACAGGCGTACTTCCAATCACGCCAAAATGGCATATGAACTCCGGAAAGATAGACGGCTTTAGCCGCTTTCTGGAACTTGTCCAGGTCCCAAGGATCAATTGTTTTGGATATGTCGACAATGAGTTGTAGCGTATGCCGGCCAGTACGAGGGGGGTGGAGTGTGCCATCACCGAATTCCTTTTGTGTTGCCATGGTCAGAGGGGATGCACTTTTACTAGTTGCAGCGATCATACTGGCCTCTGGCAGGTCGCATACATGAGCAATGAGAGGTGTAAAGACATAACGAATATATCGGAAGGGATCCGACATGAAACAGCCTTCTGCTGCTGCGGCCTTGAGATTGGCTAAAATGAGATCCATACATTTGTGCCATAGTCGTGCCTGTAGGATTGTCTGATAGTCCGGATGCACTTTGAACTTGACAATGGGCATATAGCCTACACAGCGCCAAGCTCGTAACGTTGCCTTAGAGCGAACTTCGGAGTCGATATTGCCGATGGTGATGAAGACCGGATGCATCTCGAGCCCACCGGTGACTCGTGTTACAGGAGTTTTATCGGAACCTAATATGATTGGGACTTGAGTTGCGCCCATAGGAAGATGATCCTAGAAAATCCATCAAATTACGACCAGTAGACTGACAGCAAATATACCTGAATTTTCCATGCCATGTCAGCGCTCATATAATCTCCATATTCGCGCTGATCTCCAGCTTGGACGACATGTGGGTCAAATGTCATATGATTAGCAAAAGTTGGATCGCTGAAAAGTTGCTTGACCACATCTAACACATCGCGCCAAATGAGCTCTATAGGCTGAGATGTCTTGTAACCGGTGAATGCGATTTGAGAGACTTTCCACTCCGTGAAGCAGGGTAGCGTATCCATCCAGCCTATGAGTTGATCCTTCGAAGTGAAAGATGGTCTTTCACGAGTGTCAAACTGTGGGCATAGGATCAGACTTGAAGGTAGGAGCTTAAGTTCACGGTTACCCATGTCAGCTTCAAGAACTTGGCGATCTGAGTTTGAGTAAGATTTTCGACCAAGAACTTCCCCAATTGCCATTCGGCTTCGTCATGAAAAGGGTAGTAAGTGTTTTCCTTACGCCGATATGCATACTCATCGTCTTCCAGCTTATCGAGCATGTTTTTGCCAGTTCCAAAAATGTATCCAGAGTGTGGATGACAACGACCAATAGCGGGTATATAGCCAGTCGGATGGTTACCTTGACGAAATGCAGGAGGGAGAGGCAATTCTTGTGGACGTGCATCGGATGGCCAGCAAGTAGACTGAGAATTGAGATGGGCTGTGATTAATTCAATCGTTGGAAAGGCTCCTTGACAGTTGGGACAAAGCCTGTCAAAGTATGAAGGTATGTCTGTTCGTTGAGCAAAAATTGTACGCACATTGTAAGCTTTGCTTTGCGGTATAAAGTTGTATACACTCTGGCAGCACACTGCAAATAATCTTCAAGTCTTTGAAACTCCGCTGACCTGCGCATTTGCTCAGAATCATTAGCAAAGTACTCAGTAATACTCGACTTCTGGATGATGAATACATCCTCTCCTCCATGCTCCCCCCCTCGATCAAGCAGTCCCTCTAATTCTAGCGGAGCTTCTAGCGGTGGAACTCTTGTCGAATCATCAACATATGACCTCGCCAAATATAAAGGCTTATCATCATCCGGAATTCACGTTCTGTCCAAGCAGATAAACTCAGACAAATCCCCCGAATCGATGATCTCTGTGCTTTCTCCAACTGGGTCACACCGTTCTCTCCCCTTTATGGATGAAGTGCCGAGCCCTCCAGATGGCAAAGAGAGCCTATTCTTTAGGCATTCTGATACTCCACCTCCAGGTGCTTCCCCTCGTGCACAGTACCTGCGGGAACGAATGTCCAGGAAACATCAGCCATACCCTCTCCACCCAGCTCCACTAGAGCTTCGGTTTGCAGCTCGTGTAACAGGGAGGGTACGCCAACCAGAATTCACTCCCGAAGAAACTGAACAGGTATTTTTTCTTACAATCGTTCATTCATTCTCATGTTAATTATTGCAAGAATGAACAACTAGCGGAGAGAGGCTTGTCACAATTGAGCCTCGCAACTCTGTACAAGGCATACAAAGCGAAGCTGGCTTCCCGTGAGACTGCGTGCCAACGTCTGTTGACGACAACATGGGAGATTGAAGAGGCCGAGCGCTATACAGCATTCCTTGAAGCACTCCATGTCGAGAGTAAACGGTTCCTGGGGTTAGAGGATGCCAAGTTGGAGAAAATGAGAGAGTGGTTTTCTTCCCGTAACCTGACAGAAGTTGCAGACGATACCAACTACCTTCAAGCTGTCTACGATGACGAATGCGAGATCCTCCGATCTCTATCTACTCAGGCACGACAAGTCTCAAAGATCTTAGGAAAATGTTCCGATGATATATTCTCGGCATCCACAAGTGAATCTACCAGCAAATCGCCCTTAAACATGCTCTCGGTCGTAGAAGATGAGGATGATTTAGATGATTTCTCGGACCTCGAGGCCTGATAAGATCTCCAAACGTGGTATGTACATGCGCATGTGACGGCTGATCTCCCGCGCTGATTTCATATCTAGTAGATAGCCCTGCTTCTTTGCCGTTTCGCTGTTTCATCAATTTTTCCCGTCACTTATGATCTTTCGTTTTGTACAGCTTGTACAGTTTGTATGTGTTATTACCTGCATACCAGAATCAAAGTGCCCGTTACATCGATAACCGATGACTTGATTGTTTCCTTCCCCTACTACAATCGTATCTGACTTGCTCGTTCCCCTCTACTAATTCTGCTCGCCAAATGCAAGGTACTGGACGCGGTACCAATACCAAGCGCAAAAGCAAGGCTACCGTCCCAAAACCATCTCGGGGATCAGGGCTTAATCCGTCGGGACAGCCAGCCAACGATCAGCTCAACATTCCCTCAGAACGACTACGAATGCCCGACAATATGTTCGATCCGTATGATCGAGGTGGAGGTGGGCAAGGGAGCCATTGTGAGTGAATTATGAAACTGCGGACTCTCGATGCTGACGAAGACACGCCCGACACTTAAGCTGGTTCGATACCGCCACACTTTACCCTTGGGGACGACGGCAACTTTGACATAGACGCATTGTATGGTCAGGCTGGTAGGTCGCCGATCACACTCAATGATGCCTCAATGCTAACAGCATCAATTCCAGGTAGACAGACGCTGACAGACGCTTTGAGGTCAGATCCCTACACAGATGCAGACCTGCCCATGTCGCGATGGACTGGGCATGCGCCAGATCGCGGAGTACATCTAGTGCCGGCATACAAGCCAACTGATCTAACAACAATGCAGAGAGGTGAGATACCTTCATCCGATGTAGTGCATGTGAGTATCGATTCATTTGTTGGATGCACCCTGCTGACGCATTTGACTCTAGACTACAGGGCCTGCAAGGACCGTACGACGTGTGACCCGGCAGGTGTCAATGCCCTCAACACCATATGCGGTTCCACGAACTCTGGTGAGTTCTGATGCGCAAAGCCCTGTCGCCATCGAAGTGCGCGCTGGGCCTTCTGTGATGGAGTTGTCGTCGTCGTCACAGCCTCAAGACATTACGCCTACAAAAGAGGTCCGTCAACAAATCATATGCAAGGCGAAACATGGGGTTGTTGGTTGGCTTTTCACGAAGTATGCGATGTCGCAAACTGCAGCAGATCGGAAACGCCTCATCAAGAAAGCCATTTTAGATGCAGTCCCAAGAATTTTCTCGTCGACCGGTGAGTTTTTTTATTAGATTCATCCATTACATGCTGCTAACAGGCTTTATAGTTTCATTCAATTCCCTAGTCACTAAAGAACAATATCGTTCTGTATCCCAAGCACTTACAAATGCACGCGGCAAAATTATCGACATTGCTCGCAGCAGTGTACCTCATGCGTACGAGCTATACCGCCCGAGTGGATATACGGAACGGACACCAACTCAATACCGGGTGCATATAGCTACGACACTTACCCGTACAGGCTCGTTGACGGTCATGCACTCGCATCATTTTGATCCGGTATGCGCATTCATTTTCGGTGCAACAAAATGTCTAATTTTCAATTAGGATGGTAACATACATGTTCACAGTCATTTCGACCATTCGTTCATCAAGCACGTCGTGATCCGGTTCATTTGGTATCTTCGACACGAAACCTTCCTTGGCGAATCCCCCCTCACGAAGATCAACTACATCATCGCGATTGCCGTAGCGGCTGTTTACTGTGTACTGCAGGAACAACGGATGCCGATGCCATCCATTGATCCCTTCACAGGTCTGGTCCATTACAACAAATTCGTTGAGGTCATCGCCGTCCTCGATGGTCTTGATGGAGAAGATAAAAAGGCGCTGGAAAGTTTTAAGCTTGATATGCTCGAAGTTGGACCATCGCAGATGCGCACTAATATTGAGGCTGATGATGATGATGATTTACTATACGAGTAGATAACATAGATCAATACAATGATTGTTTTCGATAATCTTGATAACGCATCTTTGCATAAATTGCCTGATATTACCGGCTCAGGGTGTAATATAACTAAAAGTATGCTTTACGAACGCAAACCTGAGCTAGTCCAAAAATGAAATGCTCAAAAGCACTTTAGAGCGAGCGTCGACCAACTCGGCTTTTTAGATGTGTGCTGAGAACAATGTCTCACCTCCGGCGTGTTGTAAACCGTTGATCCTGACTGGATACAAATTGAGTCACCAAGTTCACCAGGATCGGACAACGTCAGTCACTCCGAGTCCAGTTTGGTTACTGACCACACATTCTCCGACAGTTGCAGTCCGTGTGGGATAGCAAGTCATCCTTACGAACCACCTGTTAAGATAACGTGTGTATTGGTGGCCTTAAATAACAGGTGCAAGAGCCATCTGAAGCTCATCCATCTTCTCACTCATACTTATTATCATTCTCAAAATCCTCCAAACAGACGATGTCTCTCCCCGAGAACACGACCGTGCTTATTGTTGGTGCAGGCCCCGCAGGTCTCACAACTGCTCTTTCTCTCATCCACTACGGGTGCCATGACTTCGTTATCGTGGATGCCGTAGGCGAAGGACTGAATGCATCGAGGGCGATCACCATACACTGTGCAACCGTCGAGGTAAGCTACCTGTGCGTTCGTAAAGAGGCCCACTGATGTTCTTGTGATCTTAGGCTTTAGCCAGTATTGATGCAGCAGATGGCTTACTGTCTCGAGCCATCAAGGGAAAGAGCATCAGAATCACATCTCGTACTTTGCAGATCTTTGACGCCACATTTGACCCTCTAAAGAAACATTCCGTCCACCCTTACGCGCTCTATATCCCTCAAAATGTCACCGAGTTTGTACTTGGGCAGAAGTTGCAGAGCCTTGGTGTTCAGGTGCAGCGTCCGCACAGGGTAGTAGGAATGAAACAGAATGAGAAGGACTCTCGCATCACTGATGTGTCCTTTGAGGACGGTCAAGTTATCAGGGCTAGATATATTATCGGGGCAGATGGCGCCCGCTCAATCGTGAGACATCTACTTAGCTTAGTAGAATGTCTGACGATCATTTCCAGATCCGTACCGTCGCTGGTATCGGGTTCTCTGACCCAGAAGGCCCAGACCTAACCAATAACCTATTGGCTCAGATGGTCTCTGCAGATGTCACATTCGAGCCTGAACCTGTCGGTCCATTCACCCTGGAGGGCCACCTCAACGCCACAGTTTTTTCAGGCAATATATTTTTTCTTGCACCGTTTGGCAACCACTTCAACACCGAACTGACACGAGATGGAAAGCCCACTACGAAATCCATCTTTCGTGTAGCTTGTGCCATACCTGCAAAGAACGGAGAGCCCCCCCATACTCCACCGAAAGAGTACATCCAGAACTTAATTGACTCATACGGGCCAGCGTGTATAACATCGGATCCGTCTCTTAACCCGAGACCTGTCAAAGTCGACCAGCTGGTCTGGTCGACACGTTTCAGAACCCATTCTGCCATCGCAGACCGTACCTTCACGCGTCTCGGAGCCGCCATTTTTCTAGTCGGCGACGCAGCCCATATACATTCACCTGCGGGCGGGCAGGGCATGAACCTGGCCATCAGGGACGCGATCTTCCTCGCAGAGGCTGTCACGAAACACATTCAAGCGTCTGCAGAGGATCCCGATGTGGATGATACCATTTTGCAGGAATTTGCGGAGGCGCGTCATGCACGAGCGCTAGAAATCATCGGCTTTACCAAGACGCTTTTGAAACTCGCAAGTCTTACGTATGATTCATATGCTTGGTGGATGCCGTTCAGTTGGGCGTCCATCCGCGATTTAGTGCTAAGAATATTGGGGGGATATGATTTCGTGCAGTCGAAGGTTGCATGGGGTCTGAGTGGGCTTGGGAGACGGTAATCGTAGATTATTGGATGGTTTGGTTAGCGTGTTTTGTATACCATATCTTATTTCTGTTTTCAAACATAGAATATATGTAAAAGTATCAAATATTCCAGAGTGGTGTACGTTACTGGCTGCAGTCATTGGACAGACTTGAATGTGCTCTTGATCAAGGGGAGGGAGGGAGGGAGGAAGGGAGGGAGAGGTGGCAGACTACAGGCTGATTCTCATGAAGACAGCGAGCGCAATTGATACTGGAGCACGCACTATAAATTATTCTTAGAAGATGAAGTAATATATGTGTAGACATGTACGGTACGATACGTGGCACCCCAATTACCCTCATGTGTGGGTTTCATCTTCGCAAGCCTAATTGTTAATTAACATTCTGCTCGATGAGCATGACGGCTTTTGCAGAGCGAGGCTTGATAGAACATTTAAAGGGCTTCGGATGGCCGGAATTGCGACTATCTACCAGTGCCGGACGTGATAAGATATGTAGCATACACGATTGTGCCGGATGAAAGACGACAAATCGTTTCCCGCAAATTTGCCGGTCTAGACAGTGTTTGTAACATTGCATCCTGGGTCTGGTTTGCGTACATCTGCATTGGTGGCAGAAAGTCTTGACAACTTCAGGCTCGCCATCGTCCCTTAGCGTGGTTTGAGCTGGAGGAAGAGGTGTATGGGACCTTGAACAATGTCGTTTGAGTTGGAAATACAGTAGTAGAAGCCAAACTCGAAGCTTTCGACAGCGTAAACGACCCACCAGATCCAGAGCCTGCACTCAGACTTCATGATATGAGCGTCATGGGACAGAAACTTGCTTCTATTGATCGGATAAATCAAGTGGCTGCATAGTCCCCAATCTCTAAGAGCAGGAGACATACCAATCGATTGGTGGGAGCTGGACATTACGATGGAAGCCGGGCATCGCGTCATCCGACCCGGAGATCAGCTGGACAACAGGGAGGTTAAGGCCGGGGGGGGTGGACTATTGAAGCCATTTCTGCTCCACCTGCACAACCTGGAACGCGTCCAAACTCTGACTTACAGATTTGCCGATCAGGCACCTGTGCGGTGGGTTCGAGGTTACGAAATCTGGCTCGTCTGCAGTGATCCTAGCTTAGGGATTATTTAGTTGACCAGGGAATTTTATTTCAAGCAAGAGAACAGGAATGCGGCAAAATTGATGGCAAGACCGATGATAAAAGTCATGAAGAGAATTGCCCTCATAAAGGAGACTGGGATCTTTGAATGCTCTAGGAGTCCATACATTGGATGCGTCAAATACTGAGAATCTCGGACCAGCATCGTGTACACACCGTAGTAGTCTTTTCAAGAAGTTGTATCAGTCTAAACTGTCGAGCTCCATTTAGTCCAACATGATCGATCGAAAGATGCTATCAGCTGTTGGTCAATTGCGTGAAAAATAGTACCAATCAGAAAAGGCAAACAAAGTTGAGTTGGAGCAAGGATTACTTCTGATCTTGAACTTCTTCACAAAGTCCAAATCACATACTATGCAGGACCATTCGAAAGTGTTACGCAATGATAGGGCATATCCGAATGACCTGGACCACTACTATAGATATTAGGTACTGTCTGGACTCGGACTGGTCTAGATTCCACGTGCACCAAGTTGGGAGACTTTGTGTTGAATTCGTTGACTGGCCAGCTGGAACATTCAGGGAATGCAGAATGCAAATATAATGGGAAGTCTATAGATGATGTCACTGCGTGTTGTCCAAAAATTCCGACGGCTTAGAAATGGCTTAGAATCTGGGGGTACCTAAGGTTTCAGCCACGTCGAAGCCATCAAATATCAACCAACTTCTACGATGTCGGAAATTTGACCCTTTAAATTACCACCGGTGTCAACAATGGCTTGGACTTAGAGCCACTCTCACCTGCGTACTATCTACGTTTTAGCTGCATCCACCTGGACTCAGTTGTACATAGCCAGCTCCAGCTGACGTATGTATATTTTAAATAGTCGGCGGCTCGGTGAGTCAAATGCATAAGTTGTTTAGGATAACTTGTTAAGTCGATTTAAACGACGAAATTCACCCAGCCAAGGTAAACGTCGTAAATTAGGTCCCAGTACCAGAACCTCGCGTAGTTTGAGCGATCGCTGACTAAGCACTTCCTTTCATGATGGTTCGATTTCGTCGCCGCTTCCAAAGAACAATATCAACATCAATATTGGTCCCCGACTCCACTTTAGTGGAAGAGGGTTCTGTTGCGTCAAAATGCCTAGCTTCCTGCAAACGCACCAGGGTATTTTTGAATTTTGAATTTTTATATTTGGCCATCTACGCTTACAAAACGGAAGGCGCAGTCATGTGATCAAGAAAACGTGGCACTTTTTCCTCGAGTGATGATGTCACTCAAGGAAAAAGTGCCATGTGGCTTGTGTCAGGTGACGATCGAACACTCGTGTAGGAATAAACTGTGGGAATACTTTGAGAGTAGGTTGAAGCGATCATTTTTCTTGGTGACTTCTTTATCTTGGCTCAAACTGTATACATTGTTGTCTTACAAATATCTGCGAATCATATCTTGTCTCAGTGTCTTCAAGTGGAGTCCGGGATTGGCGCTCGCGCCGCTATGATATGGTCCCATACCATCTGCTAGTTTCTGACTCTGTCATGCTTAGGCTTGGTTGCACAGTTAGCAGCAGCACATGCTCAGGAATGCTGCAGCTGAATTCAATAAGGCCGACTTAAGCCCTCCCATTGTGTGAATGTGGGAACTGAATATTGTAATTGTGTGTCATATAGATGAATTTACCTTCCAGCTAACTAGTAGATGCAGCAGCCCACAGCCTGAAATTTACACATTTACACATTTACCAAGTTTACCGCCTTTACCTGTGAGTCCTGCACTTAGCTCTCACTTAGCTCACCCAAATCTTCACTTAGCTGCACTTAGCTCGCGGAACAGCCTCTGCTGCCACCTTATTCACCACCTGTTCAGCAACAGCAGTTGAACCTTGCTACACGGTCCCTTCATCATGACCCTCTGATTGAACAGGTGTGCGCTCCTCAGGCAAGTTAATCCATGGAGGTGACTACAATGCAGTACATTTTTTTTTGCATACAACTACTGGCGGCTCTGAAATCATATCTAGGGAGGACTTTTGGGGTGCGGCAGTCAGGTCAGCCATGCGTTACTTGCAAATGATCCTCAGTGACTTGCTGATGCGAGTCATGACACCAGTGGCACCTGCACAGCTTCCAGGCATGCTCAAGAATGCAACAAATGTTGAACAGAAGGCGCATCTACTAGGGGTGATCAATGACATCTGGTGAGACAAAAACCTAAGTGCAGGGCACGAAACCTGAACTAACATTCATCATAGTACAGGGCACGAAACCTGAACTAACGTTCATCGTCGTACAGGGTGCAAAACCTGAACTAACGTTCATCGTCATACAGGGTGCAAAACCTGAACTAACGTTCATCGTCGTACAGGGCACAAAACCTGAACTACATCAGGTAATTGACCCGAAAATGATAAATTCTTAGATAGCTTTACCTGTTCTAAAAACTACATAGTATCTATCAGAATTGTACTCCACGTGAGAAAGCTTTATATACCCGGACTTACTTGGATAGAACCCGCCAAATACACAATCATGGCAGTCTAGTTGCCTGCCATCACCGAGATGGTGTAATATTGCCACACCCACCAGCCGTGGGAAAGTTGTCGAGAGTGACAAATATCGCCTAGTTGAGGGTTAGTGTCAAAACACTACAATTCTGCTCTACCGTGATAATCATACACAAGCATTGACTGTTTTTGCGCCTTTCACAGTCTCTGGACAGATTTCAGCATCTGATAAAGATTTATATGGCCGGATTGTGTTGGATCGCATCACCTACAGCCCAAGGGCGCCAGCGCTGTATCAAGTCGTGTCAGTGTGATTAACTTATGCAGGCCGAGCTTGACATTGCAGCTTTGACAAGTACTCTATTGACGTTGACATTAGGCATGCGGTTACAACACTGGCCTGTGTTTCCCAAGTTCACAAGAGCTTCATCGACACTGACATTAGGTATGGGGTTATGATGCTAGCCTGTGTTGCCCAAGTTCACAAGAGCTCCATCGACGCTGACATTAGGTATGGGGTTACGACGCTAGCCTGTGTTGCCCAAGTTCACAAGAGCTCAATCAACGCCGACATTAGGTACACGGTTACGACGCTAGCCTGTGTTGCTCAAGTTCACAAGAGCTCCATCGACGCTGACATTAGGTATGGGGTTACGACGCTAGTCTGTGTTGTCCAAGTTCACAAGAGCTCAATCAACGCCGACATTAGGTACGCGGTTACGACGCTAGCCTGTGTTGCTCAAGTTCACAAGAGCTCCATCGACGCTGACATTAGGTACGCGGTTACGACGCTAGCCTGTGCTGCCCAAGTTCACAAGAGCTCCATCGACGCTGACATTAGGTACGCGGTTACGACGCTAGCCTGTGTTGCCTAAGTTTACAAGAGCTCCATCGATGCTGACATTAGGTACGCGGTTATGACACTAGTCTGTGTTGCCCAAGTTCACAAGAGCTCCATCGACGTTGACATTAGGTATGGGGTTACGATGCTAGCCTGTGTTGCCTAAGTCTACAAGAACTTCATTGACTCTGACATTAGGTATGTGGTTACGCGGCTAGGTTGCATTTCCCGAGCCTACAAGAGCTTAATTGACGCTAGCATAAGTTGTGCGGTCGCAATGCTAGCTTATGTTGCCCAAGTCCGCGAAGTATGCAATACGAGCGACGAGCGCTAATACACTACAATTCTGCCCATCCTCGATAAGATATGGGTCACCGCTGTCATGCATGGTATGTGATTCATACCATGTCAGATATATATAGAGAGTGATTGTTGCTCAAGTTCACAAGAGCTCCATCGACGCTGACATTAGGTACGCGGTTACGACGCTAGCCTGTGCTGCCCAAGTTCACAAGAGCTCCATCGACGCTGACATTAGGTACGCGGTTACGACGCTAGCCTGTGTTGCCTAAGTTTACAAGAGCTCCATCGATGCTGACATTAGGTACGCGGTTATGACACTAGTCTGTGTTGCCCAAGTTCACAAGAGCTCCATCGACGTTGACATTAGGTATGGGGTTACGATGCTAGCCTGTGTTGCCTAAGTCTACAAGAACTTCATTGACTCTGACATTAGGTATGTGGTTACGCGGCTAGGTTGCATTTCCCGAGCCTACAAGAGCTTAATTGACGCTAGCATAAGTTGTGCGGTCGCAATGCTAGCTTATGTTGCCCAAGTCCGCGAAGTATGCAATACGAGCGACGAGCGCTAATACACTACAATTCTGCCCATCCTCGATAAGATATGGGTCACCGCTGTCATGCATGGTATGTGATTCATACCATGTCAGATATATATAGAGAGTGATAAGGAAGATATGAGAGACTGTCTGGCCCTTTGTCACTAAGTTACCTCTCTATTTTTCCTTTATTTCATTGTCTTGTATTTTATTTCTCACTTTACAGGCTTATTTTACCTTGTATTTGTATCAAGCATGTGACCTTCTGTTTATTTCTCATTGTTTATTTTTATTTGGCTTCTTTCAGCCACCAAGTTTTGTATCTCTATTTATTTCTGACTGTTTATTTGTATTTGGCTTCTTTCAGCCACCAGCTTTTATTTGTCATCACATCATGTGACTGGGAAATATTCTGGTTTGTAACATTATTTAAGCTGACTCAACATGTTTAGTCATGATTGGCCATGCTTTGTAACAACATTTAACATGACTCAACATGTTTAGTCATGGTTTGTCATGGTTTCTAATTTCTTTGTAAGATTACACTGTATTTGTAATGTACTTAGTAATAAGCTGATTCATCACCTGGTTTGTAAGCCACATTCTTACCAATCCATCTGATTAATCATGCTTAGTAAGGGGG
Source organism: Suillus fuscotomentosus (assembly GCF_016647785.1). Classification (NCBI taxonomy): domain Eukaryota; kingdom Fungi; phylum Basidiomycota; class Agaricomycetes; order Boletales; family Suillaceae; genus Suillus; species Suillus fuscotomentosus. The sequence goes on from NW_024539568.1 coordinate 280,580, forward strand.
TTCCCAAAAGGTATAAAAGGACCCCATTTTCACCCATGAAATACAATCCTCCCACTTGACTCTTATCTCAAACTGTGTGAGACCACTAAGACTTAAAGTGCAGGCCAATATAAGTGCCTTGAGGTAATCTAAGATATCATTATCTATTCTAAAGTTATATACTACCTTACAGGGGTCGACTATATAACTTTCATTATCGTTATTCTACTCTAGGTTATATACTACCTTACAGGGGTTGACTATATAACCATTGAACAGCTCTCATTCTAAGCTTTACGTGTATTCATAAGACTCTCCCTTTCAACAGAAAGTGAGACACATCTAAGGACGACAAAGTTGAAACAGACTTTCATAGGTTGAAACACGACCTACTAGGCTGAAACAAACCTAACGAATTTATCCAGAACACAGAACATTCCACAACAACTTCATATAAGACTACACAAGAAGAGGACAACAAACTAAATCCTCCCAAGAACTCACCACGTTACCTCCCACGAAGTAGAAAAGTCGGAGACCGTGGACTTAAGGACTGGCAAGAAGTCTTCACCATGTATAATTGTGTTGTCATTATACACAACTTTCATATAAGACCCTTAAGTAACAAGACACCGCGTGTATAGTTAGTGAGTTATTTTATCATCCACAAACTGTTCCCAGATGCTAGAGTCGGCTAAAGGTTTCAAATGCCAGACTGTTTTCGGAACAGGTTACATTGAGCCCAAGTTCGCATAAAGACGACAGCGCGGTACCTTCCATTACCTTGTCATTTTGATAATTTAATTATGGGGCGGAATGTTGACCGCAGGTCTTGCCTTGCAGGACCTGCTTGCATGGACCAATACAATAAAGGGGAACATATTGCCATAATCAAATTTTTACCACTAGAATATAGCGCTACAAGTCAAGAAAAGCCAAGCTGATATTAAATAGGATAATCTACTACAAAGAAGATACTTGAACAAGGGCTACGTAGAAACCATGGGCAGATTCAAAGTTTGTTTCAATGCAAGACATTTTTGTCGGATCTTCGATAGTGCACTGTTGGCGGTGATGTTGCGCTTGGCAGCCGAAGAAGCGGGGAAGACTTGGCTGGGTACGTGACAATGTGTGAGGCTCGGTGACATGAAGAATGAGGACATACCAATTCCACCACATCAGCAGTTCATCAACTTCCTTCGACTCGTCGGGGTCTTCCAAGAGGTCAAGGAGACTATGATAAAATGTCTCCGAGTCTGTCGTCGTGTCGGCTCTTGAAAACACTGAAGAAGAGGTTAGAGCGAATCGGACCTACAATCAATGTCAACTTGAAAATCATCTACATATCAAAAGTATGGTGCTCGACGAACCTGGGTTGCAACATAAGCAATGGATGCGATGGTGGCAGAGTTCATGCCATGAAGACGAGCGTTTCCGGATCGCGTAGCTTTCGGTTCCCTGTCAACCGAACTCAGAGACGTGAAAATGTGCTTGTAAGCCTGGCAGAATACAACGCGATGAATGAATTAAGTAAAAAGAGACACGACACCTACACATACAAGCAAGCGACTCTGAAGGAGACCACACCACAGATCTTCAGCATCGTAAATGTGATGCGCGTACAAAAAAACAGGCCATTGATCTCCGCAGACCAACAGTTCTCCGCTTCGAAGGTGTTCTTTGGTCCTGTGTCCAAAAAATGAGGAAAAAAACTTGTCAGGACTACAGATGCCAACAAACCGAGACTTACTGTGAGTTGTTCCAGTCTAATCCGGCGGGACAAAGCAGGGAGCCTGTAAGTTCATGATTAAATCCGCGATCGATCTTGGAATTTCTGTGCAGAGGAGGTTGGATTGCCTCTCCTTTCGGAGCGATCCAATCTAATACTGCAGACTTCAACATTTTCGTGTCGTCGCCTCTTGCGCCTGCGGCTCCCTTACCTATCTAAGAATTGTTAGTAAGATGTCCGATCATAGAGGGAATGATGTACCAGCTCTCCGACATGGAGGATTTCCTCCTCAGAACCATTTGTCAATCGTTCCAATAGGCCGGGATAAGAATCTAAGAGCTGCTCGAAGACACGATGTTCTCGTCGCTCTCTGCCAAAGGTGTCAATTAGCGAGCGAGAAGAAAGATATTTTTTTACTCAGCGGAAAAGTCCTCTAGTGAAGTATTTTCCATTTGTTCTAGTCTTAAGATGCCATTGGTGAGTAGGGAAGGGTAGTTACACAGCGCAAACACCGTTCGACCAAAATGTCGTCCATGGGAGACAAGCAGATCTGATGAGGAGCTGTGGTGACAAGATGAGTCGACAAAAACCTGTGACAGCATTGGAACAGCTCACGCTTTTTTTCGGGGGGCCATTTGGAGGGCCGACGAGCCACGTTTGCTCGGAATTCCGGAAGTGGTGCCCTCGGCAGTCATGAGAGCTGGAAAGCGTAGTCCAAACTTGGCAGACGAAATGAAGCTTTTATCATGAGCGTATGTGGTATAAATGGGAAGGCTGTTGGCGGTATGGCCATGGTTGAGTGGCGGCCAAGTCTCTTGGCTGTTGGGGGAGTGGCCATGGTTGAGTGGCGGCCAAGTCTCTTGGCACATGGCGGCCCAGAATGGGCTAGTATATCGACTGGCGACCGGGATATCCGGCCCATGCGTTCCGTCTAATTAAATTACAATATATGTAAGGATGGAGGATTTCAGAACAAAACACGCACTACAGAATATATACGTCCGCCGAATATGTCACAGCAGGTGTGTCAGGCATTCAAATTGCAAGAAAATACTGGTAGCATTAACTTGAATTTACGGTAAATTCAGAAGCTGCTGACTTCCCTTGCGGCGCTGACTTGAACACCTATACTTAGAATCGAGTTATCGTGCAACGCACATCAAAGCAGCGAGAAACTCACAAGTCACGATGTACTAAAGTTCGTCAATGGCGTCATTGTTCATTCCAAAAGCTCATTATAAAATAGCGAGGTGGATGTTGGTGATAACCATCCATTAACGGGGGACAACAAAGCTCCCCTTCTGCTAGTAGAGACCTGTGAAACAGGGGAGGTGGAGTCAGTAGCCGGGCTCAAAGAACAACTGAAACTTGCAGAAACAGGCTGTGCAAGACTTGAGGAAATGTACCAAACGTACAGGCTTCGTTGGTTGGAAGAAATTTATCGAACAAAGGTGCTGGAAGATACGCACCACAGGGAATTGATACTTGCCCTCCCTATCAGATTCCGTGGAACGCTCCTTCTCCAGCTCAAAGTATGTCTGACGTGTCCTCCATTTAGTAACAAGCTGACTGCCTTGCTCAGGCGAAGATGAAGGCGAAGATGAGTAAATAGAAGAATATGGGGCCCAGAGAAAATGGAGATGATTAGTCCATGGTGTGGAATTCAAACTTTTCAGACAGACCTGTACAATTAGTATCGATTTTCAGCCTCGTTTTCGACACATAGAATGTCGAGCGGCGCACTGATGCTAAGTTCTTCAACCATAGAGCTGATTCTACGAAGATTTACACTTTGTGAACTGATGTCAGGCGTGGTAATCTTGACACCCCTAGTCTGCACGGGGTGACAGACCGCCGACTAGCACAGGCATTAGCATTAGTTACAAAGAGGTTGTGTATATCGTCTCAGTCGATCAAAGTTTGAACAAATGAATCGTTGGAGTCAAGAATGCGCTCGCAATAAAGAACATTTTCATCCTAAGGACGATCCTACATCAGCCAAAAGCTAGCAGGTTGCAGAAGAAGACATACCACTGCAACTATTAGCTCTGTTGGCGGCCCTGATCAATCCTTGCTTGTCCACTGATTACTTTTCCGACAGCATCGTAGAAAGAGGCATCCACTAAGTTCAATGTGATCAATGAATCGCCTCTGTAAACAGTACTAAGTCTCACCCCTAGAGAAATATGCGCAAGCTCCTGGTATACATGAAGGGCAGGATGGTCTTTATAATGGGGGTCGTAAGGCAATCCATGGCTCTTGTTGTCGATGAACAGATATTCTCTCGATCTGATGCGCATGACACATGCTTTTTTGTTCGAGGACGGAGGGAGATCAAGGAGTGTATTTAGTCATGCCCTAGATGCGGCATGAGCATTCCCATACTTGCGAGTACTGACACATCAAGCAACAGGCGCATACCTTGATTCTCGTGAAGTTGAAGTTGCTTTTGCCAGATAGATCTGCACCCTCTCCTAAAACGAGATGAATTGAACACCTCTCCTGTTTGGTCCTTCATCCTTGCTTCTTGCAGGGAGTTCACGAAGTGTACTATGGTGTAGTCGTTGTGATGGGTGTGTACTCGTCCGATAGATTTGTCGAATTCTTCCTCAGTCTTTAGAACTACGACTTCTGTCTTGTCGTTTTCAGGGATATCCATGCGCCGTGATGGGTGGCTTCGCCGAGCGGTGCCGTGATCCTTGTGGTGGCCACCTGATATTACTTGATGAAAGATTGGTATATCAGCTGACAGACAAGAAAAATGTGTTAGGTTTGGGACTCCACCATGACGTCCGAATGAAGGCGAGAACATACCGGTGTCAGTGAAACTAATAACCCAGAAGACTAATCGATAGAAATCAGAGCAGTAGACTGACATGTACAAATAGCCAACTCAGAGTCACTATTTGAATAGTCAATCAATAGTGATCTGAAGCGGCATCAGTTCATTATGGCTCGCAGTCAGCCAGCTGAGCCCATGACAAACTGCTTCCACGGCTCCAGGGCGTCGGGAACAGATTTTACCTTGTCAATTTGTCCAGCACGTGATGAGTGTATACACAAGCGACTGCAACTTCAAGATACAAATCCGCGCTCGTGAAGCATGACACTCGCCGTTTCTGACTGGAGGCCTGGTACAATTGTAGAACATAGTACAACTACTAGCAATGGTTCATATGATGATTTAATAAATATCTAGATGAAGAATGAAATCACTGAATAGTAACGACCGATATTTCATGAATCATTACTCAAAATTCAAAGTCGTCAAAGTCGTCTGTCACATCATCACGGTCCTCGTCGTAGAAACACAATTCGTCTGGTCGAGGCGGTAGAAGAAATATACTGGGAGAAGACGAAGCACCTGCAGAGGCATAAGCAAGTGAAGAAAACATGACTAGAGAGCCCACTAGTGTTGTCTGAGAAGTCGAATTCACGGGCATTTTGGATGGCCACTGTATAGAGCTCTATCTCAGCTTTGGCGCGGCGCATCTTGGCCTGTAAGATAAGCACCTCCAATCCGATGTTGCGCTGATAGATGTAGTTGCCGCCAACGGTGACAAAACGTGCCATCAGTCCTGCCTGATAAGCTTGTTCTGTGCAAAATGCATCGTAGAACGCTTCTTGAATGTCAACAGTGACCCACATGTTCAACAGGGGCAATGAGGGTCCGATGCACTTCAGAGAGAGTGAGAACAGCTGAGGATATTTTTGGAAGCACTGACACTCAAAATGACAGATGTGCGTTTGGCTTCATGCATAGTAGCGAGTTCAGGTATTGGCGGGGCAGTTCCGTTCATGAATAAGCAGTTTTCCATTGAAGGTTCAACATCCCGGAGGGGATAGGCATGTCGTCTCTTCAACCATGCTTCACATTTCTCTCATGTAGCTGCTGAACAACTCCAGGTTCTGCGGTCTACAGGATGACCTGAAGTTGCTGAAGAACATCTGGCTTCCCGCTTAACTGGACACGTAGAATGATGGACTGCTTTATAGCAAGTGTTTAGACTACTGATTCATGCACCAAGTTGAAGAAGCTCACGCGACCAGTACTGCTGCAAGTATTCGAGGGCTTGGCTATACAAAGACACCTCCATTTGTCCTCATTTCCTCCTCTCCTCCATGAGAAGATGTTCTACCATGACATGTCTCTTTTTCTTGAATCGACTATCACTGCAAATGATGTAGTGTTGTCGTAACATCGAGTCCTGTTTCGCTTCTATAATGCGCTCCCCGACGATTTCCCAAAGATCACTAGGGTAGACGCAATCTTTGAGCAAAAACGATAAAACCTTTAATTCAGGTTGAAGCTGGATTGAAAGACTTTAGGATGTGGAAACAAACGTGAATTCATGTACAGGCCTTGTCAATGGCTACAAGTTCTATGTAGGCATCGAGTAATTCAATGCCTAGTGAGTTCGAGATTTGTATAATGTTTATACGAGAAGCTGAATCGTCGAACAGCTGTGAAGGTGAAACACAAATTGACATTGGGGATACGCTAACGCTACTGTATCTTTGTGTTCACATTATAATATTACGTGTGATGACGTCTATTTGTAGCGGAGACTGAACTGGTGAGTGGCCATCAAAACGTGATCTGTAGATTCTATACACAGAACTTCCTACTATAGGAACATATGATTGAAAGTTGACTGGCCATCAAAATGTAGATCATAGTATAGCGATTCAGAACGGATGAATGAAATTTGACTGGCCGTCAAATATGATCTGGCGCATGAGTTCCCAGTACAGCGACCCATAGAGGAAAGATATTTACCAAAAGCCTTGCATAGTCTTGAAGCCCCAATAGCCGTACTGCACGGAAGCAGCGAGGTCACCGCGACATTTCGGGAAACGGTTAGAGCCGTGCACTGCTGGGAAGATTTAATTTCACTCGGCTGAATTTTGTATTCCTTACGTGTGGAGCTAGGCACATGTTCTTCTTGTGTCTGCGAAGGGCCAAAGCCTCAGCCGTGGGGTTGTTATCCACAGGAGGCTCTACCTGCTAAGCCTGGTAAGATAGTCCCTCACTGTATAAGGAGAGGGTGAAATCTTGTCACCCTTCTTTTAAACTGGAGCGAAGTGAGCACATCTATCCGAAGGAGTCGAGCTTTGTACAGTTCCGTTGCATCGGTGAGCCTGAACCACGTGCTTTCCATGGACCTTTATTGTCCGGGAAGGCGTTCCATATGGGAAGAATGCAACTCATCAGGCTTTCGTGTCGATGTCTGGCCCTGGAGTGTGTCATTCTGCTGTTAGATAAGGTTTGGATCGCGTGAAGTAGCACATACCTTGTCTTTAAGACAAGCATGCGAAAAATAGTACTCGCCTCCAATATCATTGCAAAGAGCACTGTCAACCAAAGAAGACTCGCTCATATGGAACCATGGATGATACAAATGAGGGTGTATAGGACACCCTCCGTACGACACTCAGAAGTGCGCCTTGTATGTCATGTTTCAATTTAACGCACAACTTCAACATAAGAAAAATAAAAAAGCTACCTAGATCAAAATGACCTCCGAGTGCCATCACTGAGTGTAAGTATTCTGGTAGGAAGATGTTGGAATCGGATTCAGATAGAGCCGAGAGAACAGAGGCGTACACAGGATCGAAAACTCAGCCAGAAGGAAAGGCAATCCGAAGTCCTGAAAAAAGCTATTGTGCGAAACAAGTACTGGGAGGGACTGCTCATCGGCAACTTGAAGTATCAAATTGAGTGGCGAAGTCAGGCTGGTCGAAATTCAAGTTGAAGCACGGAGTTTAAATTTTAGCAAATGCCGGTGTGCCGGCGGTACTCATCGTATCGTGTATCACGAGAGCCCTTTTGACGAAACAAAACCAGCAAATTCTCGAAGCTTTTGCACAATTTATTTTGCAAGTGTATAACATCTTGAATCCTTTCAGCTCAAATGTATGATATATGATATTATTACTTTAATATGAGGTCCATGACCGTCATCTGAGTGATTTTTATACATAATACCGCAAACGCGCCGGAGAACGGAACATGCGGAAGTTTCCGGCACGCGTCCAGCCACCTTTCTCCTTCGCTTGTTGCCTTTGACCACGAGCTCGAACTTATTCTCATTCCAGGCACTCTACTCACCACCCCTCCTTTTTTAATAATCTGTTTCATGAACAAAACATTTAGCTTTTATCGCGATTATGTACACGCACATATCATGGCGCAAATAAATTTATCAATAAAGCTATAGCGAGTGCTACACCTTTTCTCTGTTCAAGTCTAACACGGTCGAATTCGTGATTAGTTGTCCTGCTCATCCTGTGCCACGTTCAGTTGAACCCAACCCGCCTAAGGTTAGTTATGTCGACGGACGGCACCCTTCAGCACAGACGAAGCTGGAATGATAGCACCTCAAGCAAGGGACCCGGATTAGCATTGATCCTACGCTGATTTCAGCTCGTGAGGTTTTGTCACTTCTCGTCGTTTAGCTAACTGATCGCAGCAGAGGCTGAAAGAATCGCTTGAATCTAGGGGATCCGAACTGGGATCTCTTCAGAAAAAAACCCGTGCCCTCACAACGATGTTTTCCCTTTGGACGTCAAATCCACCAGTCAGCATAGCAATGACCTTGCAAGGTGAAGACTAACATTTTAAGAGGGTAGACATCTCAGAACAAACTTCAGCATTCACAGGTGTCAGGCAGAGATCACAGAGAATAAGCTGTTGCCTCCGTCGTTACACTTCTTGGCGAAGTCGAGTGGCTTTTTAACCTCCATGGCATAGTTATTGACTCTAAACCCAGTAAATGCAGGCCACTGTCACGCTGATTTTCCGTATCTCAAGGAACATTCTCTAGTCTTCTTCGTGTATGACTCCAACGGAGGTAATATCTTTATGGCTGACACTCCGGCGCAGTGTGGTATCAAGACATTCCTGGACTCTGATGTTGAGATTTGTCCACGAGTCTTTCATCCCTTCTTTGAAGGAGCTTACTACTACTATTGGAAGTAACAAAGTGAGGGTGACTCGTCTAATGCATGTTTAAAATCAAATTCTGATTTTTCGTCCGCTTTAGTTTGTGTTGCTGGGTGATTAATCTCCATGCTTGCCTGGTCTGTGCTTTTCCGATCAAGTCATCGATGACCTTCTTTGGCCGTTTTTCCTTCAAGACTCTGATCCTAGGTTCATTATAAACGATGTAAACCCTTTGGTCAGACATATTGGCACTCTCCAGGCTGTATGTAACTACAATGATCGTCTTTGTCGCTTTTGCACACCTCCAGAACAGATATGGTGGTTCATCACTGGCCTTACTCCGACTCGCGTGCATTTTTTGCAGTGCTTGAATAGAACACGAAACTCCCTCTCACCAATCCCATCGCCAATAGACGCATCGAGTTCGTTCAACAACTCCGTTTGCTCTTTGAGGGTCCACTCCAGTTGAACAGGAGGAACTCGTCGATCTTCATCGCTTATCAATGAAATTGTATGTTTGCAGCAACAAGTTCGTATCTCTTCGCGGGTACCGGAAGGCGGCCAAATGTGCCAGCTGGGAATATACGTCTATTTTTACTAGGCAATTATCAGTGCGAGATCTCTTGATGAAGAACGTCGAATAACACTGACCTTGGTATCCGCATCGATCAGAGGCACATCTCGCAGTCCAAAAAGTGTTTTTCGTAGTTCTATCCCACCATGGGTACACTGCCACCTCTACGTACGCCCCTCTCCCACAGCCGTCAGCGCATACGCAACATGGATATCGAAAATCATATTTTTTGCGGTACTTTTTAAGGTCGGATGGCGGAACCTTCCTTCCCTCACGATCGGCAGGCCTTTATTCAAGTGTCATTGCTTAGGATTCCGACAGGATTCAAGTGACATCTTACCAACACCATTCAATCATTGATTCTGAGGCGCTGTCATAGTGTAACAGGGTGAAACGGCAAGTCTTAGCTTCCGTAATCAATCTCGCTAACTTTTGAGCAGTTTCATGACAGGCAGGTGGGGAGGTGATGATAGAGGAGGGTGAAGATGGTGATTCCATTGTGCACAATGGTGCAGAAGAGTATGTTTCCTTTTCTGCTTCAACGAAACAGCGGCTTTTACCTACATCATAGTAGCTGGTACAGCTTTTCTGCCGTCATAATTTGCGCCATGGCCCAGCGTAACCTGCCGCCAGAGGTTTTTGGCCTGTGGGAACCTGATGCCAAAACTGGTGGCCAATGCTGGCACCCAACTTGGTCTGTTGCCAGTGCACCATGGCCCAGTGTAACCTGCCGCCAGAGGTTTTTGGCCTGTGGGAACTTGATGCTAAAACTGGTTGACCCATTGGCCAATGCTGGCGCCAACTTGGTCTGTTGTGTTGCCAGTATTGCTGAATTCTTTCACTGATCTTCTACCGGTAGTGCTGGGGACAATTAATGTCTATTACCGTCCTTTCAGCTCCTCGTAGCTCTTTATGGATTCATCGTCAGGTCCAACACCTTTCCGATGCACTTGTGCTCGGGAATTCACACAGGAGAGCGCTTACACCAAGCATCAGCGCTCGTGCTTGAAAGGCAAGAAAAGGCTGTTCTCCACTTTATCTAAAGCAAAAGAGCTTCTCGGCTCTGTAAAACGGTCCCGGATGGATAATGTCACAACCCAATAACGAATTAACGCTGGGCAGAGACTAGGACTCAAACAAAGAATAATCACGCAGAGGAAGTAGGCAGCAGGTACGTCTTGGTATTGCTCACTTGGAGATACAAGAGGTTTGAACTAAAGAACTACTGACTACGACGAGCTACCTATATACACATATTGAAACTGAGACTGAAACTGAGTATGAACTAACTAACCAATCAGAATAATTAGAGGTATCGTACGATTCTATATATAACTATGATGTCATAACATGTGCCGCAGCCGCAGTAAGACTCTGGAACATTCCAAGAGTGTCGCGAGGCATGACGTCAACATCTTCGGCATTGTCCGATTGATCACGTGACTCTGGTAATTCTACAATAGACGCAATAATAGGAACTTCTTCAACAGTAAACATATTCTTAGGAACAGGCGCTGTGACTGGGCGCTTAAAGGACTTAGAATTAAGGAACGAATAATGGTTTGTATTTGGAACTCGTGACATTACCCCCTCTCTAGGATGAGCGTCATCGCGAATGAAACTAGGACGAATAAACTTCTTGCGCCATTCCAAAAACTCTTGAGTTTCGAACACCGATTTGTTAATTTTGCGGGGATTTAATGCCTTCGGATTTTGCCGGTGAAATTCTTGAACTTTCAACCGTGCATTTTCAAGATTTTCCTCAGGTTCCCATGTCGCTTCTTCTATCGGATATCCTTCCCACTCTACTAGGTATTGGAGTTTTGATCTGTGCAGTCTCGAGTCTAGGACTTTTCGTACTATCCATTCGGAATCGCCTTCTGATAAGATCTCTGGCGGCGGACGATGATGTGGAAGTCTTTGGACTAAGGTCGAGGGGGAATGCGGAGTGAGTAATTCTACGTGGAATACCGGATGAATCTGATATTTTGCTGGAAGGTTTAGGCGGTAATTTACATCACCCGTCTTCTCTAGCACTTCAAACGGACCAAGTCGTCGATCGGAGAGTTTCTTATTTGGTCTTTTCTGACGGATATTTTTGGCATTGAGCCAGACCAGATCTCCTTTCTTGAATTGTGGTGCGTCTTTTACTCCTTTATCGTAGAATCTCTTCATCCGCTCATTCGCCATTCGCAGCATACTTTCTGCGTCTTCCTTTGCCTCTTTCATTACATCCACTCGTTCATCAGCTGCAGGTACTTTAGAATTGGAAATTGGTGAAAAAGTAAACTCTGGATCGTATCCGTAGAGTACTTTGAATGGACTATGACCCGTTACAGTGACAGAGTTATTGTGAGCGAATTCTGCTATCGGAAGCCAGTCTACCCAATCATTTTGGCGGTAAGACGTGAACATTCTCAGATATTGCTCTACTTCTTGATTGATTCTCTCTGTTTGTCTGTCTGTCTGAGGATGATAAGCCGTTGACATGTTCCATTTTATGCCTAGGCGTTTCGACACTTGTCCCATAAACTTGGAGACGAATTGTGTTCCTCTGTCCGATATCACCTGTTTCGGAGTTCCATGATGTTTCCATACGTTATCTAGGAAAAGTTTCGCGATTCCTCGAGCGTCAACTTCCTTTTTCGTAGGCATGATGTGCGTTTGTTTCGTGTATCGATCAACGACAACAAAAATAGAATCGAACCCTTCGCTTTTAGGCAAATCTACTATCAAATCACAAGTGATTGATTGCCAAGGTCCCGCTGGTATTTCATTTGGTTTAAGCGGACCATGTGGTTGTGTTGGGTGAATCTTCGTTGCTCTGCATCTATCACAGCCATCTACGTAATCGTGGACATACTTCGTCATTGAAGGCCACCAATAATTTCTGGAAATCAATTCTAAGGTTTTGGCACGTCCAGGATGTCCAGCCGGTGGAGAGTCGTGAAACAACTCCAATATCTCTCGGCGGATCTCTTTATCGTTTGGAACGTAAACCAGTCCTCGGAATAACACCAATCCATCCTCCACATTCCATTCTTCAACTCCTCTACGCAATTGTACCGGTGCTGCTTTTAGCGTTTGTAGCGCTTTAGCGACTTCGGGCTCTCGTTCTGTACATTGCCTTATCTTTCTCAGCAATTGTTTTTCTCCTTGCACTAGAACTTGACCTCTTTTAGCAGCTTTTACAGTAAAAAACTCCGGTTTTAACAAAATACGATCAGAATTGTCGTTTTCTACCCCCCCTCTGTGGTCTTCTCTCCGAGAAAGCTTATTGGCCTTATCATTGACTACACCAGGCTTATGTTGGAGCGTAAATTCATACTCCGCCAGGAACAGACTCCATCTGGCTTGCCTTCTTGTCAACTTTTGGCTCGTCATAAAGTACTCGAGATTCTTATGATCCGTCCAGATCTCCACATGGTGAGGTTTTCCCTGCACATAGTGCCTCCACTCCTCCAACGCTCGAATGATTGCGAGTAACTCTTTGTCATGGATGTCATAATTTCTTTCTGCATCGTTCATTGACTTGGAGTAATACGCCACGGGGTGCCATAGGTCATCTTCCATCAGTTGAGATAGAACCGCTCCAGTTGCGTAATCAGAAGCATCGGTTTCTATTTTCATTTTCTTCTCAACGTCAGGCATTACTAGGATCGGAGCTGATGTAAACCTTGACTTCAGTTCATCAAAAGCATCTTGCTGTTTCTCCGTCCAATCCCATTTGACATCTTTCCGTAATAAATCATTCATTGGTCTAGCGATGTCTGAGAACCCGAAGATAAATCTTCTGTAGAAGTTGGCGAAGCCCATAAATGCTTGTATATCTTTAACGCATTTGGGTACAGGCCATTTCATTACTCCTTCTACTTTCACAGGGTCCATTCGAACACCACCCTTCTCCACTATCAACCCGAGGAACTCGACTTCTGTCTGTTCGAAGCTACATTTTTCAGGCTTCAGATACAGATCATTCTCTTTTAGTCGTTTCAGTACCTCTCGTACAACTTTTCGGTGTTGCTCCCTATTGCCATTCGTGAACACGAGGATATCATCGATATAGACAACTACGGTCTTTCCATCAATTAAATCTCTGAATATCTCATTCATCATGGTTTGAAACGTGGCAGGGGAGTTTGTTAAACCGAAGTACATTACGGTTGGTTCGTGGTGACCAAATGGCGTTTTGAAGGCCGCCTTCCACTCATCTCCTTCTTTCATGCGAATATTATTGTACCCCCATCTTACATCCATCTTGGAGTACATCGTGGCACCGGTTAAAGCATCAATTAAATCTTGAGATCTCGGTAGCGGGTATGCATTTTTAACCGTCTTCTCATTGAGCTTTCTATAGTCCATTACCGGTCTTAACTTGCCATCTTTTTTGGCCACAAAGAAGAAAGGTGCTGCCACTGGGGATTGTGAATTTCTTATACGTCCCAGTGCAGTTTCGGCTTTTAACCAATCTTTCAAAGTGTCCATCTCCTTGGGTGATAAGGGGTAGGGTTTCGCATTCGGCGGAAGATCGCCATCATCTTTAAGATCTATCGCATGATCCCATTTCTTTCTTTCAGGGAAGCGCTTAGATTCTTCTTCTGAGAAAACTCCCAGGTACTCGTGAAGCCAATCGGGAACCATCTCTTCGACCGATTTCTTCACCTTCGTTGCTTCTTCTGCAACCTTCTGCTCCGTGGCAACCGAGGCTTTATATTTGATCCATTCTCCAGGATACTCTTCGTCTTCTATTTCCTCAACTGTCGCCCTTTTCATCGCCATGTTTTCTTCGTCATCCTCTTCTGTGGGAATCAGGTCTGGCACTTCTTCTATCTTTTTTTGTTCTTTTCTTTTTTCTTTATTTTTTTGTCTTTGTTCTTTTTTAGTAATACATTTAACTGGGCAACGAGAAAGTGCAAAACGTCCAGCATTCCAATCTATTTCCGGGTTGTGATATCTTAGCCAATCTATGCCAATAATAACATCATCGCTTCCTAAGTCCGTAACCATGAAGGCTGCTTGGTCCTCAACATGGTCACCGATCTTTAGACCTAATTCAGCGTAATGAGTCATCGATCCAGCGGCATTTAACGAGCCATCAATATTCTTAACCGGAATGGGCCTTAATAATTTATGGCACCGGACTTCATTCTTCTTCACAAACTTCTCGCTGATAAATAATGTCGATGCACCGCAATCTACCAGTGCTTTCACATCTGCTTGTCGGTTCTTTCCCTTCAACGTGATCGGAATGTAAAAATGTTCAGATTTGGATTTAATATATACTTCTGATACATCCGAGAACGTAGATAGGATAGAGAAACGATTGTTCGGGTCTAAGTTCGCAGACTTTGACTTCGACCCTTCTAAAAACCCTTGCCTTCCTTGGAGCTGACCCAAGCTTTGAACCAACTCGGGATAGGGTCTTCTTCTTTTGGCACTGTAGTAGCCTTCACCTGCACCTTTGGTGCGACTGCGTCTTTGCAGTTTCTAGCCATATGGCCTTCGCCTCCACAGCGGTAGCATTTGAAGGATCCAGTCCTTCCTTGAGGTTTTGGAGCACCTCGCTGTTTGTTGGCGTCGACGTCCATAGCGTCGCTTTCCCTGCTTGGACCAGGTTTGTATTCAGGGGTCCTGGGGCCTTGTTTAGGGGTCCACCAGGTCGTCTTCTTCTTGTCCGCGTCCAGCTCTTCGAAGTTGCGTCTGATTTGGATCGCATGTTCCACCAGTTTCTTCATGGTGTTTTTGTCCTCGTAACGGACATGAGCGAGCTGTATCTTGACACGGTCTTGAAGTCCCAGCCTGAACTTCTGCCTCTGGTCGTAGTCGGAAAATGAAGTGTGTGCGGCCTTTTGTCTGAAAGCGGCCGCGTACTCTGGAACTGAGGAAGATCCTTGTCTAAGGGATTCCAGTTCTCTGATCGCTTTTCCTTCACGATCTTCTTGCCCCCACATGGCTTCTAAGTCTTCCAGGAATTTCTCCACGGTTAACTTCTCATCTCCGGTTTTTCCAAGTTTGGTGATGTACGGTTGCGCCCATTTGGCTGCAGTGCCTTTCATGAATGAGAGCATCACTCCGATTCTTTGGCCTTCTTGGATGTTGGGCCATTGCGCAGTGTATAGCGCTACTTGGGATATCCAGACCATGAGTTCTATGGAGTCTTTTTCTCCAGTGAAGTCTTGGGGCTTGGAGTATTTGATGGATGGGGAGGAATTCGATGATAATAGACTAGCTCCTGCAGAGCCGAATGATGGTTGTTGAGACTGTATTTTCACAGTCTCGTCTTCTTGCATTTCTAGGCGTACGCCCAGGAGTCTGTTTGCTTCTTCTAGAGCTAAATTCTTGGCTTCTAGTTCCGCTATTCTGACCCTGAAGCTGTCCGCTTGATTCGCAAGTGACATGTGGATGTAGTCAACAATTTCTTGTGGACTAGATGGTAGTATCACCGTCTGTGCAGGTTGCGTGGGAGAGTTTGGTAATTCAGACATAGTGCCAGTTGTGTTCTGGAACCCGATTCACTGATGTCTGTTGAAGAGCTGCTCGTAAGGGCTCTTCCGAAAGGGAATGATGATGAAAAGGAGAAAGTTATGTAATGGAAAACTGAAGCGGTCCCCGATATCTGATCGGATCTACCACGTACTTCAGGATCGAAGGGTTCTTTAATCAACCCAACCGATGCTTCCCTAATACTAACTAAAAAGGATACGTAACTATACTCGATCGAGTGGGAAAAACTAGGGACAATGCAATCTCCGTTCTGAGGGTACAAGCCTAGGACAAGTTATCACTCTTCCAGCCGAAGCTTACAAGTGCGAGTCTCACTAGGGTATGTCGCTAAATCCTCGTAGGTCGAAAGCACGGTTTGTCGTCTAGACAGTTCCGCTATTGACTCGAAAACGAATGCCTACGTGCGTATGAAGAAAGTGATAGGTAAAATGAAACTATAGTAACGTTGAGCAGGCAGGGTTTTGGGCCAGCACTCAAAGTTGCAGTGACACGCCTAATGTCGTGAACACCTCCGTATACTGGCGGCTGCGGTAAGACAGGGCCTGGTATAGGACTACTAACTACGAAAGATGATATGTATGAAAAATGCGCTCAAATGAGCAAAGGGATGAAACAAAGGATCGCGGCGATTAAGCCGGGCAAAAGTATAACGGTTCTGTTTCGGCTAATGGTGTGGTGACTACCAACACGACCAGGCGAAAGAGAAAGAGATGCGAGAGTGTAACGCAAGAGTCGGAGTCTCCTATAGTTCAAACCTAATGTCACAACCCAATAACGAATTAACGCTGGGCAGAGACTAGGACTCAAACAAAGAATAATCACGCAGAGGAAGTAGGCAGCAGGTACGTCTTGGTATTGCTCACTTGGAGATACAAGAGGTTTGAACTAAAGAACTACTGACTACGACGAGCTACCTATATACACATATTGAAACTGAGACTGAAACTGAGTATGAACTAACTAACCAATCAGAATAATTAGAGGTATCGTACGATTCTATATATAACTATGATGTCATAACATGTGCCGCAGCCGCAGTAAGACTCTGGAACATTCCAAGAGTGTCGCGAGGCATGACGTCAACATCTTCGGCATTGTCCGATTGATCACGTGACTCTGGTAATTCTACAATAGACGCAATAATAGGAACTTCTTCAACAGTAAACATATTCTTAGGAACAGGCGCTGTGACTGGGCGCTTAAAGGACTTAGAATTAAGGAACGAATAATGGTTTGTATTTGGAACTCGTGACAGATAGCAGTGGCAGATATACTTCAAGTACGCTATTAGACCGCCCGCTAGTACCGTCGTCGTCCTATGACCAGGTCAATGAGACGTTGATGGTAGAGACTTCTATTGTTCGCTCAACTCCATCAGCGACGCACCCCGGCGAGGAAGCGTTGTGTGATTCTTCATCGCACGGTGCACCCACTTCTGCATCTCATCCGCCTACGGAAATAGACGAGGGATTATCGCTAGCCCAGTGTAGGAGCCGACGCACTGGCGTTCCTATGCCGCTGCGTTATAGGCAGTATGATGATGTGCTTCCGCAGCCTCCTCCGAGTGTTCCTTCCAGTCTTCCTGGCCAACAGCCGGAGTCAAACCTACCTGAAAATTTTATCGATGCATCTACCAGGGCTTGTACGTCACTGCCAGCTCCTCCTTTCCGCACAGCGAGAAATGTTTTCGGCCTTGTACGCCAATTCTTCTCCGCGACTCCCCCGTCCCATGACCCAGAAGAGGTTATAAACCTGCAAGACATCAGTTCTATCCCGGCTAGCACTCCGGCAGAACTGCCTGTCCCTGCCAAGCCTCATGATGCCTTGTTTTATCCATATCCAAATCAATCCTCATTTGAGCTCGGCCATTGGTACTGGAATGGCAGTGTACAAAAATCCCTGCAGAGCTTTAAGGAACTGATTGACATAGTCGGATGTCCGGATTTTGATCCTGACGATGTCCGAAATATGCACTGGGATAAGATCAACTCGCAATTAGGTGCGAGTGTTGATGACGAAGGAGAGGAATGGGAAGATGAAGACGCGGGTTGGCGTAAAACGCAAGTGACAATTGAAGTTCCATTTTCTTGAACTACAGCTCAGCCGGGCACTCGACCTTATGTTGCCGCAGATCTTTATCATCGACCTCTGGTTTCCGTTATTCACGAAAAGCTCTCAAATGCTCAGGACGATGAACTCTTCCATTATGAACCTTACCAGCTGCGATGGAGCGCCCCCCATCTTCAACACGAAGTCAACATTCAAGGAGAATTATACACGTCACCGGCCTTCATGGATGCGCACCGCAAAATTCAGCAGTCTCCTGGAGAGCCGGAATGCAATTTACCCCGCGTTGTCGTCGCACTTATGTTTTGGTTAGATGCTACACACCTTACAGCGATCGGTAACACAAAATTATGGCCGGTATACATGTATTTTGGGAATGAATCGAAGTACCGCCGGTGTCAACCATCTTGCAATCTGGCGAATCATGTCGCGTACTTTCAAAAGGTATGATTGTCATTCAATCATCCTCTTCTACATCGTAGTTGACGTCTGACAGCTTCCAGATTCATTCAAAGATTTCGCGGGTACTTACACCCAGGGCAAGGGAGTTGGTCGCGAATGTGCAACTCATTGCCACCGTGAACTATTCCAAACTCAGTGGAGGGTTTTACTTGATCCCGAGTTTTTAGAAGCATATAAACACGGGATTGTGATCAACTGTTGTGATGGCGTCAAACAGAGATTTTATCCGCGAATATTTACCTATTCTGCTGACTATCCCGAGAAGTAAGTTATTAATCATGATCTGGAAGATATCGCAACTGACGAAAGTCAGAGTTCTCGTCGCAACCATTCGGCAACTGGGGGGTTGTCCTTGCCCGCGATGTCTAGTACCAATGGGACGACTTCAAAATCTAGGAATGAGCCGTGATAGGCAACAGCGTGCAACTCTCACGCGCTCCGATACCTTGAGGAGTCAGCTTGTTTCGACGGCACGCGGCTTGATCTACCAGAAGAATTATGGTGTTGACAGTACATCAGTCGAGTCACATCTCAAGTCTGACTCTTGGGTACCGACCTCTGTGAGTATGATTGTTAGCTTATTTTCTCGCTTTACCAACTCTTGATTAGAACACATTTTCCGACTGCCTTGGTCACTTAGGATTCAATGTTTTCATTGCACTTGTTGTTGACCTTCTGCACGAGGTCGAGCTTGGGGTCTGGCGTATGCTTTTAGTTCACTTATTGAGAATTCTTTGCGCCCTGGACAAGGATCTAGTTCATGAACTTGACAAGAGGCCAGTCAATTATTTATTATGACAACGACTCAGCAAGCTAACAACTAGTTCAATTTGACAGGTATAGGCAGGTCCCCCCATTCGGACGAGCGACCATTAGGCGTTTTTCCGCTAACACTTCTGAAATGTCGAACATGGCTGCTCGCAATTTTGAAGATATCCTACAAGTGTGTCTTTAGAACAATTTATGTAGGGTTTCATGAACTAATTTTACCCAAGTGTTCCATCCCGGTTTTTGATGGTCTTCTCCCCGACCAGCACAATAAAATCGTTTTGGATCTCTTGTTCATAATGGCACACTGGCACGGACTTGCAAAACTCCGTATGCATTCTGACCTGACATTAGAGATACTCGACCAACAAACAACCGATCTTGGCGAACAATTTTGTCAGTTCAAGACTAAAGTATGTGCTGCTTACCACACGCAAGAGCTCAATCGAAAAGTTGATGCGCGATCTCACCGTCGGGCGAAGGAAGCAGCTAAATGGGGAGAGACAGGCAAGACGAATGATGTCGTTCGAGGGACTGCGCCCAGGACGGGTGCCAATGCGAAAGGCAAGCAAAACACAACTTTGGAACAGTCACAGGATGCACCTCCACCAAAGCAGCTGGCACGGAGAAAGAAGTCATTCAACCTTCAAACTTACAAATTTCATGCACTTGGTGATTACGTGGCCTCCATACATCACTTTGGAACAACGGATTCCTATAGTACTGAACCAGTGAGTTGTAGTCAGCTGCTGTCTCTGCTTCAAATCAATTTTCATCAGGGGGAATTGGAGCATCGTACGCCGAAAGGCAGATACCGTCGCACTGATCGAAGGGCTTTTGTGCGTCAGCTGACTCAGATCGAGTGTCGCCAGACACGTTTACGTCGTATCAGGCAACGGCACCAACTGCAAACCTCTCATGCAGAGGTAGACGACTCGACGAGCGACCCCCATGTACACCATCACATCGGCCAAAGCGAGAAAGTCCATGATGAATTCGGTCACTACCTCCGCAGCCACTCAAAAGATCCCGTTATGCAGGTAATATGCATTTTGCTTCATCATTACCATTCTGACATTTGACTCAGGACTTCTTACCTCGCTTGAAAGACCACCTTTTGGGTCGTCTCGAACCAGGGGAGCAATCAGCTAATCTCACCCAAGGACGTGATTCAATCCTCTTCAAGCGGAATCGAATTTACCACCACAATCTCGTAAGGTTCAATTACACGATGTATGATGTTCGCAGGGCTCAAGACGTTGTGAATCCGAGGACGCCTCACTGTAACATCATGCTCCTTAGACATCAAGATGATCGCAACGACGATGGCGACTATTGTTACGCTAAAGTCCTCGGAATACACCATGTCAATGTTATTCGTGTAGGAAACGTGTATGAATCCCGCCGGTTTGAGTTTCTCTTTGTTTGGTGGTACAAATCAGTACAAAGTCACACTTGAAGCACACACACTTTAGGCCGTGTTCGCTTCATCCCTCTGGAGAATCCAGATGCATTCGGGTTTGTAGACCCAGGAATGGTGCTCAGGGCATGTCACATCATACCCGCTTTCTCCTGGGGTCAGCGCAACCCCAGTGATCGCGGAATTTCTCCTATTGCGGGGGACCATCAAGATTGGCGTGAATACTATGTCAACAGGTGTGTTTTTCTGCCTATTTTGGTTGTATCTATTCTTAATGTACATGTAATAAGCTTTGTGGATTGCGATGCCCTTATGCGTTTTCATTATGGCCTTGGAGTAGGGCATGTGTATTCTCATGAGGCCAGAATGGAATGTTCTTCCTCGACCCAACAGGCAACTCACACTATTCCACATACGACACGGCAGCCAAATGATGAGAGTTCGGAAAGGGAAGAAACCACCAGCTGGAGATATCCTGCAAACGACGAATATGAAGAGGACGAAGAAGACAATCACGTTGGCGTTGAGGAATTGAGTTTCTTCGACCAGGAACGCAATGGAAGCACAGAGTCCCTCATCCAGGCGCTAGACAACATGTTTACGAGACATGTGTTCAATTACGAAAATTAGTGTTGCATCCAGTGCCCCAGTTGCTGGCGCTAGACGCGTGTAATCACTGCTCAATAGTCACTAGTCCCTGATGGGCATATTTTCATTGATGATTTTACTAATTACTCGTACAAGGAGCGGCTGTTCCTGCCAGACTATTCAGTCATTTCCAACTGGCCATCACCACCTGTTGTGTCTCTATTCTGGCCATGGCCACTGGTCATCGTCACCGCTGATCTCTGGCCATCCCCGATCCATAGCTATCATGATCGCCAATCTCTGGCCATCGCAAATTAGTGCTTCGCTATTTAGTATTGACTTGTCTCTTCACTCTCTCCGTCTCTAACTTTCCCCTCTTGCTACCCTTTCAAAAATAAGAATGCAATGTGAGTTTAATGGGATCGAAACAATTTGAAACTCATTAATTGTTGACCAAAAATAGCCCATCCCTCTCCAACTTACCTGTACTTTCCAGACAAGAACAAAGTCCTGAGGATTCTTCAGCTGCCGGTATGTATGATACTCTGTGCCGTATGTATCAATTGCTGATGTGTTTTTTTTCGTTCAGAGTGATCCGGTTCGACGTCGACCATCAAACATTACTTTTCTCTAACTTGTGACTGTAGCACCCATTTGTCGGATTCACAGAGTCCTTTCGTCTGATAGGATATCTTGCGAATGCCAACCGGGAGCTCTCGCCCCTCTACGTGAGTTTTGCCCAATATCATCTATTTTATCTCATTGTATTGGTTTGCAGCGTGCAGAGCATGCATTGATAAATTCAGAACACGACATTCTGGATATCGTAGGCATACTGGCTATTCCAAACCACGATAGAATAGTGTTTTCTGAAGTGTATGAAAAGAAGATGGTGAGAGTTTAGTTTTAATGGAATTTCATCATTGAAATAATGAACATAGACCGGTGACGGCGATTTCATGCGATCAATCGACAGCGGACTTTGTCGCCCAAATGTACTAGGGTTTACTAGTATTGTGTGGCTCGTGAGTATTACATCCGGTGCAGTGTTGCTGAGGAATGATTTTGCCCATCCATAGCTTAGCATGTTGCATGATCATTCCATCCGCTTCCATGTGGCACCATTCCCAGATGGATTCTCGCCCCGTGGGTCTCTAGCCGCTATTGAGGCTGCACCTCTACATGACTTCATGTTCCCTGCCCCTCGCGCTGCCATTGAGGTTACACCTCTTATATATCAATTCCCGCCTCCTGTTACTCTCGCTGCCATCGAGGCCGCACCTGTCGCATACGAACTCGAGGCTGCGCCTTTTCAACAGTCAATCTCTCCCCCTCCTGCTGATGGCAAGTGTGGATCTGCTCTTTTTTTACCTGACACTTCATCAAACGGACAAAGTTGGTCTGCCAATTTTGATTACGATTTCACAACTATCACTGGGTCTGAAGGGTACCCGGACAATTCGATGTTCGACGATTACCAAATGGCTTTCAATGCGTCTGTTGTATATGCCGACCAGACCCCCATTACTCCAACGATTGTGCTCCACGACCGGCTCATCTGGAAAGATTTGGATGCACCCCTCCATCCCAACTTCCGAACAGCCATCACCGAAGCGCTGAAAAACACTCCCTGGAACCGCCCAATATTTTTGACGAAGTGTCTCTACCTTGGAAGCCTTTGGGTCGGACTACAAAACCCTTGGAACCTTCCTGACCAACAATACAGACGGCTCATCACCAGCTGCTTTTTAACGGCGATAGCTCTCAGCGGAACAACAATGGATGAATTACATGATAAACTGGGTGAGCACCTTCATTTGATTCTATGAGTCACTATCTAACAGTATGATCAGTGACAGTGGCAAAGGGTGGCATGGAACCGGCGACCATTGGATGGGAGACCCTTCGCTTCACTGTACGCTTTCTCGTGCTTTGCTTTTACCTTTGCTCACTCCTAAGTGTCATGAACAGTTCTCGAATCACATTGTGAACAGAACTTCGGAAATGCGCAAAGTCGTCCGGGGATGCATTCATACACCAACAGGATTTTCAGGAAGTCAAAATCAGGAGAAGAGGGAAAGAGTCAATTACTTTTTTGCGCTTCTCGACTCGGACAATCAGGAACTTGTGAGAAGCTGGAGACCGATATGATCTGATTTAATGGCTTACTGTGACTTAGGTGCAACAAGGTATAGCAGAATTGGTACAACTTCATATGTTCCAAGAACTCGTATGGATATCGCTGTTGCGACCCATAGTCGGCTTGGCCCAGAACAAGAATGAGAATGGGAGAATTGCGGATCTATTCCCTGAAGAAGTGCGAGACCACAATGGTCTTGCAAAAGGCGTAGTGGGGACTCTAGTAACCATTGTACGTGTCCTTTCTCGTTGCTTATACCAATCATGAATGCATTACTGAATTAGATATACCACACATTTCATATCTGGCGCTCGCCGAAGACGCAGGGTCGCAGACTGGATCTCATGTATGATTTCTTCATGGTTAGTCTGATCAAGATGTATGCCAACCTGGACTCTTTTCCTGAGTTCAAGGAGGCGGTGAGAAAGTTGCCTTTTTTACGGTCAGTGTCCCTTCGTATAATTCTTGATCTTGGTGCTCATACATTTCCACGTTCAGCGAAGTGAACGTCTTCCCGATGGAACCCAAGAGCCTAAGACCGAGAACTCGCATGAACGAGACAACACCGTTATATGAAGATCTTGAGCCCATCACCGAAATGGTCCACAATCTCACCACTCTTCCAAACGCAGAATTCACGTCTATCTGTTCGCAGAGAGCTAATCTGCAGGCGCATGATTTATGTTTCAACAAGGTACTTTGATCGAGAATACGTTTCACACTATTTTGTATCGTCATTCGAAATATTGATATACTGCCAATGATGGATATAGTAATGACATGATCATTAAGGATGAGGCCTTGAGGTGCGTTCCAATATGATGTACTATAAGCGATAAGATACCTTGCAACGCAGAGTTTAGTATGAGACGCGAGACTCAACAGTGGTACTCGGCTTGAGGCCAGAATGACCACACAAAGTCGAGCGATGAGTTGGGAGCAGACGAGGTCAAATGGCGTGTAGGCAGGAGTGAGTAAATGAAGGTTGGAAACTTAAGCTTGACCACTGAAGATATGTAGGCGGGATTCCAATTTAGAGCTCAACGACTTACCATACAGACGCAGGCGTTAACATTTATCGTTGTTTGGTTGCTATTCTGAATTCCGATCGTCGATATCTAAATTTGGAATCATTGATCACTCAGCGCTCTACAAAACCAGATCTCAAAGGTAAGCCCCTTTCTGTCAATATATTGTCGGTAACGTAATAGCAATTAGATGTCTCATATGGTACACACAGCATGTATGGGACCGTTACCCGTAAGAGACGGAAAAGTTTTGGTGAGCATCGTTTTCGATCAGTGCCACTCAAGTATGGAGCCTAAAGTTTATCAGACGCAAGTTGACATATGGATGGATTCTGTCAGTCGGTTTTTACTTTCCTGCTTGCGACTCATCCAAGTCGCCTAAATTATTATCCAGCGACCCGATCTATTTCAACCTCAGAACGTCGTTGCGCCTCACTCGCTGGCAGGAATCAAAAACAGTTTCATCCTCGCCGTTAGTAAAGTGAAATCAGCGCTTCGGGTGAGTGTTGTCATTTTTATCAGAATGATCACTCAAAAACGCCCTTCCAGCTGTAGCTGAGAGCATGTCAACGGTACATGACGATCACAAGGGCACTGTATAATACCATTCCCATTACACCCTGTAGCATATTATTCCACCCACCACCACTTCTTTCTAGATCTCCGTGACTACCATAGTGTCATGGCGCCCAACTTACTGCGCCGTACAGCCAGAACATCTATCTGCATTCTGTGACACATACCCTTACACACTTATGGTAGTAGTACATCATGATAATTGTCACCATTCGCGCGATAATCGACTGAACTCTCGTTGAAAAAGAATGCATCATCAAGTCATCGGAGTTCTGCAGCTTGCCGGTCATTTACAGCATTTAGATGAGCCAATCGTAATTTTCTCCAGTTAGAAATATATGCACCTCTCGGCATAAACTTTCAAATTCTGCTGTGTTACTGGTCGTACGCGTCAACCGCTTCGATTTTATCGTTACCTTTCAGGCGCTCATTTTGTACATAACGTATTCTCAGGACACCTGTTCCCTCAAAATTAAACATTTGCTTATTTCGATATACGTAGCTTATACTAATCTCGTCATCATATATACTGACAGACTTTAACTTGGAGACCCAGGGTGATTCTCCACATGAAAAATTAGTAGTGAAGGATGGGATAGCGTACGGCGTCCTCACAACTTTGCTGGATCCAAACACATCATGAAGAGTTGATGCACTATATGAAGACGCATCAGGATTGTACACGAAACACAGTGTAAGGTATACCGAATCCGAGGTCGCTTGCGAGGGATTTCAGCAATTGGATGTCATATGTATTTTTGGTGGCGATAGAACTGGTACAGTACGATCAGAAGTATCAGCAACGTTGCACCCGTATGCATCAAAACTCTTACCTTTCCGTAAGAGTCAGATGGTCAACAATGATGCTCACTTGTTCCAGGAGAGCGTTTACGGACACGTTCATCGTGCAACTTGCATGAGATTGGTAGCATGAGCAATATTAACAATTCTCATGAAAGTACGATTTTTCATGAATTCCAGCTCTTAAGTGCGAATTGCCCCTCTGCAGCTGAGGTTAGCGACCGTGTTGTACTGGTACTTGTATTGCACAACTCTAACGGAGACATACCTGGTAGAGGATTGGCGAATGATAAAACCGAAGTCAGTTGGGCCGGGAGTCCATGAAGTTGATGATGAGCAGAGCGAGTGCAGCAAGGCTGTGAACACCTTTGGAAAAGATAAATGTTGAATGAAACGCGCCTTGGAAGTAGAATGCCCATATCGCAGAGTTAGTAGCGGTTTGAGACGCAAGGATAGAAAATTCGGCTGCATGTAGAACTTGAGAATCAACTGTATGAAGACCTGAAGGGGTGATACTACAGCAAGCCATGTGCGTGCATTTGAAGTAGTGACACGGTGGTGTGCTGGAGTAGCTGCTCGACAAGAAAAATAACGATATTCGTACACTCATGCAGAATAGATAGTCATATTCGATGGGCAGCACAAAAAGTTCGATTGGATATGATGAGATACATTCAGGGAGCTGTTGAAATAAGAGTTGGACGTAGGTATGCACTGCAGAAGCGCTGGGAGGGTGTACTGTCAAGGACGGCGGATATAATACATTATTGCTGCTGATAGAGATGCGAGAGCAAACAGCCTAATATCCTGGGAGTCTGTGGAAATGAGGCAGGTTGAAGCAATGAAGCAGCACAAAACGTACAATAGTACACGCACCTCTGCAGATTAGAGAAAGACACCCCAGTCCTTCCAGAGTTCACCTCAACCGTACTCAACGCCATCGACCTCCAGAAAAATTTCGAAGCTTATTCCAAGCACCAGTGACCACGCCCCTGCAAGAGTTGAAAGGTCATGAAGAAGGCATATGAGTCACAGCTTTTCCGACACAGTTCACTGGTTCGTACCCAATTGATGAATGATTACATAACATAACATGAATACGTTCAAAGTTTCAAACCGTCACTGACACCAATACCATTACTTTTATCCCAAATCTAGCCACAGCTATCTTTTTATGACATTTCTCACTTATAGAACATTTCTTGACGCAAGACTCACAATAATTTGGTTCGGAGCTCCCATCAAGGTGGTGGCACGATGTACTGGACCCCTCAATTCTTGCGGTGCGTTTGTGATAGATACACATGCATAGTTCATGCTCATCTCAACTTTCCAAATTCTTGCATATAGAACTCGCTCGAGGTGCTGAATCACTTGTCCAGATGCAGGGCAACCAGACTTTCTTCAACCCACCAGAACATGGTTATTAGGAAGACTCCAAACACGCTACGGAACACAAGACAATGGTCTTTGGCTTTGGTAGTAGTTACTGGTCTGCGGGACCATGAGATGATCTGGGGTACTGCTCACAGTAGACTTTATATGACAACCTGGGAAAGGAGTTGTCGGATCATAGCTTTACGGGGTTTAATGCTCGGCTTGTGAGTGAGTTTTTTGCATTGTTTTTCTGTGAGAAGGTATGTTGATGTTACTTTTGGTCTGGCAGATGGGCAGGCTAGTATGCTTGTGGTCTATCTTGTTACTCGGTATCACTCATGTGCCAGCATCCGGTAAATCATATAGGGTGTTCATGCATATTCTTTCAGTGTGCGATACCGAGGATCGGTGTACAGTATGATGGGATGTGCGTATGATGACATGAATGACTCGCGTGCTACTTATGGACATGATCACTAGATGGACCTCACAAATTGCCTGGTCCATTGCTGTGGACGCATGTAGCATGCATATAGCGGTCGCCATTCACGCGCGGGATGCACGCATGCTGGGCAAATCACTAATGTTCCTAAGCTCAGGCAAGATTATCCATATCAGCTCAATCTTCAACCTACGTCTTTCGCCTGACACGTTCGCCTCAGGATTTGTGGTGCTTGGATATGGAAAAACATGTACGCGGTGAGGAGTCACTGAGCACGTGGAAACCACGCTGTAACTCAGTAGTGGAGGATTACAACCGGCTTGTTTTGACGGAACAAGGGCGGCGGATGTTCAAGCAGTTTGGGTGCTGTTAGCATCTTCATATTCACCTGCGTGCCCTGATTCTGGAGCTGTTGTTTGGGGTTCGGAAGCACTGAGTCGCTGGCAAAATGCTTTGGCTATGCAGGAAAAGTAAGCTGGTTCAAGTTAGATTGACTTGGGTTGACGTCAATGATCCCCAGATATCTCATTCCCCCAGACGGCATCCGCGACTTTGGGCTTAAAGGCTCTCGGCAACTTGTAGTTTTCGAGTCCCTGAAGTGCGCGAATAGATATTTGAAAGATTCGATGCTCGATTACTTTCAGCGCAACAGTGCCTCTCGATGCCATCCTGATGCTAATCCGTATGTGCTTCCTGGTTGTACCTTACCATTCTCAACTTGACAACTTATTCCAGGGCCGAGTACATGCTTGATGTCATTGCCACAGGTGCAACAGCATCGACCTCAGTCGACTGGCACTCCATCTGGAAGAACTGAGGCTGCTACACTCCGAGAGGAGATTGAGAACATCCACAATGAAAGCCGCGCTCGCCCCGTCGTTCAAGCAGCACGGCCTACCGAGTTTGCGACGTTGTGGTATCACCAGCTCGTAGCCCTCACACAGTGTAACTCACTGGCAGAATCCAACCTACCTCGTAGCCAAGTTCGCGCTTTCCATTGCCGGAGGCTTGCTTATTGGCTTCACGTTCTACATGACCAGCGACTCGCTCCATGGTATCCAGAACAAGCTCTTTGTATGTGGTGTATTGTATTACATGACGAAAATCTTTAACCTATTTGATAGGCGATCTTTTTAGCCTCGGTGCTTTGTGTTCCCTCTCGCAACAGCTTCAGGCAATGTTCATCAACATTCGGACTGTCTATGAAATTAGAGAGCCCCCAAGCAGGATGTACAACTGGACCACTCTCATTGTCAGCCAATTTCTGGTCGAGCTCCCATGGAACATTATGTGCTCGTCGCTCTTCTTTTTTTGCTGGTACTGGACTGTCAGGTTCCCCAACGATCACGCGGGATACACTACCTCATATATGGTGTTGTATTCCCCATGTACTACACAACTGTTGCACAGGCGGTCGCTTCCATGGCTCCAACCGTTGTGATCGCGTCACTTCTGTTCAGTGCGCTGTTCTCGTTTGTTGTTGTGAGTAAATGCAGATGCATGTGATATGGCCTTGTCCCTTACTGTTTTGTAGCAACGGTGTCTTACAACCATACCGTGCTCTTGGTTGGTGGCAGTGGATGCACCGCGTCCCCCCTTTCACTTACTTCATGGAGGGTCTGCTTGGTCAAGGTGCGCTTTTTGAATGAAGTCGGTACATGATTCTTAACATTTCCTTTAGCTATTGGTGGCAATGAGATTAACTGCGCTCGGTATGAGTTCGTCCTTGTCATCCCTCCCAGTGGATCCACTTGCTCCCAATACTTGCATCCATTCATGCAATATGCTGGCAGTTACCTCGCCGACCCCAGCGCCACGTCCACGTGTTTGTTCTGCCCTTACCGCACGACCGACAGCTATGTTCGCCGCATTCAACATCAAGGCTTCTCACCACTGGCGCGACTTGGGCATCATGCTTGGTATCACTGTTTTCAACGTAAGTTCCTGCTGTTGTGTACTTTCATTGAGCTAATTGTGTGCCTTGCAGGTTTGTGCAATTTTCACGCTCACGTACATCTGCCGCATCCGCAAGGGCAACCCTCTAGCCGGTCTGCAGCAGAAGCTTGCTAATCTCCGGAAGTAATGCATGATTCCGAACCCTAATGACTTCATACACCCTCACTTGCATATGAATCCCTATTACATTCGTTTCTCATTCAAATACTCCATAATTTGTGTAATTTGATACCACACTCAGTGATTGCTCATTACATCATCGTACTGATTATGTATCTCACCATGTGAACGACTCCCACGTTGGTAAGTTGAACGTTGAACCATCACAATGGCCACGATGGTACGTTTTATTTCGAGTTCCATTAAAGCTACTAGCCTACCTAGTACCTAAACTGTCATGCAAGATCCTAGCTGGAGGAATCGATCGGGAGGTCGAGCTGCTTAATCACAGTGTCCCTATATGGCCAATGCAGCTACGTCGGTACACCGAAAGAACGTTGCCGTGAGTGTCCACTACTAGTACTAGGATAAACATAGAGTACTGACTATGCTTAACAGTGAATCTTTAAGTCGTGATTACCATGTGCAGAAGATGCAGATCGGCCTCGCGTGGTTCGTTGCCTTTGTTTCTGATAATGTCGATTTAACCGCAACCGCGACACCGACAGCCATGAAGTGCGCGGGCATTGGCAAGAGCTTGTTCATCTGTCTGGAGCTGTATATCACTACAATGCAAAAAGTGTGAGTACCGCCTATTATTTAAGTTACAGACTCACTTAATAGTGATAAAGAAAACTTACACCGGGATGAATGTGAGGGATTGTTCTGATGAACAACTCCAGAAACTCGAATCTTGGATCCAGGTGTCAAGAAGCAAAATAGAAGGAAAACAGTGGCTGTTAGTCGTCGAGCCGATCCTAGTGAGGGGGCAGGAGATTTATCCGTACTATTATGTGGTACCCGAGAACCGCATCATTACCTGGATCGAACCCGTGGATGCCTACCTCCTATTTCAAGAATGTACAGCGGTATGGCACTGGAACCACAAAAGTGCGTCACTTTTTTTGTGTATTTGTGTCAAATTTATTGTATAGGACTCGAACTGGAGGCCCAATATTGGTGAGCGATATTCTGACAGAAACAAAGAACATTTCTCACTGTTAGACTAGGAAACACATCGAATATTTTCCACACGGGATCGAAATGCATCATTCGGAAGTAAGAACTTTGCGACGGCGATTGAATTGGTATCGCATAGGTGAGTTCTTTTTACATCGTAGCGCCCGATAACAATGATCTGAATGACGGACAGAGGCCTTAGCTTTAGAAAAATCTACTGCAGGCTCAATATTTTGGACTTTAGAACAAATGAAAGAAATGACTGCTGAGCTAGCTATTGCAGGTACGTATGCTGATTTCAATTTCTATCTTCAAGCTGATGGCCGAATGACAGAAGAACTGGCAGGAAGTGATGGGGTCATGGAGGAGCACGGTGTCGCAATCTGCGGTACGTGAGTCTTATGAAAACAGGCGATTTGAACTTATCTAGTTACATACGAACAGGTAAATTGTTGCACATACTCCGTACGTTGTTCCTTTCTCAGATCACGTTGTTAATCGAGGCACAAAACAGGGCATCACGAATATTTAAATCACCATGGCCAGCCCGAAGCTCGCTTGATGCGAACGCATTCACTGGGCGAGAAGCGCACAGACCTGGAAAAACCTACTTTCATGACTGCCGTTGCCGTTGCTATGTTCTGGGTCCCAATCATGGTGCTCAAACGACTTCGAACAATTTATGTTGACGGTCTTGTCAATGGGGTGGATATGAAGAAATTCATAGACGACTTTAGTGCACAAGCTAAATCTCAAACTACGGTTGTAAGTGGTATGTCATAGACCCGGATGAGAACGCTTACCATATAGGCTGCTAGGCGAGTGTTATCATGGCAGTTGACGCCAGTATCCTTGCCATCCCAGGTTTGGGTTCAACGTTTGCTACAAAGACGCTATGCTCCATCTCTTTTATTCTAAGTGTCCACTGCATTATCGCATGCACGCTGGCACAACAATTTGGTCACCGCATGCGGTCCCTTGACTTTGCAGTTCGATTATCTTCTTATTTCTGCCGTCTGTATTTGACATTAGTACTTGAACAGGCATATTACCTACAAGGGAAGATGGTCAGTTTTGTGGTCATTTTAAGCATACCAAGTCTCTTATATCTGACGAGGTAAGCAAACTTTTGATCTCGGTTGCTTGTGTTACTCATGGCAACAGTTTGATCTTTTCCATCTTTGGATTTCTCGCAGGGGTTTTCGCAATTGAATACGGGTTGCCCTTATCCACAAGGATAGGATGTGGGCTGGCACTTGTTACTGGGACAGGCCTCACAATTCTCTTGACGATCGCTGCTTTTGGTCCTGGGCTGATACGGTAATGCGAAAGTCTTTCCGATAGCTAGATAGGGATGGACGACGCAGACATATTTTTTTTTTAAAGATAACTAATACTTCAACGTATCTGAGAACAATTGGCTCTCTGAGCAGTGTTAGTCAATATTACCGTGACTTTAATCAGTTCAAATGTTCGACTCGCGAGCCTTACAAAGTGAACCACAGGATAGGAGGAGCGCGACTCTTGAGCTACTTGGGCTCGAGAGAGTCTGCCGAGAAATTCAACGAGAAGGCGAGTGTTCATGTGCACATACTCATCTCCGCTCTCCCCATGACTCACTGTAACGCCCTTCATGTTACCTGCTGCGTATGACTCTACTGTAGAGCTGAGGAGTACCACTTCCCTGATTTCTGTGTATTTACCTAGCCGATCGCATCAATCACAACTGTACGTCTCTTTTAGCTATTGAAGCTTGAAGGGTTGTCTAGTATCTGATGGTACAATATCATAACTTACTGCATAAATTTTACGAGAATATTGCAACTTCTGACAATCCATTTTCCTGGACGACCATACTACGTAAATATTATAACTCTTGATAATGTATCTCCATAGACTCATCACAACTGTGAGCAACGACAATACTGCACAAATATTTCAAAGATACTGTAGCCGACTGCATCCAATTGCAAACGGCCAACAGGAAGCCGAGCACATACAGTGATAGACCATAATTTTGGAGAGATGCGGGAATTCCTATAAGTGATTATCTACCAAGTACCATAGTTATGAGACATACATGTCTTCATCAGAATTGGAATTTTCTTACAATTTATTGTATTGCTTTGTCTTCGGGTATAATATATGTATATTCGATTTGATTTTACCAAAATTATCAATTAAAAACATCTCCAGCCCGATTCCGTGATGTAACGTTCATCATTGTACAGGGTGCAAAACCTGAACTGACGTTCAAGACACCATGTCCGATTCTTCCCGAAGAACAGGTATGTCACCTGGCTATTACCTTGCTGTATCCGGTGTGGCTGTGGCCACCCCTAAACCGCATTGCATATAACCTCCAGTGGCTTCAAATCGACTTTCTTCTCACTACTGTCACCATGGGTATAACTGAGTTATGGAAGGTTAGTTTTTGTGATCTTCTCTGTGTCATTGGACTTACGCTTAGCCTTGCAGTTAGTTTCCCCAAGTACACAGGGGCAAACCTTGACAGCATTCGCCCTCGAAGGGCTCAAGGGGCATGTGCAGGATGAAGGTGGCCTTTCAATGATGACAATCGGTGTTGATGCCAGGTGCGTGGGCTGAGTGTGAGCTGTACCATCCAGCTAATCCTTCACAACTAGTGCTTGGCTTTATGCCGTCTGCAAACTGCAGGCCTTTCGACTCGGACATGCCCAGTCAGGCGAAAACCCAGAACTACGAACACTCATGTACAAGCTTGTCACCCTAGCTAATGCACCTGTTCACACCCACTTCATTTTCGATGGGGAGGACCGCCCCCCAATCAAGCGCGGCAAGCATGTGCGGTCAGCACCCCACTGGCTGACACGAAGCTTACAGGAACTCTTACAAATATTTGGATTCACATGGACCACGGTGAGGGCACCTTTTTGTTGTGTTGCAGCAATAGGTTGACTGTTGTGGGCAGGCCAAAGGCGAGGCTGAAGCAGACTTAGCATTTTTGTCGAAAGCAGGGAAGATCAGTGCAGTATTGACGGAAGACAGTGATGCCCTGTTATTTGGTGCGGCAAAAGTTTTATGCCTGTGAGTCTATCTAGTGTAATATTTGTCCAGTGTTCTAACCATGCTACTTGATTAGCACAGACAATGATGACGGTACATTCCTTGTGGATGCCTACTGTGCTGAAGCCCTATCAAACAACCCAAAAATTCCCTTGACAACTTCCCATCTCCTCCTTTGGGCCATGCTCCGTGGAGGTGACTACAACCCAGTACATTTTTTTTTTCATACAACTACTGGCAGCTCTAAAATCATATCTAGGGAGGACTTTTGGGGTGCGGCAGTCAGGTCAGCCATGCGTTGCTTGTAGGTGACCTCAGTGACTCGCTGATGCGAGTCATGACATCTGTGGCACCTGCACAGCTTCCAGGCATGCTCAAGACTTGGCGTGATCACCTCTGCACTGTCCTGGTTGATGGTACTTTGGGGAGAAAGTATCCGGCACTCGCAGCATCCATTCCTGCAGACTTTCCCAGTGTCGAAATCATGCACCTTTACCTTCATCCAGTCACCACTTGGTCCGATGGCACCAATTCATCTTTACTTCCACAACTCAATCCCACTCAGCCTAATATTGGACGTCTTGCTGCATTCTGCAAAGCTCGCCTTGGCTGGATGCAACCAAAAATTCACAAGTATCTCAGGCACCATTTTTGGTCCACTGCATGCATGCAGGCACTGTGCCAGGTGGGCCTTCTCTACCTCACTGTTGTCAGCGCTAACTCATAGCTTCAAGCTGCGGACAAATGATGGGGACACGCTCCCAAAGCCCACATTCAATGTCAACAAACGAAAGGATCCTGAGGGGGGCGTATCAGTATACTGTGTCATGCTATATGCGCTGTCTTTCGTTCATGCTACTGATGATGGTATTCAAGCTGACGATGATCCAAATCCTGAAGAGGGCAAGTCCTGGGTGCCATCACACAGCAAAGTCACCATTCCCGCTCGCATCATGGAGCTCACCTCACCTCAAGATGTTATCGACTACTCTGATCAACATGCCACTTTGGCAGGACCTTCTTCAGGAGATCCGCTGCCTGACTGGCATCCCCGTCTATCAGCACAGTATGCTGCTGTGGCAGATATGCTATGGCCTGAGGTTGGGGACACGAGTAGTGAGGTTGGGGATCCAGGGCTGAGTGGAGGAAGTCGACTGAAAGTGTGCACTGATGGGGAGGGGCGGGAAGTTATTGACCTTACTGTAGATTGATTTTGTTCTGAGACACATCAACATAGTACATGGCTCTGGTCCCATTGATGGACCGAGCAATTAATGACATGAAAATTCTGCTGTGAATGACAAGTGTGGCGCGGCTGAAGTTAAAATGAGGGAATGGACCCCTTTGCACTCTCTTGACAACACTACACTAGTACGACATAATGTCAGTCATGGGAAGAACCAAAAAAACTTCCAATAAGGTCCTAGTCCACCCCAGCGAAGCAAGTCCCAAGAAACGGAGGAAAGGAGCACAGCCTACAGGAAACACGACCTTGCCGGTCATTGACAAGATAAAGGAAAGGGCAAAACAGCAGCATAAGCATGCAAACAGCACGCGGAAGAATTATGGCTCATACGTCGACCGTGGACAGAAATGGCTGAAGGTGCATGCCTCCGCTACTGGCTGTGGAGATGAAGAATCACACAATGATGATGCTTACGAGGATTCAACATTCAGAGATGCACTCGAGCAGATACCTAACCAACATTCAGATAAAGCACTCGCACTCTTCATTTCATACAAGTGTTTTCATGAAAACAATGGCCAAAGTACATGTGACGGTATTTATGCAGCGTTCAAAAAGTACTGGGAGGAAGCATGAGTACCAGTGTAG
Organism: Suillus fuscotomentosus; assembly: GCF_016647785.1. Taxonomy (NCBI): domain Eukaryota; kingdom Fungi; phylum Basidiomycota; class Agaricomycetes; order Boletales; family Suillaceae; genus Suillus; species Suillus fuscotomentosus. The sequence continues at coordinate 315,935 of NW_024539568.1, forward strand.
CACCTCTACAGTGACCCATTTAACACTCACTATCATATGACAGAGCCGGTGATACATATCGTGGAAAATGGAGTTACAATGAGACACGGAGACGCTGGGAAGGGAATCCTGCATGCTCGGCTGAAGTGCAGGATGTCATTAAGTCAGTCCAACACAAGACAAATAGTGAGGGCGCCGACAGAACTCACTCGATCGCAATGTCAAAAGGCTTCATGGATAGGATTCTAATGTGGGTCCACAAATGCTGGCCGAGCGAGACCTATGTGGCTCTCGTCAGAAGGTTGCTTGAAGGGGATACAACAGCTACCGACAACCTCACCTTGGAGCTGCGCACATCAATCACACGCGCTGTGATGTACCAAGCGTTCAGCACCACTGCCTGGAATCTATGGACAAGGTGTTTCGAATTGATTAAACTCAAAAAGAAAGACCTTACAATTGATCCGTCCGAAGTCAACACGGCTTTCAGGAAGTATCTATACAATGAGACACTGTCGATCAAGGACTCACATGCTCGCTTCGAAGTGTTCTTGTCAAATCGCAAAGGATGGCAGCGGAAGGTGGATAAAGGGCTGAAGGAGGCAGACTTGCGCAGTGAGTAAACATGTCATGCGGCCAGTGAAATCACTGAATCTACTCACTAGGTAACCGGTACAAAATTTATCCACAGCCAGGCATGCCTGGCTGTGATTGTTTCTTCTGGATGCTGCTGTGGCTCGCCCTTCTTGAGAGGATTCACTACAATGGTGAGCTTGGGCCGGAGGACTTTGTCTTCCCCACAATTGGCTCCAACGGCATCGTCCATCGTGGTGAACATATCTCGCATGATGCCGTGCAGGCTTGGATCAACGAAGCAACTGCTGGCGCAGGAATTCCACGAGGTGGAGGTGACAGTTTCACCACACACACCTACCGTTGTGGTGGAGCACAGTGGCGCTGGATGTTTGCACCTGTTGGTGAGCGCTGGACATTGGCTAGGGTAAGGTGGTGGGGATCATGGGCAGAAAATGAGAACGTGAGTTGACAAGAGTCCCTCAAGCTGACAGACTTCCTGAAAATACATCAGCATGATACACTCATCCGGTACCTACTCGATGAGCTCTCGACTTACGAAAATGACCACAGCGATGCCCTTTGTCCCACACAGAATGAGGCTGATGGCTCCTTGCTTGGCGAGCACCGGCTTGTCAGGCCTGCATGCTCACAGGATCTGCAGCTCATGCAGCGGTTCATCACAGCTGATGTCGAAGATTTGCGAAGTGATGTCCACTTCCTCACAAACACACTCATCTCCAGCAGGAATGGACCGCCCGGCTCTACTCTTGTCCATGAGCCACCAGTGCAGCACACACTCCATGGTACCTTCCTTCCTCACGAGTCCCCAACACTCATCCCACAGCAGATGATCCCTGCTCCAAGTCGCACCTTCAATCCAGTCACAAACAGCACCGGCACCATGAATTTCGGCTCTCGTCCACTCCCCGAGAAGGGCCTGGACATTCCAAACCTTCCCGTGCGGCGTGCTGATGGGAGCTACGCTCCCAAGAAGGACTCCTGGAGGTACATCATCCAGCACTGGACAGAAGCCGATCCCGTACATGGCTTGCATGTGGCCCTCCGAGACTGGCCAGCCGAATGGCTCAAGGGCAAGAACAAAGCCATCTTCGGCTCGAAGTACCACCAGCGTGCTCTGATTGCGCTGGAGTTCCTCGAACAGTGAGTGACCTGCCTCCAAAATAGCACCCAAAGTCACTCACCATTTGAAGGTACCAAGGAAATGAGTCGGTGTTCCTTGCTGCATATCCAGAGTACAAAGAAGGCCACACGGCCCTGCTCACTGCTGTCAAACGCGCCAAGAAGGACCGTGGAGAGATCATCCCACGCAAGTAGCAGACCATTAGGTAGATTTCGATATTATACACACTAATAATCATGGCCTCGTCTTTAGTTCATTTAAATCAATTTTGAAGATGAACGCACCTTAAATTTTCACCGAGAGAGTGAGGGATGAAACGAAACAACGTCGAGAGAGCGAGGGACCGAAACACAGTCGATTTGCCGTGGAGGGAGTGGAAGGGAGAGAGTGAGAGTGAGGAACAAAACGGAAAGAAGGGAAGAGACAGTTCGAACATTTTGAAGGGAAGAAGAGAAGCAATCAAAACGAATTGGTATTATACTGGAGATACTGGCCTATCACCCACTCGACTACTAACTACCAAAACGAGGCAGCCTCGAGGCACCGAGAAGGGAAAGGGGAGAATCCGAAACTCACGTGCGCGTGCCAAAACGGGACGAGGTTTTCACGTCACGTGACGACCTCGCCCGATATGGTGCGCCCAGGCGTAAATTTCGCGAGCTAAGTGCCGTTATGGAAGTTAAACCTATTTGTACTTATCCATACCGACTGTATGCGTCTGCTTAGTACTACGCGCTAGCGCTCTATTGCATACATCTCCAACAATGACCATCCACCCGACAAGGCCAGTCATACATCACATCAACTAAGTTCTAACAGATACATTGAATGACTTACTGATCGCACAGCAGTAGTATGAGGGTTGGACTGGCAGCGCATGCACACACGCAGAAGTTGGCTGGCTAGGGATGGCCTATGTCAAGTGTGACAAGTAATCCAGTGTAGAAACAACAATACTGAGAGGAACAAAAGATGCTCCTAACTGTATCTAAAAATGTTGTAGGTCGAGTGTTGCCTAGTCTGCGTTACCTGAGGAGACAAGTGCATTCGACCCTAAAGGGGAAGCAGGTGCAGCAAAGGTCTAGAGGTATGCGCGAGAACGTGAAGCGCGAGAAAGCGCAGGTGCGCGCAAGGTACGAAGGCGTGGGAACGCGCGCGCGTATTAGCGCGAAGCGCGGCAAAGGCGCGAAATAAGAGAAACTAAACTTAAGTGATGATATGATACAAGATAAGAGAAGAGTGATGCAAAGTGTAGACCAATAGACTTCTACTATGTTCTGCTAAGTAAATAGTGGGTGGTAACTAGTAATTGGGAGGTAAAAGTTAGGTGAAAGTAAGTTCTGCTGGCGCTTATATAGCGCGCCTAAGCGCGGTCATGCGGAGCCGAAGCGCTACCGAGTAGGTATGTAAGGATATATATGGGTGAGAGTCCATGATAAAAATAAAGGTGGAACACTATGCTAATAAAGGAAATGGAAATATACACACTAGGGAGCTTGGTGGACAGTGGATGGATGCATCTGGATGGCTGGCGCTATAGGGCGCGCAAGCGCGGGAACGCGCGCGTATACATCGCGAAGCGCGGGAATGGTGCGCGCATGGCGCGCGTTGCGCGGGAAAGCTGCGCCTCATATAGGAATTGCTGTGGACAGTACACAGAGTGGTGCTGCGAGTTGGTGCTGTATACTCCCTTAGTGGAAACTGCCATATCACGCCATGAGAGGCACAATTCTCTACACCGGTATAGCTGTGATTTTCTATGTATGCTGGGATCAGCCAACAATAGTTTCAGTAGAATTACTTACGAGGCTCCGAGTCTGCTTGGATGTATAGGACCCATGAGAACCCCCATGGAACCCAGGCTGGCGTCCGGACAAAAATTGACCCAAATGACCGTTTCACCCAGGTTACAGTCCGGACACAAAACATCTAATTTGGGTGTCAACCCAGGTGAACGTCCGGACATCTGCGAAGGGGGTGGTGGTATGCCAGGTCGAAGTCCAGACATGGGCTATTGCCCGATAGATGTGATATGGTAGAGTAGTGTAGCGGAACGACACCATCGATAATGTTGAACGCGAGAGTTCAAATCTTGCTTTTTACAGCTTTCATTAGACGCTTGAAGTTCGAATGAGCAAGTCGACTACTATATAACCTGGGTCAGAGTCCGGACAGAATTCACCCCTCAGGTGGACCCAGGACGGCATCCGGACAAAAATCCTCAAAATGTGTCCGGACAAATTTGGGCCTCAGCCAACCTGGGTTCCAAAGGGGTTCTCATGGGTCCTGGATGTATGCGGTCCTATATGAATGAGGCTGTGCCGCACAGTAAGTGTTCAGATCAATGTGCACGGAGTTTAAATTTACCTTGCTCTTGACGCTCGACAACAGGGATGACTGCCGAACTCAAGCTCTTCAATCCACATTCAATCTCAACTACTTGTCACCCCGGCCCTTGGTCAAGAATTTGACCTTCCAGTCGTAAGTGTTGGCGATCTCGCTCTGCACAAATTTCTCACCCAACGTTTCGCAGCCACGACCTCGGCAAGGAGGTCATGATCATGCTCGCTTGGAGTCCCAATGTGGATGGCCTCTATGAGGACGTTTTCCCGATAGTGTGGAAGTAAGTGCGCCTACTCGTGTCTTGGACGATTTCAAACCTTGCCATTTTTTCAGAGTCAGCAAATTCGGGAAGTCGGGTGGGTGTTCCTGTTCTCATACAGGGCTACCGCGACCTACACAGCCCAGTAAGTAATGACAAGATCAATAGTCTTGAAAGTCACTTATATATTGTATAGGCTTGCCGCTTGCTTGCTCCAGAGCCCAGGTTGACAGTGGGAAGGTCATCAGCGCTGCGACCTCCGTCAATATCAATGTGAGCAACTCTCATCTCTGAAATTGCTAGCACTAACGCAAGCCATAATGCAGAACATCGTGAAAACAACCTCGACAAAAGCCAATGACGTCTATCATTTCTCTGTAAGTCTGGCTTCCGTTGATTGTCATCTCGACCACTAATGGATACCTCGTGTAGCCCCTCCCTCGCCAGTGCATGCATGCGTGCATACATCTAGTATATAGTCAGGCTGCCAGAGGTGTAGCGAGCGGGTGGCATCAGTATCATATTTCCTATAGCTACCATGTATTCATAATTTAAATGGAATATTAATGCATATTCACAATATTTGAAATCATTATTAAATAAAGATCATTAATCTGTACACCATATATATGTGGTTTATTATATATATACGGTATACGTATGGTGTCGTTTTGGACCCATGGTAGCAGCTGGCTCGAACTTGATGGCCAAACGATGTCTTTGAGGTGATTGAAATCCGGAAAATCAACCGTCTGGAAGCCGGTTCATACCATAGGTCCAGAAATTGACCCTGGGGTCACATTCCAGCCAGGTATCTACCGTCGGAAATTTTTGACAACACGCACGCAGTGTGTGTGTACTACTATGTAAGTCTGGCGCACTCGTTCAACCACTTATTACATAAGCTCTATATATAGCAACAGATGAGGATCTAGATTTCTCGACTGCAAATAGAGTCTCGAAGAGTTGGCCGTTGCAGATTGCTTGCCGATCGCAAAGTTCAAGAATCGTTGGCATTGGGAAACTTTGTCGGTTAAGACGGTACTACATAGTGTCAACGAACATTAAAAAAGGAGTGCGTAGTGCCCTGTTAGCATTCCGAAGTAGATCGGGGTGGGAAACACGAGTCCCTGAACGCATCAATTACATCAGTGGTGAAGACCTCAACCACCGCTCGGTAAGGCCCCCGCGGCAGGGCCGCGTCAATTGCACCTGGCCCGGCTTAAGCGTCCTCGCTTCACCCGCTCCATCGCCTTTTCATCGCGCGAAACGGACGAGAACTTTGCAATCGGCATGACCCATGTCATATGCCGAGACAACGTTTCACCTCCGGGCGAGCGCATGTGGACACAAATTGCCAGCGCATGCGTCGACGGTCGTGCACGATCCTGACTGGACACAAATTGAGTCACCAAGTCCACCAGGATCGGACTACTTCAGTCACTCTGAGTCTAGTTTGGTTATTGCCCACACATTCTTCAACAGTTGCAGTCCGTGTGGGACAGCAAGTCATCCTTACGAACTACCGGTTAAGATAACCTGTGTATGGTACTGGTGGCCTTAAATAACAGGTGCAAGAGCCATCTGAAGCTTATCCATCTTCTCACTCATACTTATTATCATTCTCAAAATCCTCCAAACAGACAATGTCTCTCCCCGAGATCACTACCGTGCTTATTGTTGGTGCAGGCCCCGCAGGTCTCACAGCTGCTCTTTCTCTCGTCCACTACGGGTGCCATGACTTCGTTATCGTGGATGCCGTAGGCGAAGGACTGAATGCATCGAGGGCGATCGCCATACACTGTGCAACCGTCGAGGTAAGATACCTGTGCGTTCGTAAGAAGGCCCACTGATATTCTTGTGATATTAGGCTTTAGCCAGTATTAATGCAGCAGATGGGTTACTGTCTCGAGCCATCAAGGGAAAGGGCATCAGAATCACATCTCGTACTTCGCAGATCTTTGACGGCACATTTGACCCTCTAAAGAAACATTCCGTCCACCCTTACGCGCTCTGTATCCCTCAAAATGTCACCGAGTTTGTACTTGGGCAGAAGTTGCAGAGCCTTGGTGTTCAGGTGCAGCGTCCGCACAGGGCAGTAGGAATGAAACAGAATGAAAAGGACTCTCGCATCACTGATGTCTCCTTTGAGGACGGTCAAGTTATCAGGGCTAGATATATTATCGGGGCAGATGGCGCCCGCTCAATCGTGAGACCTCAATGCTCACCTACTCAGCTTAGTAGAATGTCTGACGACCATTTCCAGATCCGTACCGTCGCTGGTATAGGGTTCTCTGACCCAGAAGGCCCACACCTAACCAGTAACCTATTGGCTCAGATGGTCTCTGCAGATGTCACATTCGAGCCTGAACCCGTCGGTCCATTCACCCTGGAGACCCACCTCAACGCCACAGTTTTTTCAGGCAATATCTTTTTTCTTGCACCGTTTGGCAACCACTTCAACACTGAACTGACACGAGATGGAAAGCCCACTACGAAATCCATCTTTCGTATAGGTTGTGCTATACCTGCAAAGAACGGAGAGCCCCCCCATGCTCCACCGAAAGAGTACATCCAGAACTTAATCGACTCATACGGGCCAGCGTGTATATCATCGGATCCGTCTCTTAACCCGAAACCTGTCAAAGTCGACCAGCTGGTCTGGTCGACACGTTTCAGAACCCATTCTGCCATCGCAGACCGTACCTTCACGCGTCTCGGAGCCGCCATTTTTCTAGTCGGCGACGCAGCCCATATACATTCACCTGCGGGCGGGCAGGGCATGAACCTGGCCATCAGGGACGCGATCTTCCTCGCAGAGGCTGTCACGAAGCACATTCAAGCATCTGCAGAGGATCCCGATGTGGATGATACCATTTTGCAGGAATTTGCGGAGGCGCGTCATGCACGAGCGCTAGAAATCATCGGGTTTACCAAGACACTTATGAAACTCGCAAGTCTTACGTATGATCCATATGCTTGGTGGATGCCATTCAGTTGGGCGTCCATCCGCGATTTGATGCTAAGGATATTGGGCAGATATGATTTCGTGCAGTCGAAGGTTGCATGGGGCCTGAGTGGGCTTGGGAGACGGTAATCGCACATTTTGGATGGCTTGGTTACGATATGATACCATAATTCAGGACATTCGTATTTCTGTTTTCAAAGATAGGATAGATGTAAAAGTATCAAATATTCCAGAGTGGTGTACGTGACTGGTTGCAGTCTTTGGACGAACTTGAACATGCTCTTGTTAAAGGGGCGGGAGGGAGGTGCCAGACTACAGGTTGATTCTCATGAAGACAGCGAGCGCAATTGATACCAGAGCACGCACTATTCTTGCAAGATGAAGTGATATATGGACGATACGATAATGCAATGTGGCACTCCGATTACCTTCATGTGCGGGTTTCATCTTCCCAAGCTTACTTGTTAACATTCTGCTCGATGAGCATGACGGCTTTCGCAGAGCGAGGCTTGAAGGGCTTCGGATGGCCGGAATTGTGACTATCTAGACCAGCGCCGGACGTGATAAGATGTGGCATACATGATCGTGCCTGATGAGGAATCGACTTCAATATCATTCTCGACAAATTTGAAAATATCGAATACGGCCAGTGAAGGAATACGACAAACCATTTCGCAGATTTGCCGGTCTAGACGGTATTTGGAACATGGCATCTCGGGTGTAGTTTGCGTACATCTGCATTGGTGTCAAAAAGTCTTGACAACTTCAGGTTCGCCATCGTCCTGTAGCGTGGTTTGAGCTGGAGGAAGAGGTGTATGGACCTTGAACAGTTTCGTTTCTGGAAGTGGAGTTGCGGAGAAATTGAACTCGAAGCTTTCGACGGCATAAACGACCCATCAGGGCCTGCACAGGTGCCTAATCGTCGAATCCGTAAGTTGAAACTTGGCCGCGTTTCAGGTTGTGCAGGTGGAGCAGAAACAGCTTCAGTGGTCCACCCCCCATCGTCCTTAACTTCCTTGTTGTCCAGCTGATCTCTGAGTCAGATGACACGATGCCCAGCTTCCATCGTGATGTCCAGCTCCTACCAATCGATTGGTATGTCTCCTGCTCTTGAAAATTCGGGACTATGCAACGACTTGATTTGTTTATGCAATAGAAAGCAAGTTTCCGTCCCATGATGCTGATATCATGGAGTCTGCGTGCGGTGGTCATGGGTTGAACGTTGCAAAATCTGGCTTTCATGTTTTGTCCGCAGCGATCCTAGCTGAGGGATTATTGAGTTCACCAGGGAATTTGATTTCAACAAAGAGAACAGGAATGCAGCAAAATTGATGGCAAGAGTGATGATGAAAGTGATGAAGAGACTTGCCCTCGTAAAGGAGACTGGGATCTTTGAATGCTCTAGGAGTCCATACATTGGATGAGTCAAATACTGAGAACCTCGGACAAGCATCGTGTACACACCGTAGTAGTCATTTCGAAAAGTTGTATCAGTCGGAATCTGAGCAAACCGTCGAGCTCCATTTAGTCCAACATGGTCGATTGAAAGATACTATCAGCTGTTGGTCAATTGCATGAAAAATGGTACCAATCAGAAAAGGCAAACAAAGTTGAGTCGGAGTAAGGATTACTTCTGATAGCCTTCTGATCTTAGACTTCAACTTCACAAAGTCTGAATCGCATATTATGCAGGACCATTCGAAAGTGTTGCACAATGATAGGGCATGTCTGAATGACCTGAACCACTAAGTACTGTCTAAACTCCACCTAAGTTGGGAGACTTTGTGTTGAATTCGCCGACTGGGAGCATTGGAATACAAATGGTGGGAAGTCTATGGCGCACTCGTTCGACCACTTACATAAGCTCTATATTAGCAACATATGGTTACGGCGCACGCACAGGATCTACGATAAATTCCAGGCTCCTTCCCAGCCCCACGGTTCGAGTGTGGAGGGGCGATATCTGATGGCGTTTCATAAGTCACATGACACAAGAAAAATTCAAACCCAGCACAACCTTATTCCCCCTCACACTCTCACCGGGGGCTGGAAGATAACATTTGTAAACAAAAATCAGCCACAGTGACGGTGACCATTAGTGTTGTTGGCAGAATGCTGCCATTCTGCCGGTGGCAATTGCCAAGTGGCAGTTGCCGGCAGTAGGTCGAAGGTGGTTGGCAGAAGTCGGCAGAAATATTATGACCTAGTATTTGTTCCGACTAACAAACAGTAAAAATTTGACATATGTTAGAAAACTTAGAATGTATCTTGGTGGTTGTTACCATGGCCTCAAAGTCCAAGGGCTGTCCCGTCCAAAAACTTGTGTCTGACCACTCTGTTATTGGGGAGAAAGTCAAAAACAACTCAAACCGCTACTTCTTCACATGAGTCATGCAACTACTGCTCGGCATCCATTGAGGGCCGTGATGATAACCATCTCAAACATTTAATTAATCAAAAAACATGTCCCAATGCCCCTGATCGTACTCGCGCAGAAGTTCATGGCTACCTTGCTACAAAAAAATGGACTCGACATTGCTCTCGCTGACGAGCTACAAAGATCATTTGCATGGATCCCTCCCCTCGCAACAGACTCTGATGACCAGGATTATCTTGCGGGTCCGGAATCAATTACAGATGAGGAGTTGGTGGATGGATTTGAAAGATTCGAGCGCGAGACGCGGGAGGCTGGCCAAGCGCGAGAAAATGATGAGGCAAGCGGTAGTTTGTTTGCAGGTGATGTGCCGGATGTTCTGGATGGCGGCCTCGTTGACTGGAGTGAGCTAGAAAGGGTTAACAAAGGTATCACACCAACTGGCTTCGTTAAAGAGACTGAGGTACTCAATCGAAGCTCAAATGATGTATCAGGGTGGAATGTTGATGCACTTTTGACGTCAGAAGGCATAGCCTCAATGTAGTAGTTGAAACTATTTTTGCCATAGTATAAACATAGCTGAAAAGAGCTAAAAACACACAATACATTTTGCCGACTTCTGCCATTCTGCCAACTGCCGAGAGGCTAATTTACTTCTGCCCACGACACTAGTGACCGTGAAACTTCGAAAATATGAGTTTGCACCTAGCGTAGGGTTACAAAATTTCGAATATGATATGTATTTTTTATCCCCGGCTATTGTTACACCTGTTGTTATACTATGGACACAGTGATTGCAATGCTACAAGAGTGCAACCTGAGTGCTTCTCAATCCATCATATCAATTCTTAGGTGCCAAAAATATCATGGACATCATCTTGCTGAAGATCTTCTTGTCCGTTCTGATGAAATTATTGAAGCTTTGAATAAGCATCCTTCTCGTCAAGACAACAAGTCACAACCCACTGCAAACCATGATGCTCTGAGACAGCAATACATCACAGAGATTAAATTGATCTCATCTGAAGAAGTGGGCTGGCATTTTGGACCCTCGCATGCAACTACACACCAGCTGGAGGAGTTTAGCATCGAGGAAATGGGAACTGAAATGCAGTCTCGTGCACCTGCACTATGGGATTTGTTTGGGCTTTTGCTAGGGGCCGATAGTTCATCTTCATTCGAAGACATGAAAGATGCCGATGGAGATATTATGATGGGCAGCTTGCAATGGACTAGCTCTGAGGTATATGATGAAGAGGATGACTATTGGGGTGATGTAGACGACTTAGATCTTGATGCACATACTATGACAAAACAAACCATGCGGCAATCTGCAGTCATCATGATAGTAAGCATTGCGCACATATTTTTGATGTATCTGAACAAATGAAAATTAGAAATGTGTCATCATACTTGGTATTTTGATGCAAAGCATGAATCATAGATCAAATGCCTTGCAAAGTATACTCGGCATATTCTTACAGTCGACACACACACCCCAGAAGGTGATCGATACACTTGCACGCATCGGAATCTCAATATCTACAGACTCAATCAATGCCGCAATCCAATCATTGTCAACAGAGTCACAGAATACTCTCCAAACCCTAGGAAAATCACTCCTTGCCTCGTATGCATACGACAACTTCGATGTTGATCTGAAATCTCAAGTTCCTCTTGCTGAGAAGTCAAATGACTCGTTAAAGCATCTCACCTCCGGTTTGCTGTTCCCATTGCAGCATGGTGTTACTGCAGATGACTTAAAATGTTCCGAAGAGCTATGGAGACAATCAGCGTTAAATTCCCATGTGCAGCTCTCAACGCTACCTCCGAAAAGATCATGGAAAGATCTTTTATGCATCCACCCAGAATCCAAGGACAATTCCACACCGCATCTCTCTTGGCGCGATCAATTCAACACGCGGATGTTCCTGTTGGATTTATGTGAACATGGGCCTGAGTATTTTCATCAATTTCAATCCGAGATTCCTGAGCTGGACGCTGTAGAGGAGATACCATTAGTCAAAACGTCAATCACAGCTGCACGTGCGATGGACATCAACAATTCAACTGTCAGCAGGAATATTCGTGCAGTCGTGGAACTACTTGCCCAAGGTGGTGTACACAATCCCACCGACACCAACATTCCTGACAATCCCAACATCTCGCAATATATCATCTTGATTCACGGTGACCTGGGCACAGGGGAACGATTGCAGGCCGCACAGCTTCGACAGTCAGTGGAGGCAACCCCATGGAACCGCTTCCAGCATGTTGTCTTCATTCCGGGATTGTTCCACTTGAAGATGGCATGTGCTGATGCTATTTGGAGAGCCTTCCTGCAGCCATTAGCAGCCAGAGAGGATGAAACAAGTCTAATGCGCGACGTAACACAATTGCGACCCAAGGAGACAGGAATATATTGCTCGAAGCCTGGTTTTAGGTGGATGCACCAACTCATTGGCCATGCTGGCATATGTTGGCGTCTTGATTGGTGGTGTGTTCATGTGGTGGGTATGGACCCAAGTTATACAAGCCTTGATGCTTTTGCAGCGTCCAAACCGGACCTTGAGAAGTTGAAGAGTACTGCTAATGAGATCGCACTCAATTGGGTGGCAAATCACAAGCTGCTGCGGACGTGCCATAAGACTCGAGAACAGCGTGATATGCAGTATGAAAATGCACTCCTACTCAACAAATACTTCCTCCTCTATGAGGAGCTATCTTACTCGATGAATCATGGGGACATTGGGCGAGTCGAGACGTCCATAGTTGCATGGATCCCAATCCTTAAGGCAACAGGAAAACATAAGTATGCCACTCATATGACGAATTTTCTAATCAATACACACTTTGTTTTCCCTGCTGGCCTGAAGTACGTGGATTCATATGCTGATTTTCATTGAATGCTGATATTGTACCAGACACGCTGTGCGTTACCACATACTCGTCAACCCAACTGGAAAGCCAATGAAATGGCGCAGTGGATTGGTGTGTTGAGCTCAACAACCTGTTTACCAAGGTGCGCCCACTGAGCTGTTGGGTTAGTTGTGTACTTGACACCATGCAGGTGAAGAATGGCGGGACGGGATCAAACCGTACCGTAGAGCGAATTTTCATTGAATTGCCTCTTGTCCAGGCCTATCGAAACACTCAAGCCATTGTGCAGAAAAATTTCCTGCACGCCCACCTTACCACAGATCATGCCGCCCCGAACATGATAAAGTCATTTCAAGGGCTATCTAACAAGATGGTAGCGCAATCCCCCCATACCGTGGTGCTAGGTAGAAAAATGTGTTGTGAGATTCCTGATCTTGTCGACAAAGGGAGAGAGATGATGATGGAAAAAGCAGCTTGGGGAGAGGGTAACGATGAATCTAATGCAGAGATGGAAGTTCGAGGAGAAGGGGCAGAAATGGAGGACATATTGATAGAACTAATGTAAGAAGTCCGAGTAGGTGTTGAACCGACATCATCGATTTGTGCCAGAGGTGTTGAACTGACATCATCGATTCATCATGATGGTTGTTGTGTTCTCCTTATTCTGTCCTGAGCGAGATGGGTGTTGCTCGCACACACAATTGCGGGCTAGTGAAAAATGTTAGCGTGACGAGAGTTGTCTGAAATCGATGAATCTCACCATTATGCCCTTCAAGGCCACATGCGCTACACCAGTTCTTTCGTCGTTCGACAGCAGCAACCACCACATTAGAAGACGACTGGGTGGGGGGCACATTGGGCAAGGAAGCGGTAGATATAGATCTCAGTGGTGTGATCACAAATGGTGAGGGAAGCGGCGCCGCATGTTTTTTGATGAGAGTGATGACTTCCTCCCCAAAATCTTCTGCATCTGTCCAACCAGTCTCCCGTTTGAGATCATAGACGCTCTGAACCTTATGGTGATGTGCGCAGTCAAGGATCCGATCCAAGATGGCATTTGGCAAGATGAGGGAAGGGCCAAGGTCATTGAGGTGGTGCCAACCATAGGCAGATGCTGTCTTCTGTTCCCGCCAATCATCCAGTGCCTCTTGTAGAGCAAAGTCGTGCGCTGTCTTCTGGTACCTGGGAATGCAGGAACACTGTGGCATGGTTGCCGGCTTTTCAATGTGGGAAGCATACTGAGAAAAATGTTCGGGGTGGTGGATATCACAGCAAATGGTTGGTTGAGTAATGGAGCACCATTTGCAACCCAAGGGCTCTTGTTTGTTGCAGTCGAGATGATCAGAATCTGGCACAAGTAAGTATGTGTTGTCACATCACACAATTATGACTTTCTCACCAGCAGCATCATTATCAAAGCTAACATCAAACACCTTCCTGCAGCACATTAAGCTATCACGTTTCTCCGCATTAATCAAATAATCCATTGCCGTGTCAAGACTTGATTTTTGTCGCCTTCCTGTATATTTTGGTGCTTCCACATCACCCTTCACTAAATCCTTTAATCCCTGCAGGCTCTCGTCCATTGGAGGAGTATCCTCGTCAGATCCATCAGACCCATCACCATGATCACCAACGCTGGCAGTCGGCTGTGCATGGGAACCAGCCACCCGAGAATTCGGTGTATTCACGGCACGCCGCTTCGAAAGTGATGCGATAGGTAAGCTATCACCCTTTCTCTTCTGATTTGTCTCCCGCATCTTTTTCCTTGCTGCTTTAGCCTGTCGTTCATCGTCAAAGTACTCCTTCTCCGCGAATAGCAATGCTGTACCTTGAAGGCTTCTATCTCGTACTGCACATCCAAACCGTTGCCAAAGAGTCGTCAGCTTGCACATTGCTCGCCATTGGATAATAAGCATGATATCAGGAACGTCCATTCCCTGATTGGTAAGGTCATTTATGAATCCTAGTCTGGTGGAACATGCTTACCATTCCGAAGGAATCCGTTGTGCAGTAGCCCCATGTTTCTCCTGATATGAGGTTTATGAGCTCAGTATCTTTGTACTCTCCTGTCATGTCCGCTGTAGAGACTCGTGCATCTCATAGTGTGATATGGCGCTTTACACTAGGGAGTATACAGCACCAACTCGCAGCATCACTCTGTGTACCATCCACAGTGATTCCTATATGACGCGCAGCTCTCCCGCGCAACGCGCGCCATGCGCGCACCATTCCCGCGCTTCACGATGTATACGCGCGCGCGCGTTCCTGCGCTTGCGCGCCCTATAGCGCCAGCCATCCAGATGCATCCATCCACTGTCCACCAAGCTCCCTAGTGCGTATATTTCCATTTCCTTTATTAGCATAGTTCCACCTTTATTTTTATCATAGTTTCTCACTCATATATATTTTTACATACCTACTCGGTAGCGCTTCGGCTCCGCAGGAGCGCGCTTAGGCGCGCTATATAAGCGCCAGCAGTACATACTATTATTTACCTTACTTTTCACCCAACTTTACCTAGTACTTTCTACTTAGAAAGTCGCAGTAGAAATCTATTCATTAGCACAACACATCTCACATCCTTTATCTTGCTTATATCTTCACATAAGTTTAGTCTCTCTTATTTCCGCTTACACGCGCGCGCTTTCCCGCGCTTCGCGCTAATACGCGCGCGCGTTCCCGCGCCTTCGTACCTTGCGCGCACCTGCGCTTTCTCGCGCTTCGCTGAAGCGCGTACCTCTAGATCTCCGCTGCACCTGCTTCCCCTTTAGGGTCGAATGCACTTGCCATCTCAAGTATCGCAGACTAGGCAACGCACGACCTACAACTTTTTAGATACAGTCAGGAGCATTTCTTTGTTTCTCTCAGTATTGTTGTTTCTACAACTGGAGCCCACCGCGAGGGGAGCAGTCAGCAAGATCTAGTTTACGCATCTTAACACATACAGGTCAATCTCTTTGTATTTCAAAAGCTAACCAATTTCTAGTCACGCATTCTCGCGCCTTGTGCGCGTGCTTTCCCACGCCTCTGCGCCTCACGCGCGCACCTGTTATATGCCTCGCGTGCGCCTCAATGCCTTATAGATTGCCCATCCGCGGCACAGCAAATGCGCCCAAGTTCGACGGCACTACAGACAACCTCGCCGAATTTATTGACACATATGAGCAGCTTGCTGATGAAGCAGGACTCCAAGGACTCGACCGCATCAGAGGTATCATCCGCTACCTTGCGCGCGATGATCAAGAACTATGGGGAGGCATGCCAGAAGCGGCAGTAGATAATTACAGCGCCTTTTTAGATGAGGTGAAGGTAATGTATCCTGGATGGGATGGTAAAAGACGCTATGCGCTCGCGGACTTGCGCGCCATTGCGCGCGAATACGCTAACAAACCAATGCTCTCTTGCACAGAATTAAGCAATTACCTGCGCACATTCAGGAAGATTATGCAGCCACTCATAGACGAAGACCGTATTGGAAAGGCCGAACGCGACCACTTATTCATGGAAGGAATCCCTAGCGATGCTCAGGCGCAAATCCGCTTGCACCTTATGATCAAGTTCCCTGACCACCACCCATATGACCCATACCCATTCATGGACGTCTTCGCAGCTGCGCAGTTCCTATTACCTGCGCGCGCTTTTCCCGCGCCAAGCGCGCCAGTTAGCGCGCCCATAGTAGCACCAATTGCCACCTTAGTCACAGCAACTGCGCCAGTGCAAGCTAAAGTGGCTAAGTACAAAGATCAATACCACACGAGTCGCGCAACGCAGGATACGACCATTAGCGCTAATGCAACAGCTGGACTCTTCTATCGCGCACCCTCAGAAGCTGTACTTGACAAAAGGCCACCAGTTCCTATTCACGCGCTGTCTTCTTAGATAGATGATCTATAGATAAACACCTATAAAAACAAATATCTCCACGGTCAGCGATTCAGACAAATACCAATGGCTGATAACGTGGTCGTTCGTGGGTGGCTGTTTACACTTCCCAAGCTATGTCAGACCTCAGTACTTCTGTAAGGTCAGCAACAATGCAGTCAATCCAACAAAAACGAAACTGAAATGAAATCACTCCAACGGTATGGCAGTGATTGAAAGACGAAAGAAAACTAGTCAATCCAACGGTATGGTGATGACAAAAAGAAACAAAGAAAAAAAAGACACCTCTTCAAACCTTCCTTCAACAACAATGCCTTGTAACAATCGTATCTCGAAAGAGTTGTGTGGAATTACAGCAATCAACCCCCTCAGCACAAACAGGTAGAATCAAAGGTCAAGACTAATCAATGCTCAGTAGAACTCTTAGCTCACTGTTGAACCTGCTGCCAAGGAACTCACGATGAGTATTAAACAGAATCAGGAACGGACGTCCTTGGTTTCAGTACCAAGTCCCCTATTCAACAACTAAAGTCTAGCAGACAAGGAAGATCCTGGCTCAGTATCACTACTCAGATGAGCGAGGTCAAGTGTTACTGTCAATCCCTAAAGTCTCCCCACTAAACTATTCGGAGTCTAGATGGACGAAAGAGACAACACAAAAGCTTCTGAAAATATGAATGAAAGCTTAGCACTGAAACTTGAAAGAGAAGAAAGAGAGAGGATCACAGAGAGAGAGAAGAGAGAGAAAGAGCGAAAGAATGAAAAAAAAAGAAAGAGAAAAAAAACAAAAGAGTGACAGAAAAGAAAGACAAAGAAAGAAAGAAAGAAAGAAAGAACGAAAGAAAAGAAAGAGAAAAAGAGACAGAAGAAAACTAGAAAATCAAAGAAGAAAAATCAAAAAAAAGTTCTGTCGGTTGTTGAGCACAGTGAGCTCAAGGTCTTGGTCGTCGTTAGTGGTGATGAGCTAAGGGTGTTGCTGAATGTTGATGCTGATGAGCTTAGGGGCTTGCTGGTTACTGAAAGTTGCTGGCTGACTACTGGTTACAATGACTTTGCTGAAGGTACTTGACAGCCCTGGTCACTGTTGTTGACAATGATCACACTTCACACACAATTTTATTCCGAAAGTGGGGCTAAAAAGCTCTTTTCTTTGGGCAAAAATTTGGGTCTTATAGACAAAAAAAAGGGTGGCTGTGCTACATTTTCCCGCCATCTATGAGGGGTGAGCTTAGTCAGCGGTACCAAAAATCATTTTGCAGGGGCTGCTTATGTTGCACCAAATGAGACCATAATTAGTCAGCATTAGTCAGCATGCTTGGGCTGAGTGTTCTGTCATCACTTGATTTGGATCAAAAGTCACCTGACTTAAGATCATGTGATTTAGCATCATGTGACTGAAGGGTCATGTGACAGGCTGATTGTGCACTGCAAGAGAAATATTCATGATCATTGGTGTTCCGTTCTGATGTCACTTTGTTGAATGAGAAAATGACGTGAGGCAAGTATTTAGGGTTTTGAGGAAGTTTTCCCAGGGTAACCCATGCGAGAACTATTTTTCACAGTCACCTGGCATGTGTGGGATTCAGCCTGAGTCATTGTTGAGGATGACTAAGCAAAATTCATCGCAGAATTAAATATACAAAAATATTCAGCCTGTCCGAGTTCCATTGAAAAGATGAAATGAAATATTTGTCTGAGCTGCATTCTGGCTTTAGAATAGAGGGAAATGGTTTCGTAGTGATTTCTAGGGTATTAGGCTCATGGGAGAGCATTAGTCATCCATGCACCGAACCAGTTTGGTGCAGGTCAGCGCCTCACGCGCGCGCCTTTCCCGCGCCATCGCGCGAATCACGCGCACCTCAACCATCAACTGCGCCAGCATACAAAGGTATACCAGAATGCATCACTTTAGATCACGAACTCGAGCGCGCGCTCGCAAAGCGCGCTGCAGGCGCCTCTTCACCTTCATCATCAGCACCATCTCCTTCACCATCTCCATCATTATCCGCATCATCATCACCAATCACAGCATCAGTAGTCAGGGATGACTATAATCATCTATTGCACACTAATGCGCCAGTTGAAACACGCGCGCCTATTGCTAACGCATCGCATGCGCCTACCGCTATCGAATCACCAGTAGTCAGGGATGACTCTAATCATCTATTGCACACTAACGCACCGCTAGAAACACGCTCGCCCCTCGCTATCGCAACACTTAAGGAAGAAATCTCGCCAATCATGCCATCACCATCACCGCTACCACCGCTCGCATCATCAGAGGTCAGGGATGACCCTAAACATCCATTGCACCTTGGTGCGCCTATAGAGGAGCCTTCTGCCGCATCAGAGGCTCAAGTCGCACCTTGCATCAACCAGAGTTTGTCTCTGGAAATTCCAGATGTCACTCGCGATCACGCGCACATCGCACTTTTTGCTTCCAGTGACTATCGCATGCCGGTAAAGCATCCGTGCATCACGCCATCTAACCACCAAGCAGAGCATGTCTCAGGCGACCCTGGCGCGACTCAGGCGCACCATATTGCACCTGAGGACGCGCAATGCGCGCGCCTAGAGGCGCAGTATATTTTTCCTCATCTTGTTTCGCGTTTTTTGTCTCTTTCATGTTTAAAGCTCTTAAGGAGCTATATGACGCTTCCAAACACTTTAGGTTCATCTTCGCACCACCCCTTGTTCACGCGCCATGATTACGCACATCGCGCAATACGCGCGCGCATTCCCGCGCCTTGCGTATTCATAATTCAGGCAGAGTCTTCGCACTATCGCGTTTCTATCACTTCTCCCCTTTTAAATCACAATTCTTTCATTCAACACAAAATATATTCTAATCAGCCATTCAGGCGCGACTTAGGCGCGCGCCTGACACATACATACGCGCCTAACCCCCCTATCATCATCTTTAACTTCGCAATTTCCACATTTATTCGCGTTTTTCGTGCTTTTGCTTACCATGTCAATTTTGTTCCTGCACACCTTGATGCGCACTATTATCTTTCACCTATGCGCCTACTGCGCCTTGATATACCACCCTTACAGCCCATTCGCGCAACATTTGCGCCTAATTCCACGCTATACATGTCTCTTGCTAATCCATTTGCAGAGAAATGGCCGTTCCTCGCATGTTCGGCCAATATAATCAAATTCGCGCGAAATCGCTTCAAGGCGCGCACATCGCACGCATCCTATCAGCTTGTAGGGCGCCCCTACACCCCTTGCAGCGCCTTCCATTGGCGCGCCTTCAACCTGCAGCGTGTTGTGCAGGAATTCATTCTGCCAGTCACAAGCCCACCCAAGCGCGCCAGCCTCACACATTCCAACCCTACCTTGGGTAACGCGTTAGCTCGCAAGAGACGCGAAGTGCGCTATTACGCGCACTCACACGCGCTCAAGGAGGAGGATCAAGCGCCTCAGCTGCGCATCAAAGAACAACGTATACCATCGCTGTTTCATAGGATACCATTCGTTTTACCCTGGGTTTCGTCCAGCGCTCTTTCATTTTATTTTCTCTCATCATAACGCCATCCAAAGAACTAATAACTTACTGATATATACACATAGGAGTCGCCAAAAACAAGAAAACAACCTTAGATTGTGCCCGCCTAGCTCAATAGTATTATTTTCTCTTCGCACACATGACGCGGCACCATGCCCTTTTTACCTTAGAACACGCACATATGCGCGCAGTCTTCCCACGCTCACGCGCACATATGCGCAAACCTCCCGCGCCCATACACCTCGCGCGCACGCGCACATGCGCACTTCTCGCGCCTCGCTCATAAGAAGGTGTAGATGTTGACAGCCGCACGAAGAAGACAAGTCGGATAGGACATCCGCAAAGTTTACCATTTTTTCCTTCGCATTTTCACATATAGTTTTACTCACACTGTTCAAACCTTACCACCTAATATTTAGCGCGCCTAGCAGGACTTGGTCTGGACATGGATTGGATCGCTCTTGGACCACGCCACTTCGTATCATACGCACAATACAAAACACGCGACACTCATGCGCTTTCTCGTGCCTTGTGCGCGCGCGCTTTCCCGCGCTTCACGCTGTACATGCGCATCTCGCTCACGCTTCGCGCACCACATCCATATCACCCTTGCATCATCACCTCACACCCATGGAACACTATTCACACCAGAAGTCACCCTCACAATCCACCATGCTACGCTTCATTCCTGCGCCTTCACGCATAGCGCACGCACATTCTCGCGCCTCGCGCGCGCCATGCGCGCAACTTCCCACGCCTTTGCACCTTACGCGCACCTGCACCTTCCCGTGCTTTGCACCTCGCGCAATAATTCCTGCACTCGCGCATTCATCGCCCAACAACCCAAGCATTGTACATGCATCGCACGCGCATACTATCACTCGACATCCTCACCACACGCGCGCTGAGTGGGGACACTCAGAATTTAAAGTCCCTGGGAGATGTAGAGACTCATGCCTCTCATGGCGTGATATGGCAGTTTCCACTAAGGGAGTATACAGCACCAACTCGCAGCACCACTCTGTGTACTGTCCACAGCAATTCCTATATGAGGCGCAGCTTTCCCGCGCAACGCGCGCCATGCGCGCACCATTCCCGCGCTTCGCGATGTATACGCGCGCGCGCGTTCCCGCGCTTGCGTGCCCTATAGCGCCAGCCATCCAGAAGCATCCATCCACTGTCCACCAAGCCCTCTAGTGCGTATATTTCCATTTCTTTTATTAGCATATCATTCCACCTTTATTTTTATCATGAATTCTCACTTATATATATCTTTACATACCTACTCGGTAGCGCTTCGGCTCCGCATGACCACGCTTAGGCGCGCTATATAAGCGCCAGCAGTACATACTATTACTTACTTACCTTTCAAACCTAACTTTTACCTCCCAATTACTAGTTACCACCCACTATTTACTTAGCAGAACATAGTAGAAGTCTATTGGTCTACACTTTGCATCACTCTTCTCTTATCTTGTATCATATCATCACTTAAGTTTAGTCTCTCTTATTTCGCGCCTCGCGCGCGCGCCTTTCCCGCGCTTCGCGCTAATACGCGCGCGCGTTCCCACGCCTTCGTACCTTGCGCGCACCTGCGCTTTCTCGCGCTTCACGTTCTCGCGCATACCTCTAGACCTTGCTGCACCTGCTTCCCCTTTAGGGTCGAACGCACTTGTCTCCTCAGGTAACGCAGACTAGGCAACACTCGACCTACAACATTTTTAGATACAGTTAGGAGCTATTATTTGTTCCTCTCTGTATTGTTGTTTCTACACCGCGTTGAACCACTTAATTTTATCTTGCATATCCGGAGGTAAGCGTTTGCGCAGGTATCGAGTTGCATTGATAGCATCTGGAATGCTGTCGAAAAATATTAAGAACTTTGGTGGGGGGGGGGGGGGTTACCATCCTTCCAGCCCGTCGGGATGAGGAAAGCAAGATCGCAATAGCTATTGAGTGCGTACTTAATTTTTCTGACTCCAATTTTAATGTTTGGGCGGTCACTTGAGCGACGTATGGTGACCATTTTGTCAGCGTGCATGTGAAGAAGCCAGGTGGTATGTGTCAAGGAGGCTTTCGTGAGGGTAGCGGAAGCGATCATGATTGATACAGTTGCTGGTAAGATGTAACGAAGGCGGCCCAATTCTCGGTATTCTGGACAGAACTCGCCCCATTCCATGATACAGTGGGCTTCATCAATGATGATACCTACAAGGTAAGAAGCGAACAATGGGTCCTTCAGAAGCTTTTCAAAATCGCTGTTTGGTTTCATGATTTGTTCAGGACTGACTGCAACAGCGCGGTACTTTAAGGCTTTAATTGCCTAATATCATGTGAGTGGTAACATTTCATAGCGTTTCAAAGTAATATGGACCGAGAAGTTTGCAGCGCTAGCAGTTTCTGCATTGATAGCAATGGCCCGGATGCCGGCCTTCGCAAGAGATAATGCATTTTGTTTTCCCAGTAGGTTCAGTGGAGTGACGACGAGCTAGATGCTATTGATGCGAAACAGCAATGGAATCCAGAAGCCAAGGGTCTTACCCATCCCTGTGCCTGCAATGCATAGGACATCCTGGTCGCCTTTGAGGAGAGCATGCGCTACTTTCAGCTGCCACAGACAAGGGCAGACACCGAATTTCTCCTGGGTCTTTAGATAGATTTCAGATAATGCAGGAGTCTCACGCAGATTAGGAGCTGTCATCTGTATAACAACGGGTGTAACAATAGCCGGGGGTAAAAAATACATATCATATTCGAAATTTTGTAACCCTACGCTAGGTGCAAACTCATATTTTCGAAGTTTCACGGTCACCGTCACTGTGGCTGACCTTTGTTTACAAATGTTATCTTCCAGCCCCCGGTGAGAGTGTGAGGGGGAATAAGGTTGTGCTGGGTTTGAATTTTTCTTGTATCATGTGACTTATGAAACAGTACCGACAATGCCATCAGATATCGCCCCTTCACACTCGAACCGTGGGGCTGGGAAGGAGCCTGGATAAATTCTGCAAACAGAGTCTCGACTCTCGAACGAATGCACAATTACTAGAGTTGGCCGTTGCAAATTGCTTGCCGATCGCGGAGTTCAAGAATCAATTACATAATCACGATCGTCGGCCTTGGGCACTTTGCAAGTCGAGTCACGCTGATCTGACACTCGCGAACTTTGCGTGAAACTCTTGTTCCTGGCTTTGATTGGCAGATAGTGGCACTATAGAGTCTAGGGTTGTGCTGTGCACACTGCACAGCTAGCAGCCCCATAGCTTCCTGCACCAATGCTCTCTTCAAATTCTTCGTCAATGCATCCCGTTACTGCAGGCAGTGAACCAGGTCTCGAAGAACTTTTCCCCGGCTCTCCTTCCACACCGTACCCTTGGGGTGCATCCCCTGCCCACGAAGCTTCTGACATCGCTCACGTAGCTTTGCCCTTGGTACAGGCTTTTACGGGTGTAATTCCAGTTGCTGGTACTCCGATGCACGCAGCTATTGGCGGATTGTTGGGAATCTTTCAAGTTATAGATGTGAATGATTATCGAATGCTGATATATTTCTGGATTTGAACGGCTATCACAGACATTCAATAGAAACAAGGCGGCCTTGGATGACCTAACATCGCGTCTCTATCGACTATACTGCCATTTGTGCAACGCCCCACCTGCCCTGGATCCTCTTGAACATTCTCGGAGAGACCTTTTAGTTAGGTAAATCTATCATGAATGTGTGATTTAATTTACTCGACACTGAATCGCACTCAGAAAGCTGGAAGACACCTCAGTCCGCCTGAAAAAGTTGCGAAAACGTCGCCTAGCATACACATCTGTCACACAGGCTATCACCGGATGCTCGACTGACATCGACCGTTATCTGATGGAGTGTTTGGTTGTGTTCTACCCCCTAGAGATGCTTGCATTTGCTCACTACTCTATGGTCAGTGGTCGTCCCAAATGCAAAGTCAACGGGAAACACGCGAACTGCTTATAATTTCACGGAGGCGGGAGGAGGATCTTCAGAACATCGAACAGTCCTTCGCAGCACTATCTGTATTGCCTTTATCCGGAAGCATCGCGCCTGGCTGCGTGACACTAGTAGACGCAACAGGCCGCCACCAAGCAATATCAGTGAACTGGTGCACCTCATATCAGGTCCGCTCGCTGGCCTAAAAATCGTTCTTGTGGAAGCTTACTCGTCAAATTGTCTTCAGCAACTCAATTGCATGCTCCGAGTTCTGTTTGAACGCGATGCGGTCGAAGCCCAAATTCAAAGACGATATATAGAAGAAGGAAAGTACGATTTGTGCATCGACGAGGGCAAGAAAGTGACCCCACTTACAAGCCACAAATGGTCGAGCATTGAACCAGGCACGAAGATTGTGATGAGGGTTACCATTCAACAGGAGACGTCATCACTATCTGGAGTCGACTATCGATGTCATTTCTGCGGCGCTGTGAATCGCCTTGGTGCCAGATCTGTGAAATATGAGTCTCGAGGGCGGACTGTTTGCTCGACTGAATGGTGAGTATGTTTGTTTTCTAGGTCCTGATGATGCCTAACGATGAGAAGTCGAGAATGCAAACGATGCTTCCAGATCACCCGTAGCTTGACGAACCCGAGAAAACGATCCCCTCACAGTGACTCCAACCACAAGACTGACGCAGAAACGCTTCTTGTTCGCAACTTTCATGTCCAGCAAATTGTATGTCATCCTGGTACTTCGCTAGCAATCTTGAGCTGAGATCACGATGTACCTCCCGCTCTCAGTCTGTGCGTGATCTGGTCTTTCGACCTTCTTAGGCGACACTGACCGTGCCACGGACATGTCCCGCTCTCAGTTGGTGCGTGATCTGGTCTTTTGACCTTCTTAGGCAACGCTTACCGTGCCACGGCCATGTCCCGCTCTCAGTCTGTGCGTGATCTGGTGTTTCGACCTTCTTGGGCAACGCTGATCGTGCCACGGCCATGTCCCGCTCTCAGTCTGTGCGTGATCTGGTGTTTCGACCTTCTTGGGCAACGCTGATCGTGCCACGGCCATGTCCTGCTCTCAGTCTGTGCGTGATGTGGTCTTTCGACCTTCTTAGGCGACGCTGACGGTGCCACGGCCATGTTCCGCTCTCAGGAAGTGCGTGATCTGGTCTTTCGACCTTCTTAGGCGACACTGATCGTGCCACGGCCATGTTCCCTCTCAGGAAGTGCGTGATTTCCTCTGCTGAACTTGTTACCGCTCGTTGACCCTCACACGACCAGGATGAATTTTTACGCCGTGTTCGTGAGACCCCGGCCAAGTACCACGGACTAGATCATGTAGCGTCCTCACATGGTATGTGATCTTGTCTTTGGTGATACATCATGAATACTAACTCTTTCATTACACTAATAGACAGTGCGTGCCTCTACATTAAGCAATTTCATAGCATGTCTTTGTACTGATTGCATGCAGCATACAGCGGCATCGAGGAGATTGAGTATGACAGTGATCAAGGGGATGGAATAGATGGCTCAGATGAAGGGCCTTGGTAGCTGCAGAGGATATGGACACCCCGGCCAAGTACCACGGACTAGATCATGTAGCGTCCTCACATGGTATGCAATCTTGTCTTTTGTGATACATAATGAATCTAACTCTTTCGTTACACTAATAGACAGTGCGTGGCTTCACTCTAAGCAATTTCACAGCATGTCTTTGTACTGATTGCATGCAGCCGACAGCGGTATCGAGGAGATTGAGTAGGACAGCGATCAAGATGAAGAGGGGGACATCCTAGGATGTATGGCTCAAATGAAGAGCCTTGGTAGCTGCAGAGGATGTGGACAGACATGGTTTCCGGAATTGGTCTTGTCCATGGCATATAGAGAAAATGAATGATCTTCTATGTACGGCCTGTCTAAACCGCTCATGTGTATCTATCTCCTGCACATCTAACTTGTGACACAACGAAAATCCAAATGATATTCTGGTTTTTGCCTGCAGTGCTTGATCATTTGCAACCTGTGTCGTGTCCCGTGCTACGTACCGCCACCAATTAACTCATACACACCCCTTCCTGAGCCGGCAGCTTGAGTGGCATGTTGCGACAATACATCATCTCTCCTTATGCTTTGGTATCATGGTTGATAGTGCAATACCTAGGTCGGAGCCAATCAGTATAGTTGTGTTTGGACAAATTTTCGTCCTGTTCCAGCCATGTGGAATGTTCGAACTTATCTAAAAATGATCGACTGTGCCTAGTCTTGCTCGTGGTCCAATCAGTTGGAGTTCGAGAGCCTGTCGAAACGAGCAATCATTGCTGTCGATAATAATATTAGGAATATATACGAACATGCACATGGAACGTACCAAGCAGCTTGAATCTGTTCGTCTGACGTTGGCCTTGAAGGCTAGCTCGCGGATCACTCTCTGATAGAGCCAATGAGATGTCACTTCGTTGCCGATCATGATTCATGACAGACGTTGAAACTCAATGTCATACAGGAGTGCGCAGTATGATGAAAAGGCTGCGACAAAGGTAGAGATAAAGAGGACTAATGTCAATGATTGCGCGGCACTTGATATCGAAGGGTAGCATAGGAGCTCTGGAGTGGTTCTCATTACAGAGCAGGTGTTGGATGGGGTACAAGGGACAGTTGATGAGGAAGAGGAAGAGGAGCGTTAACTGATGGTCACTGATTTTTTCAACGCCATTCTTTGTCTCCGAGGAAGTAGAGAATCATCGGGGTGTGCCATAGACTAACTTGATATCGTTGTGATCGCCTAAAACTTCAGAGGGAGCTGCGGATGCTGGACCACGACAAGTACCAGGGATATTTAACCAAGCGCGTGTTAAGAATGAGTATGAGTATCAAATCATGAAAGATACTTCATTATGCCGCATGCGCACTGGTAGGGTCACTGGGCAAATCGCAGGTGCTACAAGGAAGTAACAAATGAGAAAAAAACGTCATGAGATATCAAAGTAGCATCATTGAGAGTGGTACAGGATCAATCAGAAGCGTCGCACAGTGATAGGGCATGTCTGGATGACCTGGACCAAGCATTGTCTAGACTTCAAGTTCACCTTAAGAGACTATGGGCCGCGGGGAGATACTGCATGTAAGTCTGAGATGCCTCGCCATTAATGTGCGCTAGAACAAAATCATGGCCAAGCCAACTGTCGCAGTAAGCTGCGCCTAATGATATGTGTAACATGTTCCTTGATATGAGGTCAAAAGATAAGTAGTCGCGTGAGAAATGGCATGGATCAACAAAGTTGAATCGGAACTTGAAATCTAGATTGCCTTAGTTCGGACTTGGTGAGGAGGTTTGGGGACGATGATCTCTGTGAGACATTAAACATAGGTATGTGATATCGAGGCGAGTGTTTGGCTCAAGCTCATGCAGGCTCCTAGATTTTATATTCTTCGACATACTAAACGAGCACAATTCTGTAAATAGAGTCTCAACCGAATGAACTAGTATGATGCGAATACCTACAATTTGGACAAGAAGATACTGTGTGTGGAAACTGCCAGTGTGCGCCTTGCAATTGAGCCCAGTGACCATTCTCTTGATGTCAGATGTGTCCTTGGGACGACTCGTATCGGACTGTCCTTTCAGTACGGTGTCGCATGCACTGTGTAGTAGTAGTGTGGCATGAATCGAGCATACCAGTGTTTTAGATTCGACACAGCCCAGTAGTTGTTGTCAGATCTGACCTTGAGGACAGTGGACAACTCTGGGACCGACATTGATGCATCTGATGAGTGACGAGTCATTGTCTCAAGTGCATCATGATGCCGCTGACCTGGCAAGATGAGGAAAATAACAATCAACACTGCCGAGAGTACAATACATACCAGTATGCCATGGTGACAGGTCGCGATTTTGTTACGAATTGTAGTGCTATTCTAGATTAGTTGATATGCGCAAAAGGCTCTTACAAAGTTACGATGGGGATGTGAAATAGTAGTTTGATCCGATGCATAGACGATGGAAAACGAGAATCATGAAACAGGGTGTGCGCTGTCGTCCCTTCTTCACGGCCACATGTCAGGACATTGTTACTTACATTGGTTGACAAGTGCCAAAGGTACCTCCCGCGAGAATGTCATGGATGAAGTTGTAGTAAAGCGTAGTACTAAGTAAGGCAAAATGACAATCGCCAAAATATTTGGCATAAGTAGGCTTACCACCCTCGTCAGCTGCAATGGAAGAACATCATAACCTCGTTGTCACTGCTCATCTTACTTTAGATCTCCGGGCTATCATGATGTAGCTGCAAATCAGATTCTTATGGTATATTTAGCAGGGGCAAACGGTTCTACCCTTCTACAATTCGCACGGCTACAATATCAAGGACTGCATCGGTTTACTGATGGCCGTTGCAGTCCGTGCGCGATACCAAATCATCCTTCACTACTACGGATCACTAAGATAACCTGTGTATTGGTGGCCTCAAATAATAGGTGCAAGAGCCATGTGAAGCTCATCCATCGTCTCACTCATACTGATTCTCATTCTTAAAATCCTCCAAGCAGACAATGTCTCTCCCCGAGAACACGACCGTGCTTATTGTTGGTGCAGGCCCCGCAGGTCTCACAGCTGCTCTTGCTCTCGTTCATAACGGGTGCCATGACTTCGTTATCGTGGATGCCGTAGACGAAGGATCCAACTCATCGAG
This sequence comes from Suillus fuscotomentosus, assembly GCF_016647785.1. Lineage (NCBI taxonomy): Eukaryota > Fungi > Basidiomycota > Agaricomycetes > Boletales > Suillaceae > Suillus > Suillus fuscotomentosus. The sequence continues at coordinate 344,502 of NW_024539568.1, forward strand.
GGCCGTCGCCATACACTGTGCAACCATCGAGGTAAGCTACCCGTGCATTCATACGAAGGCCCACTGATGTTCTTGTGATATTAGGCTTTAGCAAGCATCGATGTCGCAGATGGGTTACTGTCTCAAGGCATCAAGGGAAAGAGCATCAGAATCCTATCCCGTAGTTCGCAGCTCTTTGAGGTCAAATTTGACCCTCTAAAGAAACATTCCGCACACCCTTACGCGCTTTTCATCCCTCAATGTGTGACCGAGCTTGTACTTATGCAGAAGTTGCAGAGCCTTGGTGTGCAGGTGCAGCGTCCGCACAGGGTAGTAGGAATGAAACAGAATGAGAAGGACTCTCGCGTCACTGATGTGTCCTTTGAAGACGGTCAAGTTATCAGCGCTAGATACGTTATCGGCGCAGATGGCGCCCGCTCGATTGTGAGACCTCAATGCCCCCCAATTTAGCTTAGTGGAATATCTGACGACCATTTCCAGGTCCGTACCATCGCTGGTATAGGGTTCTCTGACCCAGAAGGCCCACACACAGTCAATGAAGAGTTGGCTCAAATGATCTCTGCGGATATCACATTCGAGCCCGAACCTGTCGGTCCAGTCACCCTCCAGGGCCACCTTAACGCCGAAGTCTTTTCGGGCAATTTATTCATTTTTTTACCATTTGGCAATCACTTCAATGCCCAGCTGTTGCGAGATGGAAAGCTCACTACGAAATCCACCTTTCGTATACTTTGTTCCATACCCATAAAGAACGGAGAACCTCCCCGTGCTCCACCAAAAGAGTATATCCAGAACGTGGTCGACGCATACGGGCCAGCGTGTATATCATCGGATCCGTCCCTTAACCCGAAACCTGTGAAAGTCGACCAGCTGGTCTGGTCGACAGGTTTCAGAACCCATTCCGCCATTGCAGACCGTATCTTCTCACGTCTCGGAGCCGCCATTTTTCTAGTCGGCGACGCAGCCCATATACACTCACCTATAGGCGGGCAAGGCATGAACCTGGCCATCAGGGATGCGATCTTCCTTGCAGATGCTGTCACAAAGCACATTCAAGCGTCTGCAGAGAATCCCGATGTGGACGATACCATCTTGCAGGAATTCGCAGAGGCGCGTCATGCACGAGCGCTAGAAGTCATCGGCTTCACCAAGACGCTTTTGAAACTCGGAAACCTTCCGTACGATTCATATGCTTGGTGGATGCCGGTCAGTTTGGCGTCCATCCGCGATTTGGTGCTGAGGATATTGGGCGGATTTGATTTCGTGCAGTCGAAGGTTGCATGGGGACTGAGTGGGCTTGGGAGACGGTAATCGCTTGGATGATTATCGCATTTTATATACCATAATACACGACATTCGTATTTCTGTTTGCAAAGATAGGGTAGATATAGGTATGTGACATACATGGTCGTGCCTATCAGATGAGGAACAACATCAGGGGCGACCTTGGGAATATCAAATACGCCCAGTGCCATCCAGACGGAGGTTTCAGTGAGGTCGAGACCTATACATCAACCGTCTTCCCCAAAGCTTAGCAGACTATCCGAGGGTTGGTCTTGGGCTTCTTTCCGTCATCGGACAAAAAGGCGTTCAGGGTATGATTGCAATGAATTAGCATATGTTTGCGGGTTATCGAGCATATGTGAGCCTGTCATTACGGTCTAGTATTAAAATATCAGATGCAGAAAAACGGGTGTACGGGTGATAACAATACTCCAGCGTAGTACTTCTTTAGCATAACCTTAGCAAGCGCCTCAGGCCTCAGTATAGGGGAGAGAGCCTCGTTCAGCGAAGGAGGGAAGACAACCAGAACCATCTATTTTGGCCTATGTAATATCCAAACGGCCCCGCAAGGTTCAAACATTTCAACCGCTGCTGCTGACTCCTGAGGCTGTGCAATCTTCAGTTTCTTCAAGACTCGGAGGCGCCTTCAACACACTCGTCTCCATTAGTTTTGCTTGATCGCTATCTTATCAGTTCCTCTATGATCGTTCCATGCTCTCAACAATGAACTAATGATACCTGGCTAGTCAACTTTGTAACATGTTTCTGTTTACGCTAAGATAAACAAATGCACAAAATACTTCATTGACATTGCCTCTATCTATTTCTCAATCAGCAGCGAACTGTACATTATTCCATCAACAAGAGCATCAACGGTAAAGCAGAAATATAACCCACCAGTGTGTTGCTACGTGCGACTTTAACGGTCTCCTCTTTCAAAGGGACTAATCGGTTTAATGATAGCACATTTGAGCACCAGTCGGCTGATGTTACGAGGCACAAAGGGTGAGTCATCCAGTGAAAATTTGGTGCAGGACAAACTACTCCTACTTACGATTGTGACACATCTATCCAATCTATCGCAGCAGTCACTGTCGTGTGTGCAAGGCGCTCCCCCTGTCGCACACGGACACGCACTGACAGACGTTATGGATGTTGTCAGCGCAACAATAACGAAGAGGAAGGGAAAATGCATTGTTTGTGCGAGGTTGTATGAACTGGTGAGGTGCTTGAAAAATCTCTTTGGAGTAAACTGGATGGTAGGAAGATGACCTGCTCTTATACTCGCGAAAAATAATGCCTGTTTTAGCCGTAATTCTGTTTGGCGGAATGGTTTACGCACAATCTATCTCATGAGAAACTGTGCTACCCACTGCCAGCAGAACTTTGTATGTCACAACTCGATTTGAAAGTAGGCCCCATGGTAACGTAATCCCTCGTGTTGACGAACAGATAGATCACATTCGCTCATTTACTTGTGGAGCCGGAACAATGGAAGCGCAGAGCTACTGTCGAGGTAGTTGTGCGAGGTCGCTCCCTGTGTCATGCAACACTTCGAGCTTGAGTGCTCACCCTCAGGCTGGTCTAGCGATATGAAGGTAGTTGTACCCACAGTTTAGCTACTGCAGCAGCACATTGAACGCTGATATCAGGGTCACGATTATGTTGAGTTGGGTGGAGGATGTCGAGGGTACGAAAAAGGGGAGCTGAAGGAAGCGTAAATGGAGAAGAAGGAAATGTTACTTTGGAGGGGGTTGAATACTGGGATTCATCAGGGGAATGGGAAGCATTGGAGGCGCAGAGGGGGCGCTTGATGGATCTTGTTACTTCCTCTCCTTTCTATCAGTGATAGATCTGCATCCAAAAACTATAGACGTCTCCTTCACCGACCCTTCATCCCCTGTTGCATTGATGGATATAGCATTCTCTGGCAAACCGTGTCGGTGTGAGGTGGAGGAAAGGTGGGAGTGGAGGCGGGCATCAAGGAGGCCGGGAGGTACAAGCATGTCCTTGATGTGAGTTATCGCGTTGCTATATAGGTGTGGGTTTTACTTACATGTTGGCAGGTGGATGTGAACAGCTGGTCGACTCGGGTCGAGAGGCTCATGACGAGTAATCTGGTTGTGTTCAAGTCTACGGCGTATCCTGAACGGTGCGTGTCCTTGCTTTTTTGTTTTGTTTTAATTATTTCTCAACATTTTTCTCTCCTCTCTATCCAAAAGGATCGACGATATTCACGAGAATGAGTAGCAACTTCTCAATTTCATCGCTGGCCAGAGTTGCTGCAGGTTTGAATGATGAAGCGATGTCCGAAAGATTGGATCATGATACAATGGTTATAATTTATCCAATGGCACACCCCTGCAGGTTCTGCAGAAATCTCCGTCATTCCACAGCAATAACAATTTGCCAAATCGATATCGTGCCCATAAGTATATGCAGGATATAAAATCTGGCCGTCGTCCTAGTGTTTTTTCATCCTCAGAAATATCATACGAGATCCCCTCAGAATATTCCTTATCACCTCGCACAGAAAATGCGTTTCTCCCTCCTCACTGTTGTTGTTACTTTGACAGTGTCTATGTTTGCCAGTGCCGCATGTTCGCCCGTGGATACACCTTGCATTACAGATGGCGAATGCTGCAGTCAATTCTGTTATTATTTCGTGAGTATGAGCAGGTCGCTGTGCAACCAGGATTCAACCACCTGACTCACTTAAACGCCTTAGGGTGTGGCAGGAGGTAATTACTGCCAGGATCCAGGTGAAAATTGAGCTGGCAGCCCGAGCGGCACGTCGCCACAGTGAGTCATGCTCTTCTGCTTTCACTTTGGCATCATGGATGATGGTGTAATACCTAGTTTGGAGCCAATCAGCATAGTTGCCTTGAGACAAATTTTCGTACTGCTCGAGCAATATTTGTAGATGTTTGAATTCAATCGGCTGTACCTTAGTTTCAGAGAATGTCTCGCCTGACGATGTTGTTACCGAATTTGCGGATCTAGAAGAATCGAAAAAGACTGAAGAACTTAAGTATATTGAGATGCTGGAAGGAGATGCTTTTGATTTCGAAGAGTTGGATCGGGTCGAACAAGAAATAATACCACAGGCTATTCGAGGGCATCCAGGAAATGGCCACTCCGGGGCAAATAGTTCGGGGCGGACTCCGGGGCCAAAGTTCGGGGCATGTGACCTTTTCAGTTGGAGTTTCAATTCACGAGGCTGACATTACACGTAAGAGTCTGTTCGGCCACCATTATTTGCGTTATTTGCGCAAGTTAGAATTTGGTTCTGGCTTTGCTAATTGTTGGAGCTTGAACAAGATGTCACGCTCCGATAACGCTTACCGTATGCCTTGTCCTACTATCAATACAATGCCTCTTGATCCTGATTACGACGAGGACGCTAACGAGGACGAATACGACCTTGTGGAGGCAGAGGAGATGGACGAAGATGCAGAAGAGAGTGATAAGAGGTATCTGGCATGCATCATGCAGATGGCCATGCATGCTATGCACACGGTCATTACAGTCCTCAACGCAACAACTACCGCGCTCGAAGCTTACTCAAACACCTACTACGACAAAGAGCCGTATCATACCTCCGCTTTGTCGGGGACTGCATGGGTCACCGAACTTCTCACTGGACACCCTGAACGCATCAGATGCGAGCTTGGGGTCCACAAGCATGTTTTCTATGTGCTCATCAATCTCCTTCGGCAAGCAGGTTGCAGAGATTCCAGGCATGTACTGCTCGAAGAGCAGCTTGCTATATTTCTCTATGCATCTGTCACGGGTCTCTCGATTCACCATCTTGGTGAACACTTTCAGCGGTCCAACGAGACAATATCAAAGTACATATATTGTTGCTGTCCTGGTATCAAGCTTATGTTCTTTCAGGTATTTTAAACAGGTTCTTTTTGCATTCTCCTCGCCACCAATATATATGACATATGTCCGCCTGCCCGACGTAGATAGCCCTCCTCCCCCCGAAATCACGAAAAACCCGAAGTTCTTCCCGTTCTTTGTTGACGCTATCGGAGCCATTGACGGTACACACATCACATGCCATCCTTTTGGTGAAGATCGGCATGCTGCTCGGGATCGCAAGGGGAACTTCTCTCAAAACTGCCTCGCGGCATGTTCATTCAACCTTTCGTTTACCTACATGTTTGTAGGAGTTAGCGCATATTGGAGATAGAGGTACGAGCACAACAAGGAAAGATTAGTAATATGTAGAAGAATTAGTAATGTAGGGAATGAATAACCGGTAATGTCCGAAACGGACATTATTTGTCATCGACTCGCGGACCATAGACAAGTCCGCGATTACATATACACAGTCCGGGTACTTACATTTAGTGTACCTTATTATATATACTGTAGCATTATTTCGAGTAGGAATTGAGTCCAATTAATTATCTCAAAGTCTTCATTCAAATACTACATTAAAGTTTACAGTGTTGAGCGGTTGGGAGGGGTCAGCTGCAGATGCTCGTGTCTATCACGATGCTTGTACTACCGATTTCAATATCCCTGAGGGAAAGTATTATCTTGCGGACACTGGTTTTGGCTCGTGCAATGAGCTTCTGGTCCCGTTTCGGGACGTGCGTTATCATCTTGCAGAGTGGGGTCGTGCTAATACTTTATATGATGCATTCTGCTAGTACCATTCATACTTATGTTCACATTGTTACATAGGCCTCGTAATTGCAAAGAACTTTTCAATTTGCGTCATGCAATGCTTCGAAATGCTGTTGAGCGCATTTTTGGTGTCATCAAGCGCCGATTTCGTATCCTTCTCCTCCCACCAGAGTACAAAATGGACATTCAAGCGCGCATTCCTCCTGCCTTGTGTCTCGTGCACAACATTATTCAAGTTCACGATCCAAACGACATGATGGACTATCGTAATGTCTTAGATGCGCACATTCTCACTGACACTGGAAACCTTGCTAATGGTCCTCCTACTGAGCACGCACGCACTCGTGTGAGCCTCCATCGTGACCAGATTGCTAGTGAGATGTGGGAGGCCTACAACAGGGAAAGGATTCAGAGGGGGGAGCAGGCAATCATAGAACCACTGGTACTGTAGTCGCATTAATACCATAGCCATTCGGACCCTCATCGATGACTATGATCCAAAGTATCTCCGTCAAATGATGACATTGTTGTCAGATTAAGACCGGATCCTCATCAATGACTATGATCTATAGAAATAGTGATATTGCTTTGCTACTACAAGTACAATACAAGAGAACATGACACAACAAGAATCCATGTAACACTCCTTTGAATGCTGCTCTAAAAACAACCGCCGAAGACTATCTACCTCAATAGCGAGATAAATATCAATGATAGTGATGTCGGTCTGAAATTTATTCAAGATATTGAGTAGTTGTATGTCCTCTAGACCCTCACTCTGCAACTTTTTCACCGCCTTCTGCCTGTGCAAAGGGATGGGATCTACTGATTGCGCCAAGGTGTTGGAGGTGTTGGCCTCAAGAGCATTGGCCGCGCGCTTGAACATTGTGTTAAGACCGCCAATACTGGTCCCCATCTGCTGGATGGCCACAGGCATCGTCAGGCGTGCAGACTTCGCCGAGTCTCCCAATTTCATTGAATGTGGGGGGCGGGTAACAATATCAAGCGTACTTTCATCATCATCAATCAGCTTCCGTTTACCAGAAGCTGTTGATGATGGCACACTAACACAGACCGACTCAAGGGAGGGTTGCTGTGTGGCATTGAATGGAGGGAGGCTCTCTGGGGTGAGGGGGGTTGCGCGCTGGCCGCCTGAAACAGAGCCAGGGAACTCGATCCCATCGAGCGCATCTCCAAGGTCCATCATATGGACCTCATCAAAAGAAAGGGGGGTGGCTGCGCTGCTAGAAGAAGGCGAAGGAATGATGGGAGGTTGTGTCGCGATGGTGGCAAAGAACGAGTTGTTGTTACCTGACTTGACAGGTATGAGACCTTTCAGCGCCTCATAGTGCTTCCAACCCTTGTCCCGGAGGCCTTTGGCCTTTGGATTTTTCTATTGATTCATAGTAATTAGCATTGTCATAGTAGTTTGATGCGAATTGAAATCACTTTACCTTCACAAAGTCGGTCCACATGTTTTCGGACTCTGGGGTGATTGAAGCTCTGCGTTCCATGCTGTAAGATAGTCCGGAAGTGTTGGCCACTTTGTCGACGACGTTGAATGTACCATGGAGCTGAAATTTGATCATTAATGAGGGTACCAAGGCTGATATAGTAGTAGTACATACCCACCCCCATTTTGATTGACATGCTGCCGCTGTTTTGCTTGCACCCGAGCAGGGGTGTTTTTCCATTTCAGCGGCAGCAGCAACCCAAAACATGTGATCAAAGTTCATACCATCACCACCTTGTGAGCGGTTGGTGGTGACATACTGGATGAGGATGGTTTCATCTGCCTCTGTCCACACACACTGATCTCTCGCTTCCATTAGCTCTGCACCACCATGAGCACTTTTTCTGCCCTGAGACATCCTGTAAGAGTTGCGATGATGGATAGATTGTAGACGGGTAATGGGCATGCCTACTACTTAGTATTGATTGATGGTCACACTGTGACCAGCACGGTCCTATGATTATGAAAGCAAAACATAGATTCTAAACCTGCATAAACTGGCGCAAATATTGGTGGCCGAACAGACTCTAAGCAATTATGTCAGTGCGCCGCCCCCCTAGTAAGCTTGCCTCCTCACCCCTGCCTTGTTGCCGCGCCCACCACCTGCCTTATTGCAATGTCGGTGTCCTTGCCAACAGGTGCAAGCCCACCCAACATTGGCTCACTTTTTGACTTGGTACTCCATCATCCATTGCTTGCTGACCTTCCATTCAACAGCTTCACCTCCTTCCTTCGCCGCGCCAAGATCCTCAAGGAGGATATCCTGCAGCCTCAGCCACACCACATCTCCATCTTCTGCGCCCCTCCTTTTCTTCCAGCAAGTGTCACTGGCTTCCTTGCAGCCTCTTTGGACATGCCGCCAGAGGCAGTCAAAGTCCTATGGTCCTTGGTGAAGGACATTGTGTGGGAGCTCCCAAGTAGCGCTGAGGCGAGCGCAGATGATGAGACCGCATTCAGGATTTATGGCCACGAGCTAGGACTTAGTACATATTTTTTTTCCCTCATGAATTGTGCTGATGTGATATGAACAGCAAAACGCACGCTATACCCTCCCATCAAGATTTGTGCCAACCACGAGTGTGCAGATGGCAGCGCGGATCATTGCTGAAGAAGGAGGAGCCACGCCGTATCGTCTTGTTCACTCACAGCAAGGGTGCAAAGCCTGGCTGGACGATACACCTGAAGTGCCAAGGTAAGTTTTTGTTCTCGAGTGCATGCGCTAGGTGCTAAGTATGACAAAGAGTGCAATACCAAATACCAGGCCAACTATAGCATCAATGGGGCCATCTGAACATACTACCAAGGCATGCCACAGTACATACAGGTCGCCGATCATCAGTTCGTCGAGCTGCAACTTGCCATGCACTGGATGGATCTGATGCAGATTGCGTACGTCTTTTCATTTACTTATCGCGGTGCCATCATTGACTTGGTATGATATTCGCTAGTATATCGGCGACGAACTGTGCCAACCTATACGCAATTGCCCAGACTCGTCACAACCTTGGCGACAGTGATGATCACTGGCAGTTCGGCAATGCTCTGACGACAGAGCAAGTCTGGGATTGCTTCATGCTTCTCGCCCTGCTTGACGATCACCAACAATGCAATGAATCACTCGTTGTTCCTCACGATGGTGACCAGAAAAATCGTTTCATGGGCGCCATGTATGCGCGCAACACTTGGATCGTGCTTCAAGGACAGGACGAGCTCCCTCACACTTGTCTCGGGTGCATGCGCATCTTCAAGTCACCAGATGGTGGCCTGCACCACACTGAGGTCATTGTTACCGATGGCGTGACTGTTGGATGCCCTTGTTGTGCTATTCCACAGTGCAAAAACCCTCTCGACAACAACCGGCTTCGATTCTGTGCCGAGCACCATCACCTTGAGGCTGTCTGTGCTGTCAACAGCTGTGGTCAACCGGTCGTGGTTGATATTGAGACCGGACGAAAGCGCAAGGCATGTGACGACCCAGTCCATCTCCGCATGGAAGCTGTCAACATTGACTCATCACACCACGGAAAGAGCAAGACTCAATGTCAGAAGCTCTCCAAGTTAAACAATGCTATCACCATCCACCTCCCTGCGACTTCAACAGACGACGTCCCTCTTCAAGATGTTGAAGAATGGTACGAGCACAATATGGCCTCTGGTGCTGTGCATCTTCATCAGGTGGCCACAACAACCTCAACAGGAGTTTTGGATCATCCTGTTGCATCTGATTTGGATGCTGATGGGTGTAGCGCCAAGGACACTCCACTCAAACTCAAGGCTACCTTCCGCCGTCAGTGCACGAACAACGAACAGCTTGTTGTTTGTCCATGTGGAGTAATCTGTGGCCGTGGCACGATGTACCACCACGAGGCTGTCTCAAATGTGCTAGTAAGTCCAAGTCTTGTTATCAGAGAATATGTGCTGACCAGGGTTTCAACAAGATCATGATCAAGAAAATGTTCACCCTCCCGCGCGCTCATAAACCGCAACATATGATTTATGACTCCAATTGTAATGCGTTGCGTGAAGTGGAGAGTTGCAAGATCGTGTTCTTTGAGGGGATGGGCATGTGTGTGGATGCCTTCCATCACAGAACAAAGCATAAGGCTAGTGATATGCTCTGCTGTGAGTGCTGTGACATGAAGGCATACCCTGAACTCCTTGATGACAATGGTAAGTATTATTTCAATTCATCAATTGCAGAGCAAATGAATGTTTGGTTTGGTGGCTTTCATAACATTTGCCGAGAGATGACGCCGGTCAGGTATGATTTCTTCCTTGATGAAATGATCCTCCGTCGAAACCGTATGACTGTTGCTACCCTTTGCATACAAGGCAAACTTCCTCACCATCCACCTGTTTAATTACCTTCCAATATATGATATTTTCATTAGTACCAATGCTGGAAACTTTGAGTTCAAGAACACGATGGTCAAGGTAGGTTTTCATATGAATCACATTTGTAATAGCTACTTCATGTTAACAAAGAAAATGTAGCTAGCTAAGAACCCTTTTCCTCCTGCTATCCAACTCGAATGCCGATGATGTTTGGATAGTTTAGTGGGCGAAGGATTGGATCAGTGTGCCTTCAAAACCACACCGATCCAATCCTTCACCCACTAAACTATCCAAACATCATCAGCATTCAAGAGCTAGCTACACCTATATTGTAGGGTATTGAAAATGTTTTCTTTGTTAACCGAAGAAAACATTTTCAATACCCTGCAGTATAGGTGTCAAAACCACGCTGATCCAAAATTGTTTACGACCCCTTTTGGATCAGTGTGGTTTTGAAGGCGCTTGAAGATCTTGATCCTCCTTCAGGGGTTCTTCAAGAAAATGTAGCTAGCTACACCTATACTGTAGGGTATTGAAGATGTTTTCTTTGCATCTTCAATACCTTACAGTGTTCGGATAGTTTAGTGGGTGAAGGATTGGATTGGTGTGGTTTTGAAGGTGCACTGATCCAATCCTTCGCCCACTAAACTATCCTAACATCATCGGCATTCAAGTTGGTTCTGCGAACCAACTTGAATTGCCGATGATGTTCAGATAGTTTAGTGGGTGACCCAAGCTTTCTTGAAGTAGTACTGCACTCGCGTTGAGAGAAGCTGTTATGAATGTGATTAGAAACATCCTTGACATACTGACCCAAAGATGTTTATGCTGCGCTGCATCTTCGATGGGGCGGTCATAATGTTTTCATAAAGACAAATCAATTGATAGCTAATTACATGAGAAGTGTAGTATGTAGTAGGTAGCAAAGGCAATCAGACAAACCAAGAAAGCACATCAAGGAATGGATGAGACATAACAAAGACATGATGAAAATTACTTCCGCCCACTACGTTTCTTGCTGCCCAGACACAAGGCTGCACGCCATGCTGCAAGGTAGTTTGCCAAGAGGCCATCTTCAGTGCATCCAGTGAGTTTGTGTGTCTCGAGGACAGTCAGGTCTGTCTTGCGCCATGCCTTGTGATTATCATGGTACGTGGTCTTGACAAATGGAGTGTCGCCAAAGATCAGACGAAAAAGCTGCTCCTGGCCATAGAAGCCGCAAAGCTTTGGGATGGCCATCTGCTGAAAGCCAATGGCCATATCAACCGTGTACATTCCATGTGGCCACCTCTGTCGTGGCTTGGCCGGGTTGTAGATCGGAATATGAACAGGAATGACACGGAGAGCTGGCGCAGGAATGACGCGCGGCATTGACTTGACGGGTGAGGATGATGATGACATGATGAGCGGTGGTGTTGGCAACATTGAGCGAGCGAGACGAGTGTCAAAATCATTGTCTGAGTCGGATAGTAGTTGAGTGGGGGATAGTGGTGGGGTAGTGAGACGGCGGCCTTTGCCCAAGGTGGGTTTTGGTGTGAGCTGCGTGTCGTCAATGATCTCGACATCCGACAAGGAAGCAGCAGCAGATGCCTGTCGCTGCTTGTTCATCTTGCGCAAACTATCACGCTCACCTTTCATGTTGAAGCGCATGTGTGTGGGGCGAGCCACCAGCTTTGAGGACTTGAAGAGATCATCGAAATCACTGCAGTCGGTGACACCGTGGCGTCGAACGAAGATATGACACCGCGAGTCAAGGGTGAAGGGGTATGTGAGTGCAGAAGGAATCCACCGCATGAAGCGTTCCTCAAAAACATCGATCTTGAGGATATTGTCGCCAAGGGATGCAACAAGTGCAGGATCACCTGAGAGCTGGTACTGAGGGAAATATGGGCAGTGCATGACCCATTGCATCAGCACAGGTGCATTGTCCTATGTAACCATTGAGTAAGTGCCACAAACGCGAACCTAAGAACCAACTTACTGCATCAAACCAGTACAGCACGAAGCGCTGTTTGGCTTTCCGTTCCATCTATTTCCGACGACCTGCCACCCTTGTGCTCTCGATTGCCTTGCGTGCACGCGTGTTTAGGTCACCTGCCCACAAAGGGTCAAGTTGATCAGTGACGCGGTGTCTTCTTAGATAGATGATCTATAGATAAACACCTATAAAAACAAATATCTCCATGGTCAGCGATTCAGACAAATACCAATGGCTGATAACGTGGTCGTTCGTGGGTGGCTGTTTACACTTCCCAAGCTATGTCAGACCACAGTACTTCTGTAAGGTCATCGCAGAATTAAATATACAAAAATATTCAGCCTGTCTGAGTTCCATTGAAAAGATGAAATGAAATATTTGTCTGAGCTGCATTCTGGCTTTAGAATAGAGGGAAATGGTTTTGTAGTGATTTCTAGGGTATTAGGCTCATGGGGTAGCATTAGTCATCCATGCACCGAACCAGTTTGGTGCAGGTCAGCGGGGGGGGGCTTTGATGGAGTGTGGATCGGGAATGCGTGCATGGCAGAGGCATCATAATTCTGGGAGAGCGTCAGAAGATGAGGGGGTTGTGACAGGGGGGGCAGACTAGCCTGAGGCTGCTGTGATGGGGCAGGAGGTTGCACAGGAGCCGTCAAGATATCATGGAACGATGGGAATACGGGCTGGCCACTAGCACCAGCAGACTGGAGTGCATGCTGAAGCGCCCTCAACCCATCATTCATCTCAGCCCCGGCGTCGAGTGACAAATCATGCCAGTGGGTCTCCAAGTCAGCAAGAGTATCCTGGTCAAAGCCCCAATCCCAATCCTGCTGCACATCAGCCTGAGGGCACTGGTTGTCTGCGCTATCAGTGACATGCACTGGACATCCTCCATCGTCCGTAGTGCAATGGGAAAGGCACTTTCCATGGGGGCATTGCAGTGCACAAGGTCGACGACAGAACGTGCCAATGCATGGCTCACCTCGCTTGTGTGACTTCTTGTTGTTAGGTTGCAGCTGAGAACTCGAGGGCAGAGGTTGTGTTGAGGGGAAGGGAGCTGCAGAGGCTGCGCCAAGGGTAGGAGAACCTCCAGGGATGAGAGCCATGATATCTGGATGCGAGAGAAGCTGAGGGAACCAGCGGAAGAAGGCGCAGGATCCATGCTGACAAGGAGCATTAACATGATGACCGACGGCTCAATATACTAACCACGTACCCTAGCCATTGGCTTTCCTGAGTTCCCGCTCCTATCACTCCGACAGATGGTAAGTGGAAGAGCGCCTCCACAGACTGCGCAATCATAGGTGAGACCAATGGGAGATTGATGCACAGCTAAGCTGGCAAGGAACACGATGTCTGCTTGCTGTAAGGAAGACATGGGCCAGAGGGGAGAGTGGGCGGGCGGGCAAGAAAGACGGGAAGGCGAGAAAGACGGGAAGGCAAGGTGTTAAGGTGAGATGGGCGATGAGCACGAGCAACCACAACATGCTCCATTTGGATCGGAGCATCAAAACAGAGTGCCATCTGCATGTGGCGGGCAGGACGACAGGCGTGCAAGTAGGCATCCACAGTGGGATGACGGGCGTGTGAGTAGGCATCCACGGCAGAAGGAATGCTGGCAGGAGGAGGTTAGGAGGAGAGGGTGAGTATGACTGAATGGAGTTTAGAACATTTCAAGCTCTGCCTGGGTCAGCCGCACTTGCTGAAGGGCCCCCAAACTGTGGCCCCGGAGTCCACCCCGAACTTTGGCCCCGGAGTGGCCAGATCCCAGACATTCTGGGCTATTCTGGATGAGGTTAAGGTGGTCAATTACAACGGCAAGGATGACAGAAGGGACGACACAACTACATATAGCCCGGAGTTTTGCCTCTTCTGCAGGTTGCAACCGGCAAAAACTGAATCCAATCAGTTTCTCATAAGATAGCCTATATGTTCGTACCTAAACCATCTCGCTGAAACATTGAAATAAGCATTATTTTTCGCGAGTATAAAAACAAGTCATCAGGATCTTCCTATACTTCACTCCAAAGAGATTTTTAGAGCATATCAACAGTTCATACTAGCTCGCGTAACTATGTGTTTCTCCTTCCTCACCGTTATTGTTGTGCTGACAACATCTATGATGTCTGTCAGTGCATGTGGACTTTTTGGCGACAAATGCACCAAGGACAATGACTGCTGCACAACAAAGGAGTTGTTGTACTGCATTAATAGTGTAAGTAGGAGCAGTTTGCTTTGCATCACTTCACTTGATGACTCATCTTTTGGGCCTCGGAATATCAAATATGCTATAGTCCTGGCTGAGGAGGCCGGTGAATTTGCACGTAGCAACATACTGGTGGGTTGTGTTTCTATTTTCCTATTGATGCTGTTTTCAATGGAATAATATGCAGTTCATTGCTGATTGAGAAATGGATCCTGGCAATGCCGCAAAGTGGATGAAGTATTTATGTATTTGGACTTTTGATCCGAAGTGGTTTGATCACATGGTACATTATCTCCGATCCAGCCACGAATATAAAAAGCTAGAATAAGGAGGATTACAAAACCATCTTGTTGCAAAGATGGCAATGAGTTCGACCGGAAGTATGATCAATACAAGTAAGCAGAGTCTGGTAGATGCAGCCATCAACCGAGGCTTTGTGCTGAATGTAAAATTTAGTGTAGTATTTGAATGAAGATTTTGAGATAATTAATTGGACTCAATTTCTACTTGAAATAATGCTACAGTATATATAATAAGGTACGCTAAATGTAAGTACCCGGACCGTGTATATGTAATCGCAGACTTGTCTATGGTCCACGAGTCGATGACAAATAATGTCCGTTTTGGACATTACCGGTTATTTGTTCCCTACATTACTAATTCTTCTACATATTACTAATATTTTCTTTGTTGTGCTCATACCTCTATCTCCAATATGCACTAACTCCTACACTCCCCCTTGAGCACAGCCTATTCCCATTTCATCTCTCAATCTTTCGAGTCTCGGCCTTGGCAGTGCTTTCATGAAAGCATCTGCGAGGTTATGATCCGTTGGTATGTATTCTAACTTTATCGTGTCATTTTTGATGACTGATCTGATAAAGTGATAGCATATATCGATATGCTTCGTTCTAGTGTGGAACTTGTTGTTTGAGGCGAGGGCAATGGCGCCTTGGTTGTCTGAATAGATGGTGATAGGTGCGTCCTTTCTTTTATAAAGTTCTTTCAGTAATGACTGAAGATATAGCACTTCCCTCATTGCAGACGTTAGCACGATGTATTCGGCTTCAGCCGTTGATAATGCTATAATTGTTTGCTTCCTCGCGCTCCAAGCTATCGGTGATCCGTGCAGCAGGACCAGGTATCCTGATATGGAGTGCCTGTGGGCTTGGCTTGCCCAATCCGCGTCCGCATAAGCCTCTAGATCTTTCTCTCCCCCCCCCCCCCCCAAGGTAAGTTTTCCCTTCTTTGTTGCCTTCAGGTAACGGATGATGCATTTTGCTGCCTCCCAGTGTGACTTCGCCGGTTCTCGCATGAATTGCGACAGTACCAACACTGCTAGTGCTATGTCCGGCCTAGTACAAGTTGCCGCGTACATTAGCGATCCAATCGCTCTCTGATACGGTATGTGTTGTTCGGATATTTCAGATTTGGTGCCTGGCGAATGGTTTGACTGTTCTTTTGTCAGTTGTATCCCAGTCTCCATGGGAATATGCGCCGGTTTTGCGTCTTCGAGGCGGAAGCATTCGACAATTGTGTTGACATATGCCTCTTGCGACAGCGTTACGGTTCGCACGCTTCGGTCTCTCTCTCTCTCTTGAGACCCAACAACCAGGTAAGCTCTCCCAGGTCTGTTATCTCAAATTTCTGGCGCAACTGATCTTTAAACTTCTGTATATGCTCCAGATGCTTTGATGTTATGGCCATGTCATCAACCGATACCGTTACGACGGTGTGCTCATCCTGTTCCCTCCGATAGTACACCGCTCTATCGACTTGCGAGCGTGTGTATCT
Organism: Suillus fuscotomentosus; assembly: GCF_016647785.1. Classification (NCBI taxonomy): domain Eukaryota; kingdom Fungi; phylum Basidiomycota; class Agaricomycetes; order Boletales; family Suillaceae; genus Suillus; species Suillus fuscotomentosus. Next base: position 360,753 of record NW_024539568.1, read on the forward strand.
GGCTTTGAGGAAAAATTCTTCTAGCTCCTTGGACCACTCAAACCCGGCTTGCTTCAAGCCGTATAAGCTTCTCAGCAGCTTCAAGACCTTTCCTTCCTCTCCCTTCTTCAAGTATCCGGATGGTGCCCGCATATACACGTCGTCCTTGAGTGTAGTGTTTAGGTGAGCACTTTTTATATCCACTTGGTGCATCTCCCAATCATTTCTTGCAGCCATTGACAATACTGTCCGAATTGTTGTCATATTTGAGGTAGGGGCAAATGTTTCTTGATAGTCGATGCCGTATTCTTGACGTTGACCATTCGCAACTAGACGTGCTCTCAGCTTGACTTTCTCCCCATCAGGTCCTCATTTCGTCGCTAAGACGAAATGACACGGTATGATGTTGGCTCCTCTTGGTGCGTCTACTTTCTCCCATGTTCCAAGTTTCTCCAATTGACTAATCTCATAGTCTATGGCCTGTTGCCATTCATCCACGTCCAGTCCACTTACATAACACTTCCTTAAGTGTTGGTTCTCTTTGCGCGGCTGCCATGGCCATATACGAAAGATTCATTTGAGTGTCGTCTGGTGAGTCTTCTGTTGCTATATTAGCTCTCTCTCCTTCATTCAAGGCTTTATAGTATCCTGCAGGTGGTCGTACTCTCGTGTCCTTGGGTGTTATTGGATCCGACAGTTTTTGTACACTCTGGGGTGGTGTTTTGGGAGGTTGACTTGGTGTTTGGGGGAGTTGGGGAGTTTGTGCGATGGGCTGGGCGATTTTCGGTGCATTGATTTGTTCTTCCTGGTTATACTCCCCCTCGTCCAGTACATTGTCACGAACGATGACATCTGGTGGGACAAAGCTAACATTGCGTTCTATAGATACCCGTCTCTTCATCGGCCAAAAAATTCGGTATCCTTTGCTTTCATTGTCCACTCCCACGAACAACACTTCTTCTGCTCTGGCTTCAAGCTTTCCATGATCTGGTGAGTGCACATATACTCTGGTTCCAAATTCTCTTGCTGCCGCTAAGCTTGGTTTAGTTTTGTGCATCAATTCGAAAGACGTATGCCCAGGAATGGCATGAGACGGTAAGCGATTCTTTAACCATGCTGCATAATTAATAGCCTCGGCCCATAAGAACTTCGGAAGGTCCTTGGCGATGAGCATGGCTCGTGCGTGTTCGACCAGTGTTCAATTGAGTCGTTCAGCCACGCCGTTTTGCTATGGCGAATCATGTACTGTGAGTTGTCTCATTATTCCTTGATCTTTCAGGTATTCATCAAATTCTTTGCTCAGATATTCGCCTCCTTGATCTGAACGAACTTTGTTCAGATGCACTCCGTGTTGACGGCTGATGTAAGCCTCGTATTGCTTGAATGTGTTAAGTGTGTCGCTTTTCTTCTTCAGAAATTCTATCTTCGTCTCCCTGCTATAATCATCAGTAAAACTGATGTAATATAGACATCCTCCTATTGTTGCTGTTTGTGCAGGTCCCCAGAGATCAGTATGGACCAATGCACCATAGGTATGAGATTTGGTTCTGGATTCTTCGGGAAATGATTGACACATTGCTTTGGCCTGTGCGCAGGTTTCGCAATATTCCAGTTTTGATTTTATATCGAGATCTAGACCCTGGATTAATCCTTTCTTCACAGCGTCAAGTATCGCAGTCTGTGACACGTGTCCTAACGTCCGGTGTGCCTTGAAAATGGTTTGTTTTGTCTTTACCGCGTGTGCTTGATGCTGATTTTGATCCACAACACTGTATAACCCATTGACTTGCGGAATAGCAGCTATGGTCCGTCTTTTTGGTGCTGCTGTCAGGATTTTGCAGAGTTTATCCTCGAATAGGATAGCGAATCCTGCCGTTGCAATATGATTCATCGAGATGAGTGTAAAAGCCATTTTTGGAGTATAGAGAGCATTTTTGAGTGTAATGCTTGTTTTCTGATCTCCCAGAGGAAGATCTATGCTAACATCTCCTCGTCCTATGGCTTTGACAATAGATCCATCTGCGGTGTGTACGTCTTGGGCCTTGATTGGCTCAAACATTACAAACTTTGACCTATCTGGGCAAAAATGGGACGTAGCGCCAGAGTCAATAATTGCTCCGCACTTTTTGACTGGTATGTCTATCTTCTTCGCAATATTCGCTAGATCTGACGTTGCGAATGCATAATCATTTGCTCTTTCGATCTTGTCTGCAGTGTTTGCCGTTTCCTTTTGGCCTTTCTTCGTCTGCCTTGGTCCTTGTCCCTCCTTTCCGCCTCCTTTCATCCAACAATCGGCTTTATAGTGACCCTTCCTGTCACAATTGAAGCAAGTGATATCTTCACCCATGCTCGTCGTGGTACGTCCTCTTAGCATGTTTGTCCTTGCTGTAAACGCACTATTCTTCCCTTTCTTCTGTGTCTTGGGATTGTTTATCTGCTGATGTTCGTATTCTTCTGTAATAACGTTTATCAGCTCATACGAGGTAAGCAGCTGCTTTGTTATGCGTTGTAGAGAATCATGCCTCTCATGGTGTGATATGGCACTTTACACTAGGAGTACATAGCACAAACTTGCAGCATCACTCTGTGTGCTATCCGCAGGTATTCCACTATGAGGCGCAGCTTTCTCGCGCAACGCGCGCCATGTGCGCACCATTCCTGCGCTTCACAATGTATACACGCGCGCGCATTCCCACGCTTGAGCGCCCTATAGCGCCAGCCATCCAGAAGCACCCATCCACTGTCCTCCAAGTTCTCTAGTGCATATATTTCTGTTTCTCTCATTTGTATATTGTTCCACTTTATTTTTATCATGGACCCTTACTTATATATATCTCTACATACCTACTCGGTAGCGCTTCGGCTCCGCATGACCGCGCTTAGGCGCGCTATATAAGCACCAGCAGTACATACTATTACACACCTGACTTTTACCTTACTTCACCTGTCACTTTTCCTACCACTTACTTTACCTCCCAATTACCTGTTACTACTTACTTACTACTTAGCAGAACATAGTATAACTCTATTCCTTTACATCTCGCACTCTTCTCTTATCTTGCATCATATTATCACTTAAGTCTAACCTCTCTATTGTTTCCGCATACGTGCGCGCGCTTTCCCGCGCTTCGCGCAGCACACGCGCGTTCCCGCGCCTTCGTGCCTTGCGCACACCTGCGCTTTCTCGCGCCCCGCTTCAGCGCGTACCTCTAGATCTTCGCTGCACTCGCTTCCCCTTAAGGGTCGAACACGCTTGCCATCTCAAGCATAGCAGACTAGGCAATGCACGACCTACAACATTTTTAGATACTGTCAGGAGCATCATTTGTTCCTCACAGTATTGTTGTTTCTACAGCGTGCTGTGGCATTTATTGATGACAGAATTGGTCTGTAGGATTCCGGCAATGATCCCATGATAATGGCATAGTAATCTCTCTTGTCTATACTTACTCCCATTCCTGCTAACGATTCTCGGATCCTTAACAGGTCTCTGAAGTGTGCCGTCACGTCTCCACCTTCCTCGCATCTGGTGTCCTGGAGTTTCCATCGCAGATCTATCTGCACTATCTCTGTTTTGCCTTCGTGGATTCGGCATATTTCTGCCCATATATTCGAGGCTCTGGATGCACAACAATAGTCGGTCTGAGACCGTACTAAATATGTGTTGCTTGACGAGTGAGTCCTTCTGTTGAAACTCGTCTTCCTTCTTCTCCTGTTCTTCAATCTCTGTTTGGGTAGCTACTGATTTATTTGGCTTCAGTGCTTGTCCTTGCGAGTCAATCTCGAAAGGTACAGGTTCCTTCGTCCTACCATCAAGATAGCGCATCAGACCTCATGCTCGTATCACCGTTTGGGCCCTTTCCTTATAGGTTATCCAGTTCGTTCTGTCGTCAGAGAGCTGGGGGATATGATATAATGATGAGGAGCTGGGGAGCGTCGTATCCATGGTAGTAGCAGGGCTCATAACCTGTAAACTTTAGTGTAGTATTTGAATGAAGACTTTGAGATAATTAATTGGACTCAATTTCTACTTGAAATAATGCTACAGTATATACAATAAGGTACGCTAAATGTAAGTACCCGGACCGTGTATATGTAATCGCGGACTTGTCTATGGTCCACGAGTCGATGACAAATAATGTCCGTTTTGGACATTACCGGTTATTCGTTCCCTACATTACTAATTCTTCTACATATTACTAATATTTTCTTTGTTGTGCTCATACCTCTATCTCCAATATGTGCTAACTCCTACACTGAAAATCCTAGAAATGGGATCAGACACACTAGTTGGATTGAGGTATAATACCACTTGCCTGCATGGGAACGCAAGGGCAAAGATCTGTACGGCACGTTACAGCTACCGTTGTATCGCTAGACCAGCCTGAAGGTAAAAGCTCAAGCTCGAAGTGCTAATTAGTGCAGGCCATGACCCCGCACAAGCACCTTGGCAGAGGTCTACACTTCCAGTTTTCCAACTGCACAAGTAAACGAGTGAAGCAGATGCGTGCTTCTGTTTTTCTATTGAAGCAAATTCTATTCCATCAACATGAGAGTAGATGTGGGAGTACATTACTGTGGGCCCTCCTTTGAGCCCATTCAGTGAAATAGTCTGTATCTCACAGTCAGCCCAATGTGACAATCACCCGTACTATACGGGCCACCCCACATGGGCCCATGGGCAATTGTATAGGTAACATATGGGTGGGCCCATAGTTGACAATATGCGAGAGTCTCGGCTGGGCCCATAGTATATAGCGGTAGGTCTATAGTATGATGATAATACATCTCATGTAATTATTATAGTGGGTGATGACTTGGCCCAGAATGTCCCTAAGATGCCATGAATGACGTGTCAGCCCATGGGTGCTGAAAATCATAATCATCGTAGGTGATGACTTGGCCCAACATGCCTATAAGACAGCGTGAATGATGTCTCGGCCCATGGATGCTGACATTTACCAGGGTCAATTTTGATTGTTCGGCCCAAGGTCTCGGCCAATACCAACAATACCTATCGGTCACATTTCGGTCCAGATGCAGGTCTGGTCAGTCACATGTCAGTATATCCGGCATCCATCGGTCACATCTGGACCCGTACACTATGAATCACATGCAAAATAAACAACCCTCCGGCCATGCTCGGTCAGTGTCATTCAGATGTCGGCCGAGAGATATATCGAGCATTAGATGTGGCCGAAAGACGTATGAATTTAAATATAACCGGTCATGCTCTGTCGGTGTAATTGACATGTTGGCCGACATATGCATCAAGCATCAGATGTGGCCGACCATGCACAGCAGCTCATGAAACTAGCAGGATGAAGTCAGGTAGATTGGATGGGTATATGCGGGCTGTAAGCTTGGCAGGGTGACAATGCACAGCAGCTCATGATACTAGCAGGATAAAGTCAGGTAAATAGAACAGGTATATGTGGTGGCCAGCCAAGAAAACTGATAATGCAGTAGCCCATGATACTGGCAGGATGAGGTCAGGTAGATAAGTATATCCGGCTGAGCCACAAAAGTAACGAGATAAACATACATAAATAATGCCAGAGATGCTGGGCCGCTCAATGAGGATTATGAAGTTTACATACCGTTCACATACTGCCTGAAATGTCTTCTACCTTGCTGTATTTCGCATAATCCTCCTGAGCATAGATTGAGTGCTGTCCGCATGGTATCTTGAAATGATTATGCACACTGTCTCTCATAAACCATGCCCACACCCATTGGTCGCCCGACCTGACATCTACCTCATGTCGGACAAGCCGACCACAGAATGCTACCATCACCCCTGAGTCATATACCAACTCGATACCTAGATTAGGAAGCTTCATGTGGGTGTTTGGATAGTTGCCGATGCATGTCATGATATCAAACCATTCAGGGCAGCATTGGGGATCGCGATGTGCGGGTGACCATCGGTTGGCCATTATAGCAGCACCTGTGAAGACCGACACCCAATACCTAATGCGATCATACATCTCACTTCGTCCAGTGGAATAAGCCCAGCGTCCGATCTCAATGGTGGTTCGCAATGGGTCCCAATATAGACTAGGGTGCATGACCCTCAATGCGGCCGAGATGAGCAGGGAAGGTCGTTGCATAGACTTAATGATGGATAATCCATGGGGACTTTTGAGAGTAGCCGACACGTCTGGACAGAAGCTGACGTCAGTGTTTTGATGGGCATGACCATAAGGCTTGTCATAGTCAGCGACATAACTGTAAACTCTTGTGAGATGCGACTAACCTCGTGGCCCTGTTGAAACCAGCAGGGAGATACATTGATACAGCCTGGGGACACACTGCGTGTTTCGGTCGCATGAAAATATGACCCATCTGTCCTCCAAACACCATTTGCATTGGCTGAGAATATACTGTCTCTCAGGAGATCATTGGCATTATGCATCGCAGCACTGATATCATCCTGATGAATGCCTGTTTAACGGATGACCGGCATGAAAAGACACACTCACTTTCATCCAAACTGACAATGCTGCTGGCACATACCAAAAGATGATGCAATAACCTGCATCTAACACAATGCAGGGCTTCTCAAGTACTATCTGTCGACTAGGTGGGAACTTCTTTGACAGGCGCGCTTCCTGTGTGGAACTGCGGCCGGTTGGCTGCTGCCCGCAAGCATCGCTGTATCGTTTGAGATCAAGATTTGCTATCTAGTCAGGACCAAAGTGCTAAATATGAAGAGAACTCACTTGTATTCATATATGCATTGGCCAAAGTCGATGCCAGTTGTGCACAGCTCAACGCCATTTGGACATCAAGATCAATGGGTGGAATAATGGATGGAGACTGATGAACATGAGACCAAAATTGTTCCTCGACGTACTGGCTGGCTAAATGGACCTTGCGCAAAGCCCAGTCATCGGGCACATCGATGTTATGCATGAGGTGTTGATACATATTGCATAATGTTATAAGTCACAGGGTGATTGCCGACATTGAAAGCTTCCTAAAAGATGACATACAAGTGATATAATGCAATTGATTGCATGTAATATTGCTATGTGTAGGTGACCGACGTGTAAAGCATGACTACGGAGTGGTAACCAACTGCCTTGCACAATAAACCAAACAGCGAGAAGCTTCCATAGCATGGCCGATATTGAGGTCCTCTTGGCAGCCGAGAGACTTGGCACCGAGTTCGGCCTCGATCTGCTTGTCCTCAATCAATTGGCGAACTTCATCTGTGGCACGTGCTGCAGCTGCCCTAACTACAAGAAGCTGCCTGCTGAGCGGACCTCCTTGAGGGTTCATGGTGGTAGGTAAAGCCGCCAGCAATGCACCTTCCGGCTGCCCTATGTCAGCCGACAAACTGAAAATACATTTGAATGCTTACTTGTTGCTCAAAATGTTCATTGACGAATGCCATTACTTCTGTGAGGTTCAACTGTACGCCTGGAGTCTGAAAACTCATGTCCCATCAGTCATTCCACCAGGAATAGGGGTAATGATCCACCAGCTGATGACCTTCCCACAAACATGGATACTTCTCGGCAGGGCAAGCTAGGAATGCATCGGCGATATCCTCATCGTGATATAACCCAACCTGCTGCCTGCCCATGAGACCCACAATCTGCACCAGAAGGAATGGCAGGGTGGGTTGCATATTTGCGCCCATGCAGATGTTAACAAAGGGCAAGACAAATATCTCGACCGGTGATTAATGTAATGGATACAGCAGATTCAAGAATGAAACTCACCTGTGCTTCCCAAATGATGTGCCTTCCGAGCATCTGATTGACTTTCGGTGTGTGCTTCATGTAGCTCTTGCCAAGAGCACGGCGAATGGCAGCGAATCTGGATGTCGCGAACTCGAACACATTGGCAGCATCCCAAAGTGTGAATTGCGGTAGTGGGTCATTATTGTTAGTTCCGGCTCTCTGGCCTCTGGTTGCGCAATGGCCAGTAGAGGCTGAGCCATTCCAGGATGAGTTGTCGGAAGTGCTCGTCATTGGTGGAGATGAACGGAAAGACTTATCAAGGATCATGAATGAATGTATTTAAACTCAGCATACCTTTTGGGCCGGAATTTGGAACAGTCTTGTATTATGTCATCAAATTGAAGCATGCGCCTTCAGCCGGAATCTGGGCGAACCGCCATGCTCAGCCACAAGCTGCATATTGCGTAATGACTCGAAAATTTTCAATCATCATGTGAGGCACCTGCAAGCGCAATACAACCGAAACAACATATACCCGTCAGGCGGAATTTGGAACCATCGTAGATTATGTTGTGGTGCATAACCAGAAATTTAGAATTCTCATCCTCAAATTCATGCATGGCTCCCTTGGCCAGAATGCAGTCAAAACAACCAGAAACTGCTCCTAAGGCAAGGTGCAAGTGCTGATCTTTCTCTTCCGCTTGTCTCTGCACATTGTAAGTTAAATAATTAAATAAGCCAAGTATTCCATGATGGTAATAAAGCACTCTGTATAACCTTACAACGTATCAACAGACCTGTGTGACCTTGTTCCTTTGATGAGCATACACAAGCTTTCACCATCCATCTGGTAGATATCATCTTGTCGGCTTTGAGTTCACGAGGATTTTCAATGCTCAAAGACGAGATCTCTTGTCAGCCGAAACACATTATATCAAATCAAACTTACAATTTACACTTGAGATCGAGAATGTCATGTGATCTTCTGACTCGATAATAGTCTTATATTCATCAATATTACCACTGGATGAAAGGTCATTGGCTTTGTTAAAATCCGACATTTAGTAACATTGAGACCAAGTCAGCCGAAATCACGTCAGCGGTAAATGAACTCATGGTCGTGGGGTGTAACAATTTCTGGATATGTATTAGATAGATGGCAGTCATAACCTGTATAAAAACAAGACATTGCACTCAATATCCAACCAATAGTCGGCCGAAAATTATATCAGATAGGAATGAACTTGCCATCTGAACTATGGCCGGATGATATCTTGGATCATACACAATTTTTCATAGTATGCTCTGTAATTAAAACGCCTCTAACTACGTTAGTCAAAAAATCAACAATCAACGAAATCTTGATGCACAAAGAGCCGCAAGAATATCACACTCAACACAGCCACAACATCACGTGCTTGAGGATCCAATCATTCCGCAGTTAAAGATTAAGGTGAACGACCGGTCCGATAATTTCATCACTGCTCATCACATCACTTCTCTTCAATTCACTGCCGACTTCAAATCTATGATATCTACATATTACCGAAAATGTTCTCTGAAGCAGAGTCAAATGCTGCCTTTGAGGTGGCACTCGACAAAATGCAAGGCATGATCTCTGAAGCTTTGAAGATGGAAGATCTGGACCCAAGGCTGCGCAAGCTTGGAGTTCACATACTACAGTGACCTATCTCCGTATAATACGAGGGAACAGACGTGCATAATATCCCGTATGATACAGGCCAGCGGACCATGGGCCCATGATAAAAATATTCTCGACTATGACGGATGGGCCAGGAGGCAAATTATTCCCGATGGAGGCGGGTGGGCCCATGCAGGGAATATATAGAGTAGATGAGTGGGCCGATGTAAATGAATATTAGGTAGACGGGTGGGCCGAGGTAGCTGGATATTATGCAGATGGGTGTATTAAGGTAGATGTGTATGAGATAGATGGGTAGGTACTTGTTATCACATCCACGGGTGGGCCCAGACACATATTAAATTAGACGGGTGGGCCGAGGGTATTATAAAATATTGTATTATACGGGTGGGCCGAGGGTGTTGTATGGGATATTGTATTAGACCTGTGGGCCGAGGGTGGTATACAATATAGATGGGTGGGCCCATGTGTATCATAATTGTAGACATGATGGAGCTGAGGTAGTTGTACATCAACCAAATCAGAGGAGGTAATAAATCAAAGTTACCAAGTTCCTGGAGCATCAGGTGATCTCCTGACATGGCAGTGCGAAGCTTGTGTTGCCCAACGAGACACCAAGTTCCGGCCACCAGAATTTGAGTCAACTGTACCGACCTCCGAGTTCCGGGACCCGGGAGTCGACAAATGAATATCTGATGACCAGTGAGTCAACCTTACTCAGAGGAGGTAATAAATCACAGTTACCGAGTTCCCGGAGCAGCAGGTGATCTCCTGATATGGCAGTACGAAGCTTGTGTTGCCCTATGAGACGCCAAATTCCGACCACTCAAATATGGGTCAACCGTACCGACTTCCGAGTACTGGGACCCGGGAGTCGACAAATGAATATCTGATGACCAGCACACTTCCAATCAGGTAGTATTTCATTGAGCAATGGATAATAATACATCTTTGACAGCGGCCAAAATTATCCATGGCTCCCTTATCTGATCCTCTCTATCTCCACCCCCTATAACACCAAAGTCCGGACATCCAGCATTCAGCGTCTGATTTCCCAAGATTAACATCCAGCATGAACGGTTCTTCCCCTTCCCCTCCTGATAGCATAAACATCTGGCGCACTTGGGCCCTGACTGTGACTTATGAAGCAGGGGAATATACCGAACAGAAATTCAAGGCAGAGAAGACTGGAGGAGGCCCAGTCATACCTTCCCCCAACCTAGACACTGATCTGGTGATGGCGTGCGATCGCTTGGCTGATGTACTCATAAAGGCATCTAAAAATCCCAGTGGGTCTTCCTGCAGATTCAGAAAATTCTATTTATCATTCAAATTCCTGCATGACAGTTCAGATGCAGATGGATATTGCAAGATATAGCAAATTGATCTCCCCGAAGGACACCGGGCATAATGAACATAAAGAGGCGAGGTTGCTTGAGAGGTGTCCTCCTGGCCATGAAGGCAAAAGGTTGGTCGATGAACCTGCAATAATTCTTGATGCATCCGGTGCCATCATTGCATGGTATCTCCCAGATGCCCTGACAGACACCACCCAGGTGTGTAATATACATTGTTACTCGATGGATATCGAATATTAATGGAACCTACAGAAGGAAATCAGGGAGGCCACCTATTTGCTCTCTCCAAGCCTCGAAAAAAGTGTAAGGGCTGATGGCAATTGGCGAACTAATCAAAGGTTGTTCAACCGGGGCTCGGAAGATGTTGGAGCAACTCCCGGATGCATCAATCTATCTCCGGCATGGTTTCAACAGGGACACGAGGTAGGATCTGATGAGATGGTGATTCCGGCAGTCATACTTACCAATCCCAAAGAATGTGTCCGATCCGGAGGTATCTGCATCATTGAAGGGACCTTCCTGCGAGAATATCCTCAAAGCCATTGCAAGGCCAGCAGCCATTGCGTCCGCGGCACTCAGAGTCATGCATCCTGAGCAGTACTGGGCAGGGTTGAGAACCTTGTCAAACCTTGGAAATATAGCAGTAAGCAAGGATCTGCCACAGATGCCGGAGGCCCTGCAGTACTGGGCATCCGTGTTTAACACCCTCTCCATTATTTCCAATCGGGAAACCCCCCATCATCGAGACCACATGTCCATTGCTGAATGCTTCGACATTCTCACCACCGTGGGGGACTATTCTAATGCTCGGATGACAATGCCAAACCTTCAGCTGGAGTTCAAGTACAATTCCGGCTGTATGATTGCATTTTCCGGAAAGATTGTGAGACATGGAGTGTATGATGTGGAAGGGGATCGGATTGCTTGGGCATGGTATATGAGGGATGCTGTTCATATTTATGCTGGTGTTCCATCATGTGGATGGGCTAGTGTGGATGGTCCATACAGCGTGTGAAAGATCAAACAAAGAGCAAGCATTGTGACCTATATACATTCCAACAAATGAATACCATGTACCAATTGTGATCCGGACCTCAATACTCAATTTTGAGCATTTCCCAAGTGATATGTGGGACTAAATAATTTGGATGCAAGCCTCGGTATTCGATAATTGGAACTCGGGACTTGACATATGGGAGTCCTGAGTGCCGGGGTACTTAGTCCCGACACCCGGACCTCAGCACGTGATATTTGAGACTGGGGGAAGATGTATAAATATGCTCGAATTAACATTTGTTATTGCCATACACATTTAACAAAACCCTGAACCCCGACATTGTGGACTCTGGACTCGACACTGTTCTGAATACCGAGTTCCAGATGCCCAGGTCCCAAGTCCCGAATTTCGGAGGTCAGGGCTCGGAGACCCGGAGCTCGGCAACTGTGTTGGGTGTCAGGGTATCCAGACCATTGGAGATAGCATGTGTCAGTATTTTGCGTTTCATGGTTTATGTTGGGTGAATATGGAATCGGGGATCAGGGACTCGGTATTCAGAACAGTGTCAAGTCCCAGGTCACAAGCTCCGAGTCCCGAGTGCCGAACCCCGAGTCCCGAGTCCCGAATTTCGGAAGTCGGGGTTCGGCGACACGGAGCTCGGCAACTGCTGGGTGTGGGTTTCGGGACTCGGGACTCGGAGCTCATGACCTGGGACTCAACACTGTTCTGAATACCGAGTCCCTGACACCTGATTCCATAATCACGAAACATAAACCATGAAACTTAAAATACTGACAAATGCTATCTCCAATGCTCCGAGTACCCTGACACCCAACACAGTTGCCGAGCTCAGGGTCGCCGAACCCCGACTTCCGAAATTCGGGACTCGGGGTTCGGTACTCGGTACTCGGAGCTCGTGACCTGGGACTTGACACTGTTCTGAATACCGAGTCCCTGATCCCCGATTCCATATTCACACAACATAAACCATGAAACGCAAAATACTGACACATGCTATCTCCAATGGTCTGGATACCCTGACAGCCAACACAGTTGCCGAGCTCCAGGTCTCCGACCTCCGACCTCCGAAATTCGGGACTCGGGACCTGGGCGTCCGGGACTCAAATGTGAGATTTTTGAATGCATAGAATATGTTACATCTTGTATACAATGAAGAGTGAATGGGACTACACTCCTTTGCCTTTCCTCAATTTCTCTAACATGTCAGTGTACATCTTCACCTCTCCCATCTTAGCTTCGATGCCCTGATCTTGCTCCTCCAGCAATGCTTCCATGCGTTCTTTGATGAATCTCAGTCCCATGAGTGGTGGAGTCGAAGTGTTTTTCAACTTCTCTGGAAGTACCAAAGCATCATCCTCAACATTAAGCTGAAACAGATAAGTCATCAATCAAGGTAATTCAGCTGACATCTTACCGCCCAATACTGGTAGTGAGAGACGCAGGAAGCCATTATTTCATCCCACTGCCATGGTTGATCAGGGATTGTGGTGTTTCCCATCCACCATGGACATGTATATGCGAACACAATCCGGGACGGATGTCCTGCAATTGGCTCATCATGAAATGAAAGGAGGTGGAATGAAAAGACGTCGTCCGGAACAGTGTTCCAGGTCAGCATGGGATATAACTTAAGGATATAAGCGACAGGGACCGGAAGAACCGACACGATATTCTGTGAAGCGGAGTACTGCAGGAGTGGTGTGACAAATGTCTGCTCAAATTCTTAGCATTGACCAACAAAGTCATCAGGGCAGTGGTGACATACATTCATCTCCCATTGCAGCCCAGCTTTAAAATACTTGATCCGGTCAGCAGATAGACCATTGTTGGCAGCTTCCGTCCGATATTGAGAGATGATTGCATGGACGCGCGATCCAGCCATTGCCAATGTGCAGGAAATAGTTGCAAGGCTCAGCTTCAGAGGTCGGTAATGGCTTCCGGGATTCAGAGTGCCAGAAGTGGATGCATGAGATGCAGACATGGCTAATACAGGACTATGGCGCTGGCAATACAAGTGAAAGATGGTCAAGATGTGAAGATAAGAATCACTGATGGATGGATACAAAATTCAAACTCTGACATGGGCTGACCCGGACAATTCCCGGGCGTCAATTATGTATGTGGAAAAAGGGACTTCATGAGAAAAACAATGTTCATTCATCTCCAGCCTCTATCAACATGTTTTGTAGGTCTTGAAAAGCTGCCTGCGCATCCTGTGCCAGCAATGAATACATGTGGGATTGCCTTCCGGCGTAGCATCCGTGACCCGGAAGTCGTTTCTCCAATGATTCCTGCATGTGCTCGCCCCATATGGTTGTTTTCCACAAAAAGAACTTACATGTCCAATCTCGAATGTGACCAATAGCATTTCTTCCCTCCATCGATCCCGTAGTGCCTTTGCCCTCAGCCAATGGACTCGGTAAACTTGGCATGGGTCCAGTCAGGTAACCGCGGGATATGACATGCAAGCGGGAACTCACATTCTTCATTCCACGATTGATCAGGACCCCCGAGGTCAACGAAATGAATCTTTGGCTTGGTTTTGGTCTGTTGAAGTCGACCTCGGGGGTCCTGATCAATCGTGGAATGAAGAATGTGAGTTCCCGCTTGCATGTCATATCCCGCGGTTACCTGACTGGACCCATGCCAAGTTTACCGAGTCCATTGGCTGAGGGCAAAGGCACTACGGGATCGATGGAGGGAAGAAATGCTATTGGTCACATTGAGATGGATTGGACATGTAAGTTCTTTTTGTGGAAAACAACCATATGGGGCGAGCACATGCAGGAATCATTGGAGAAACGACTTCCGGGTCACGGATGCTACGCCGGAAGGCAATCCCACATGTATTCATTGCTGGCACAGGATGCGCAGGCAGCTTTTCAAGACCTACAAAACATGTTGATAGAGGCTGGAGATGAATGAACATTGTTTTCTCATGAAGTCCCTTTTTCCACATACATAATTGACGCCCGGGAATTGTCCGGGTCAGCCCATGTCAGAGTTTGAATTTTGTATCCATCCATCAGTGATTCTTATCTTCACATCTTGACCATCTTTCACTTGTATTGCCAGCGCCATAGTCCTGTATTAGCCATGTCTGCATCTCATGCATCCACTTCTGGCACTCTGAATCCCGGAAGCCATTACCGACCTCTGAAGCTGAGCCTTGCAACTATTTCCTGCACATTGGCAATGGCTGGATCGCGCGTCCATGCAATCATCTCTCAATATCGGACGGAAGCTGCCAACAATGGTCTATCTGCTGACCGGATCAAGTATTTTAAAGCTGGGCTGCAATGGGAGATGAATGTATGTCACCACTGCCCTGATGACTTTGTTGGTCAATGCTAAGAATTTGAGCAGACATTTGTCACACCACTCCTGCAGTACTCCGCTTCACAGAATATCGTGTCGGTTCTTCCGGTCCCTGTCGCTTATATCCTTAAGTTATATCCCATGCTGACCTGGAACACTGTTCCGGACGACGTCTTTTCATTCCACCTCCTTTCATTTCATGATGAGCCAATTGCAGGACATCCGTCCCGGATTGTGTTCGCATATACATGTCCATGGTGGATGGGAAACACCACAATCCCTGATCAACCATGGCAGTGGGATGAAATAATGGCTTCCTGCGTCTCTCACTACCAGTATTGGGCGGTAAGATGTCAGCTGAATTACCTTGATTGATGACTTATCTGTTTCAGCTTAATGTTGAGGATGATGCTTTGGTACTTCCAGAGAAGTTGAAAAACACTTCGACTCCACCACTCATGGGACTGAGATTCATCAAAGAACGCATGGAAGCATTGCTGGAGGAGCAAGATCAGGGCATCGAAGCTAAGATGGGAGAGGTGAAGATGTACACTGACATGTTAGAGAAATTGAGGAAAGGCAAAGGAGTGTAGTCCCATTCACTCTTCATTGTATACAAGATGTAACATATTCTATGCATTCAAAAATCTCACATTTGAGTCCCGGACGCCCAGGTCCCGAGTCCCGAATTTCGGAGGTCGGAGGTCGGAGACCTGGAGCTCGGCAACTGTGTTGGCTGTCAGGGTATCCAGACCATTGGAGATAGCATGTGTCAGTATTTTGCGTTTCATGGTTTATGTTGTGTGAATATGGAATCGGGGATCAGGGACTCGGTATTCAGAACAGTGTCAAGTCCCAGGTCACGAGCTCCGAGTACCGAGTACCGAACCCCGAGTCCCGAATTTCGGAAGTCGGGGTTCGGCGACCCTGAGCTCGGCAACTGTGTTGGGTGTCAGGGTACTCGGAGCATTGGAGATAGCATTTGTCAGTATTTTAAGTTTCATGGTTTATGTTTCGTGATTATGGAATCAGGTGTCAGGGACTCGGTATTCAGAACAGTGTTGAGTCCCAGGTCATGAGCTCCGAGTCCCGAGTCCCGAAACCCACACCCAGCAGTTGCCGAGCTCCGTGTCGCCGAACCCCGACTTCCGAAATTCGGGACTCGGGACTCGGGGTTCGGCACTCGGGACTCGGAGCTTGTGACCTGGGACTTGACACTGTTCTGAATACCGAGTCCCTGATCCCCGATTCCATATTCACCCAACATAAACCATGAAACGCAAAATACTGACACATGCTATCTCCAATGGTCTGGATACCCTGACACCCAACACAGTTGCCGAGCTCCGGGTCTCCGAGCCCTGACCTCCGAAATTCGGGACTTGGGACCTGGGCATCTGGAACTCGGTATTCAGAACAGTGTCGAGTCCAGAGTCCACAATGTCGGGGTTCAGGGTTTTGTTAAATGTGTATGGCAATAACAAATGTTAATTCGAGCATATTTATACATCTTCCCCCAGTCTCAAATATCACGTGCTGAGGTCCGGGTGTCGGGACTAAGTACCCCGGCACTCAGGACTCCCATATGTCAAGTCCCGAGTTCCAATTATCGAATACCGAGGCTTGCATCCAAATTATTTAGTCCCACATATCACTTGGGAAATGCTCAAAATTGAGTATTGAGGTCCGGATCACAATTGGTACATGGTATTCATTTGTTGGAATGTATATAGGTCACAATGCTTGCTCTTTGTTTGATCTTTCACACGCTGTATGGACCATCCACACTAGCCCATCCACATGATGGAACACCAGCATAAATATGAACAGCATCCCTCATATACCATGCCCAAGCAATCCGATCCCCTTCCACATCATACACTCCATGTCTCACAATCTTTCCGGAAAATGCAATCATACAGCCGGAATTGTACTTGAACTCCAGCTGAAGGTTTGGCATTGTCATCCGAGCATTAGAATAGTCCCCCACGGTGGTGAGAATGTCGAAGCATTCAGCAATGGACATGTGGTCTCGATGATGGGGGGTTTCCCGATTGGAAATAATGGAGAGGGTGTTAAACACGGATGCCCAGTACTGCAGGGCCTCCGGCATCTGTGGCAGATCCTTGCTTACTGCTATATTTCCAAGGTTTGACAAGGTTCTCAACCCTGCCCAGTACTGCTCAGGATGCATGACTCTGAGTGCCGCGGACGCAATGGCTGCTGGCCTTGCAATGGCTTTGAGGATATTCTCGCAGGAAGGTCCCTTCAATGATGCAGATACCTCCGGATCGGACACATTCTTTGGGATTGGTAAGTATGACTGCCGGAATCACCATCTCATCAGATCCTACCTCGTGTCCCTGTTGAAACCATGCCGGAGATAGATTGATGCATCCGGGAGTTGCTCCAACATCTTCCGAGCCCCGGTTGAACAACCTTTGATTAGTTCGCCAATTGCCATCAGCCCTTACACTTTTTTCGAGGCTTGGAGAGAGCAAATAGGTGGCCTCCCTGATTTCCTTCTGTAGGTTCCATTAATATTCGATATCCATCGAGTAACAATGTATATTACACACCTGGGTGGTGTCTGTCAGGGCATCTGGGAGATACCATGCAATGATGGCACCGGATGCATCAAGAATTATTGCAGGTTCATCGACCAACCTTTTGCCTTCATGGCCAGGAGGACACCTCTCAAGCAACCTCGCCTCTTTATGTTCATTATGCCCGGTGTCCTTCGGGGAGATCAATTTGCTATATCTTGCAATATCCATCTGCATCTGAACTGTCATGCAGGAATTTGAATGATAAATAGAATTTTCTGAATCTGCAGGAAGACCCACTGGGATTTTTAGATGCCTTTATGAGTACATCAGCCAAGCGATCGCACGCCATCACCAGATCAGTGTCTAGGTTGGGGGAAGGTATGACTGGGCCTCCTCCAGTCTTCTCTGCCTTGAATTTCTGTTCGGTATATTCCCCTGCTTCATAAGTCACAGTCAGGGCCCAAGTGCGCCAGATGTTTATGCTATCAGGAGGGGAAGGGGAAGAACCGTTCATGCTGGATGTTAATCTTGGGAAATCAGACGCTGAATGCTGGATGTCCGGACTTTGGTGTTATAGGGGGTGGAGATAGAGAGGATCAGATAAGGGAGCCATGGATAATTTTGGCCGCTGTCAAAGATGTATTATTATCCATTGCTCAATGAAATACTACCTGATTGGAAGTGTGCTGGTCATCAGATATTCATTTGTCGACTCCCGGGTCCCAGTACTCGGAAGTCGGTACGGTTGACCCATATTTGAGTGGTCGGAATTTGGCGTCTCATAGGGCAACACAAGCTTCGTACTGCCATATCAGGAGATCACCTGCTGCTCCGGGAACTCGGTAACTGTGATTTATTACCTCCTCTGAGTAAGGTTGACTCACTGGTCATCAGATATTCATTTGTCGACTCCCGGGTCCCGGAACTCGGAGGTCGGTACAGTTGACTCAAATTCTGGTGGCCGGAACTTGGTGTCTCGTTGGGCAACACAAGCTTCGCACTGCCATGTCAGGAGATCACCTGATGCTCCAGGAACTTGGTAACTTTGATTTATTACCTCCTCTGATTTGGTTGATGTACAACTACCTCAGCTCCATCATGTCTACAATTATGATACACATGGGCCCACCCATCTATATTGTATACCACCCTCGGCCCACAGGTCTAATACAATATCCCATACAACACCCTCGGCCCACCCGTATAATACAATATTTTATAATACCCTCGGCCCACCCGTCTAATTTAATATGTGTCTGGGCCCACCCGTGGATGTGATAACAAGTACCTACCCATCTATCTCATACACATCTACCTTAATACACCCATCTGCATAATATCCAGCTACCTCGGCCCACCCGTCTACCTAATATTCATTTACATCGGCCCACTCATCTACTCTATATATTCCCTGCATGGGCCCACCCGCCTCCATCGGGAATAATTTGCCTCCTGGCCCATCCGTCATAGTCGAGAATATTTTTATCATGGGCCCATGGTCCGCTGGCCTGTATCATACGGGATATTATGCACGTCTGTTCCCTCGTATTATACGGAGATAGGTCACTGTAGTATGTGAACTCCAAGCTTGCGCAGCCTTGGGTCCAGATCTTCCATCTTCAAAGCTTCAGAGATCATGCCTTGCATTTTGTCGAGTGCCACCTCAAAGGCAGCATTTGACTCTGCTTCAGAGAACATTTTCGGTAATATGTAGATATCATAGATTTGAAGTCGGCAGTGAATTGAAGAGAAGTGATGTGATGAGCAGTGATGAAATTATCGGACCGGTCGTTCACCTTAATCTTTAACTGCGGAATGATTGGATCCTCAAGCACGTGATGTTGTGGCTGTGTTGAGTGTGATATTCTTGCGGCTCTTTGTGCATCAAGATTTCGTTGATTGTTGATTTTTTGACTAACGTAGTTAGAGGCGTTTTAATTACAGAGCATACTATGAAAAATTGTGTATGATCCAAGATATCATCCGGCCATAGTTCAGATGGCAAGTTCATTCCTATCTGATATAATTTTCGGCCGACTATTGGTTGGATATTGAGTGCAATGTCTTGTTTTTATACAGGTTATGACTGCCATCTATCTAATACATATCCAGAAATTGTTACACCCCACGACCATGAGTTCATTTACCGCTGACGTGATTTCGGCTGACTTGGTCTCAATGTTACTAAATGTCGGATTTTAACAAAGCCAATGACCTTTCATCCAGTGGTAATATTGATGAATATAAGACTATTATCGAGTCAGAAGATCACATGACATTCTCGATCTCAAGTGTAAATTGTAAGTTTGATTTGATATAATGTGTTTCGGCTGACAAGAGATCTCGTCTTTGAGCATTGAAAATCCTCGTGAACTCAAAGCCGACAAGATGATATCTACCAGATGGATGGTGAAAGCTTGTGTATGCTCATCAAAGGAACAAGGTCACACAGGTCTGTTGATACGTTGTAAGGTTATACAGAGTGCTTTATTACCATCATGGAATACTTGGCTTATTTAATTATTTAACTTACAATGTGCAGAGACAAGCGGAAGAGAAAGATCAGCACTTGCACCTTGCCTTAGGAGCAGTTTCTGGTTGTTTTGACTGCATTCTGGCCAAGGGAGCCATGCATGAATTTGAGGATGAGAATTCTAAATTTCTGGTTATGCACCACAACATAATCTACGATGGTTCCAAATTCCGCCTGACGGGTATATGTTGTTTCGGTTGTATTGCGCTTGCAGGTGCCTCACATGATGATTGAAAATTTTCGAGTCATTACGCAATATGCAGCTTGTGGCTGAGCATGGCGGTTCGCCCAGATTCCGGCTGAAGGCGCATGCTTCAATTTGATGACATAATACAAGACTGTTCCAAATTCCGGCCCAAAAGGTATGCTGAGTTTAAATACATTCATTCATGATCCTTGATAAGTCTTTCCGTTCATCTCCACCAATGACGAGCACTTCCGACAACTCATCCTGGAATGGCTCAGCCTCTACTGGCCATTGCGCAACCAGAGGCCAGAGAGCCGGAACTAACAATAATGACCCACTACCGCAATTCACACTTTGGGATGCTGCCAATGTGTTCGAGTTCGCGACATCCAGATTCGCTGCCATTCGCCGTGCTCTTGGCAAGAGCTACATGAAGCACACACCGAAAGTCAATCAGATGCTCGGAAGGCACATCATTTGGGAAGCACAGGTGAGTTTCATTCTTGAATCTGCTGTATCCATTACATTAATCACCGGTCGAGATATTTGTCTTGCCCTTTGTTAACATCTGCATGGGCGCAAATATGCAACCCACCCTGCCATTCCTTCTGGTGCAGATTGTGGGTCTCATGGGCAGGCAGCAGGTTGGGTTATATCACGATGAGGATATCGCCGATGCATTCCTAGCTTGCCCTGCCGAGAAGTATCCATGTTTGTGGGAAGGTCATCAGCTGGTGGATCATTACCCCTATTCCTGGTGGAATGACTGATGGGACATGAGTTTTCAGACTCCAGGCGTACAGTTGAACCTCACAGAAGTAATGGCATTCGTCAATGAACATTTTGAGCAACAAGTAAGCATTCAAATGTATTTTCAGTTTGTCGGCTGACATAGGGCAGCCGGAAGGTGCATTGCTGGCGGCTTTACCTACCACCATGAACCCTCAAGGAGGTCCGCTCAGCAGGCAGCTTCTTGTAGTTAGGGCAGCTGCAGCACGTGCCACAGATGAAGTTCGCCAATTGATTGAGGACAAGCAGATCGAGGCCGAACTCGGTGCCAAGTCTCTCGGCTGCCAAGAGGACCTCAATATCGGCCATGCTATGGAAGCTTCTCGCTGTTTGGTTTATTGTGCAAGGCAGTTGGTTACCACTCCGTAGTCATGCTTTACACGTCGGTCACCTACACATAGCAATATTACATGCAATCAATTGCATTATATCACTTGTATGTCATCTTTTAGGAAGCTTTCAATGTCGGCAATCACCCTGTGACTTATAACATTATGCAATATGTATCAACACCTCATGCATAACATCGATGTGCCCGATGACTGGGCTTTGCGCAAGGTCCATTTAGCCAGCCAGTACGTCGAGGAACAATTTTGGTCTCATGTTCATCAGTCTCCATCCATTATTCCACCCATTGATCTTGATGTCCAAATGGCGTTGAGCTGTGCACAACTGGCATCGACTTTGGCCAATGCATATATGAATACAAGTGAGTTCTCTTCATATTTAGCACTTTGG
Organism: Suillus fuscotomentosus; assembly: GCF_016647785.1. NCBI lineage: Eukaryota > Fungi > Basidiomycota > Agaricomycetes > Boletales > Suillaceae > Suillus > Suillus fuscotomentosus. Next base: position 382,579 of record NW_024539568.1, read on the forward strand.
TCCTGACTAGATAGCAAATCTTGATCTCAAACGATACAGCGATGCTTGCGGGCAGCAGCCAACCGGCCGCAGTTCCACACAGGAAGCGCGCCTGTCAAAGAAGTTCCCACCTAGTCGACAGATAGTACTTGAGAAGCCCTGCATTGTGTTAGATGCAGGTTATTGCATCATCTTTTGGTATGTGCCAGCAGCATTGTCAGTTTGGATGAAAGTGAGTGTGTCTTTTCATGCCGGTCATCCGTTAAACAGGCATTCATCAGGATGATATCAGTGCTGCGATGCATAATGCCAATGATCTCCTGAGAGACAGTATATTCTCAGCCAATGCAAATGGTGTTTGGAGGACAGATGGGTCATATTTTCATGCGACCGAAACACGCAGTGTGTCCCCAGGCTGTATCAATGTATCTCCCTGCTGGTTTCAACAGGGCCACGAGGTTAGTCGCATCTCACAAGAGTTTACAGTTATGTCGCTGACTATGACAAGCCTTATGGTCATGCCCATCAAAACACTGACGTCAGCTTCTGTCCAGACGTGTCGGCTACTCTCAAAAGTCCCCATGGATTATCCATCATTAAGTCTATGCAACGACCTTCCCTGCTCATCTCGGCCGCATTGAGGGTCATGCACCCTAGTCTATATTGGGACCCATTGCGAACCACCATTGAGATCGGACGCTGGGCTTATTCCACTGGACGAAGTGAGATGTATGATCGCATTAGGTATTGGGTGTCGGTCTTCACAGGTGCTGCTATAATGGCCAACCGATGGTCACCCGCACATCGCGATCCCCAATGCTGCCCTGAATGGTTTGATATCATGACATGCATCGGCAACTATCCAAACACCCACATGAAGCTTCCTAATCTAGGTATCGAGTTGGTATATGACTCAGGGGTGATGGTAGCATTCTGTGGTCGGCTTGTCCGACATGAGGTAGATGTCAGGTCGGGCGACCAATGGGTGTGGGCATGGTTTATGAGAGACAGTGTGCATAATCATTTCAAGATACCATGCGGACAGCACTCAATCTATGCTCAGGAGGATTATGCGAAATACAGCAAGGTAGAAGACATTTCAGGCAGTATGTGAACGGTATGTAAACTTCATAATCCTCATTGAGCGGCCCAGCATCTCTGGCATTATTTATGTATGTTTATCTCGTTACTTTTGTGGCTCAGCCGGATATACTTATCTACCTGACCTCATCCTGCCAGTATCATGGGCTACTGCATTATCAGTTTTCTTGGCTGGCCACCACATATACCTGTTCTATTTACCTGACTTTATCCTGCTAGTATCATGAGCTGCTGTGCATTGTCACCCTGCCAAGCTTACAGCCCGCATATACCCATCCAATCTACCTGACTTCATCCTGCTAGTTTCATGAGCTGCTGTGCATGGTCGGCCACATCTGATGCTTGATGCATATGTCGGCCAACATGTCAATTACACCGACAGAGCATGACCGGTTATATTTAAATTCATACGTCTTTCGGCCACATCTAATGCTCGATATATCTCTCGGCCGACATCTGAATGACACTGACCGAGCATGGCCGGAGGGTTGTTTATTTTGCATGTGATTCATAGTGTACGGGTCCAGATGTGACCGATGGATGCCGGATATACTGACATGTGACTGACCAGACCTGCATCTGGACCGAAATGTGACCGATAGGTATTGTTGGTATTGGCCGAGACCTTGGGCCGAACAATCAAAATTGACCCTGGTAAATGTCAGCATCCATGGGCCGAGACATCATTCACGCTGTCTTATAGGCATGTTGGGCCAAGTCATCACCTACGATGATTATGATTTTCAGCACCCATGGGCTGACACGTCATTCATGGCATCTTAGGGACATTCTGGGCCAAGTCATCACCCACTATAATAATTACATGAGATGTATTATCATCATACTATAGACCTACCGCTATATACTATGGGCCCAGCCGAGACTCTCGCATATTGTCAACTATGGGCCCACCCATATGTTACCTATACAATTGCCCATGGGCCCATGTGGGGTGGCCCGTATAGTACGGGTGATTGTCACATTGGGCTGACTGTGAGATACAGACTATTTCACTGAATGGGCTCAAAGGAGGGCCCACAGTAATGTACTCCCACATCTACTCTCATGTTGATGGAATAGAATTTGCTTCAATAGAAAAACAGAAGCACGCATCTGCTTCACTCGTTTACTTGTGCAGTTGGAAAACTGGAAGTGTAGACCTCTGCCAAGGTGCTTGTGCGGGGTCATGGCCTGCACTAATTAGCACTTCGAGCTTGAGCTTTTACCTTCAGGCTGGTCTAGCGATACAACGGTAGCTGTAACGTGCCGTACAGATCTTTGCCCTTGCGTTCCCATGCAGGCAAGTGGTATTATACCTCAATCCAACTAGTGTGTCTGATCCCATTTCTAGGATTTTCAGTGTAGGAGTTAGCACATATTGGAGATAGAGGTATGAGCACAACAAAGAAAATATTAGTAATATGTAGAAGAATTAGTAATGTAGGGAACGAATAACCGGTAATGTCCAAAACGGACATTATTTGTCATCGACTCGTGGACCATAGACAAGTCCGCGATTACATATACACGGTCCGGGTACTTACATTTAGCGTACCTTATTGTATATACTGTAGCATTATTTCAAGTAGAAATTGAGTCCATTAATTATCTCAAAGTCTTCATTCAAATACTACACTAAAGTTTACAGGTTATGAGCCCTGCTACTACCATGGATACGACGCTCCCCAGCTCCTCATCATTATATCATATCCCCCAGCTCTCTGACGACAGAACGAACTGGATAACCTATAAGGAAAGGGCCCAAACGGTGATACGAGCATGAGGTCTGATGCGCTATCTTGATGGTAGGACGAAGGAACCTGTACCTTTCGAGATTGACTCGCAAGGACAAGCACTGAAGCCAAATAAATCAGTAGCTACCCAAACAGAGATTGAAGAACAGGAGAAGAAGGAAGACGAGTTTCAACAGAAGGACTCACTCGTCAAGCAACACATATTTAGTACGGTCTCAGACCGACTATTGTTGTGCATCCAGAGCCTCGAATATATGGGCAGAAATATGCCGAATCCACGAAGGCAAACAAGATAGTGCAGATAGATCTGCGATGGAAACTCCAGGACACCAGATGCGAGGAAG